>NC_085843.1:189488940-189798190 GCF_035594765.1 Anolis carolinensis
TTTGGGGATTTTAAAAAATTCATAGAAAATGAGAAATTGTTATATAAGCTTCTAATACCTGAAACAAGGGGGTTTGAGGGTTGTATTGGATGGCCTATGTGGTATTTTTCAACTCTATGATTCCGTCATTCCATGAATAATTATATTTTACTTTAAATATTCTACTTTAAAGACAGTTCCTAGAATTCAGAGGAGCCCTGAGATGCCATGTAGGACATCCCTCCTTACTATGCTTTTTTTAACCTCCTCTAAACAAAACATGTTTCCAAGAACCCCATAATTCCCAATAACTCCTTCACTGGGTATATTTTAGCTAAAGTGAGCTACCATTATAGATGAATCATATCCAAAAGAATATGTGTATACAGTGTATATATATATATGTCTGTGTGCGAGTGTGTGTATGTATCTATATCCATATCTATATATAAAATTTGTGGGGTCAGTCTGTGGAAGGGCTGGATTCAACTGATCCCTGCACAGTTGCTCTTTCTATGTGAACCATTTAAATACAGTAGAGTCTCGCTTATCCAACCTTTGCTCATTCAACGTTCTGTATTATCAAAAGCAGTCTGCCTCCCACCCGGATCCATAGCTGATTCTCTAGGCAGGCAAGGATCACAGATTTTAAAAAAAATCTTCACAGGACTGAACTTTTTATAAATTTAACTTTTGACAATGTTGTTACTGTTAATTTCATGTTATGCAATTCTGTCTTTATTTGTAGTATTTTTTTTAGTAGTCAATGTTTTTGTATTCAATGTTTTCAATACATTGTGATGTTTGGGTGCTAAATTAGTAAATACAGTAACTACTACATAACGTTACTCTGTATTGAACTGCTTTCTCTGTTGATTTGTTGTAAAACATGATGTTTGGTGCTTAATTTGTAAAATCATAATGTAATTTGATGTTTAATAGGCTTTTCTTTAATCCCTCCTTATTATCCAACATTTTTGCTTATCAAACGTTCTGCCTGTAGGGACCATAAGCCAGAAAAATAGTAAACTATTGCCTATGTAGCTTTTCCTGTGCATATGCCCCTCCCTTCCTGATGCCTTTCTCCAAGAAGTTCCAAAGGGAGAAGAAAGCTCAGAGTAAACAAGTTAGGTCATTAGTATCACTTGTGCCAAGTAGGTGTGGAAGGTGAGGAAGACCCTCAGCCATTGGTCAATTTTAGATAAGCCGAGATATAAAATCCTTTGTTTGCTATGCACATGTTGCGACGGCCATTTGCATAGTACGAACCCACTAGAGTGGGTACCTACCTACGGCTGTTTTGCCTTATCATCAGCTGTGATAACAATAAAAGGCTTGTTTTATTGCTCTCCTGGAATTCTCTCCTTTACTTCCCCTCCGGGCTAGTCTCCAACATGCCGGCCCATTTATGCTGGATAAGCAAGACTCTACTGTATGTCAGTAGCAGCTCACTCCCCGAGGTTTCAGTACAAAACCTGTGAGCCTTGTGATGTCACAGAAATGCATCTTTATGATATCAAAGAACAAAGTAAGCAAGAGTTGATAAGAGGACAGAACTCTTTCTGGGCAATCTGATTGTTGATGTGTATCCATGTAAAGGTCAAGACTTGACTAACTAGATAATATGGTAGCCCAGCAGGAAGACAGCACTTCATTGCTATCTTTACTGAATCACAAATAATACAACCAAAACACTACACACCCACACACCATCTTATTAAAACAAACATTCTGTAACAGCTAAATATAGTTCTGAAATGTTGTCTTCTAAAATGTAAAATTCAGTCTCCTAGATTTTTTTAACAACAAGATCAGGTATAATATACACTGAGTATTATTTTTCAAAACATAAAATAACTTTATGCTATTCTGGGCTACACTTCTGAGCATATACAAGTGAGCATTTGCTGTGTGATGTCTGTGTTGACCTCTTGTAATGATGGTTGTTTGGACCTACAGCTGAAGTAATGAGAATCTTATTCTTGGTATTCCCTCTGACTCTTTCCCTAGATTTCTGATCACGTACAAAAAAAAGTATTATCTCTTGACAAGTCAAAATAGGCAACCACTTTATGAAGCAGTTATAAACAATTAGAAAATAAGTTGACACTTGGGAAATAGTTATCAACATATAACATCTGTTTATTTTTTTACAAAAATAGATTCAAGCAGTAACTGAAACATTACCGTCTTTTATTCTGCGCAAATGTAAAACCCTAAAGCTAGATCAAAACCAGAAAAGGCTTTCCTTTCATGGTTTAATGAAGTTTAGGCTGACAGATATCTATAGCAAGCCATTAACATATATAAACATGACAGATATAAAACAAACAGCCTTTTGAAGGAAAACAGACAAGTATGTAGGCTTGTGCCACACAGAAATGTTGCTGCAATGTGCAGTCTATTGCTCAGCAGCCGATATCCCTTTCTGTCCTCTTGCTGTCAGCAGTTTTTATAGCACAATACTCTCTTTTATAATCCTATAACGCTTGTCCTCACATACTTAGAAACACTGGTGCCAACCCTCACCCCAATCACTACTATCCCACCAGAGGAGTTTATACCATGAAGAGCTGGAAACTCAGGAGATTTGGCAAGCTGAAAGATTTTTAGAACCAGAAGATTTAGACTTCATGTTTAGTAGACCAAAAAAATATTAGTATGAATATAATTATATTTACACTTTTAAATGCTGGAAATGTCTTTGAGAATACTAAAATTCTAGGTGGTATATGACGCCAAAAAAATTAGGAAAATATTATAAAAATGTAAGAAATAAATGCTGGAAGTGTGAAGAATAGGAAGGATCCCTTTATCACATGTGTGGAAAGGCGAAGAAGTTTTGGAAGGAAATAAGAGATATGTTAGAAAAAATATTAGAAATAAAAATACCACATAAACCGGAATTCTTTTTGCTAGGCATATATTAGCTAAAAATGGATAAAAATAAAGACCAATTACTCTACCTTCTAATAACAGCGGCAAGAATATGCCAAATTTTGGAAGAAAAAGGAGATACCGGATGAGAAAGTATGGTTAAATAAAATCCAAGATATAAGAAATATGGACAGACTTACCTACTTACTATCTAAAAGTAAAGGCATATCTATAAAAGAGATAGACTGGAGCAGAAGTACAGAATATTTAAAACAATTTTTTTAATAAAATAATGATATAAAAATAGAAAATAATAAAATAAACAAAGGATAAATATGAAAAAAATGGCTAAGAAAAGTAAGAAATATATTAAAAACCAAATAAGGAGTAAAAACATGAAGATATGAACCAAAGAACCAGAAACATAGAAGACAGGAGAAGGAAAAATCGAGAATTGACAGTGGATCAAGGAAAAGGACTAAACTCTCCTAGAAGAATCCCAGGAAGTCATCACCAAAGAAAATCTAGATCTTTCTTATTTTCTATCATCTTTATCTTGACACTTCTTGGACACAATTTCCTCCCCCCCCCCTTTTTCTTTCTCCCTGTACTGTCAACCCTTTCCCTCCCTTTCACCGACTACTTTCTCTTCTTGTTACTTGACTTTCTCTCTCTCCAAACTTTCTTTGATTTTATATGTTCTTCATGATTTTAGATTCACTTTATACTTTGTTTTAAATGAAAACTGTAATAAAGATTATTAAAAAAAAGAGAGAATACTACAATTGTCATTATGTGCCTAAAAGACATTTTCAACCTATGGTGACCCTAACGTAAATCTATCATGGGATATTCAGTTTCTTCTGCTAGTATGGCCACACCTGGAAAAGCCTGACACAGGATCAAACTAATGCATTTGGCATGTATCCAGAAGCATTGTTCCCTTAAATCAGACCTGTACAACCTGCGGCCATTCACATGTTTGGGCCTCCACCTCCCAGAAGCCTAGCCCAGTGGTTCTCAACCTGTGATCACCAGATGTTTTGTCCTTCAACTACCAGAAATCCTAACAGCTGGCTGGACTTTCTGGGAGTTGTAGGCCAAAACACCTGGGGACCCACAGGTTGAGAACCACTGGCCTAGCCAGTTTGTTCAATAGTCAGAAATTCTGCGATCCGAAGTCCAAAACACCTGGAGGGCCACAAGTTGTGCAGACCTGCCTTAAATGGTAGAAGACTCCTGTTCACGAGAGCATACACTTTTCTGCACCTATATATTTTGCTTTTAATAGACCTTGCTTTGCAGTAGGTCTTTGGAAGATCTGTTTTGAAAATCTGATTGTTGAGTCATATGGTGTGAAGACTTGGCGTGGCAGAGAATGGAATCCCTTCAGATCCCACCGCTGCCACCAATTATGTGAAGACTTGACGTGATGACAGGGATGGAACCTTTTTGGATCCCACCGCTGCCACCAAAATGCGAAGGGTTCACCTTCTACCTCTATGTATTTCACTTTTCTATGTTGTCGCTGCCACCACCTTTGAAAGATGCTTTGCTCAAATAATAAGCAACATTTGAAGAAACAGTAACTTGTTTATTTATAGTACAAAGCTTGATGGTTGCAAGAATGTTATAACTTAAGTTGAACGATGTTACTTCTGTACAGTCAGTGTTGCAAGACTTTTCAATCGTTTCACTGAGCTTAGTATGGTATTAGCTTTATAAGACTTGTTTCTTTCAGTTAGGAATACTGTCCTTCTTGAACTTAATTGATCTGTACCCGATCAAACGTGGACTGGGGAGTTTAACTGGTTAACCCTAGTCCTTCTATGACTTAGGGATGTAACCTCAGCTCTTTAGTTATTCCTACTAAAGGCTCAGCAACTTTAATTTTAGCCCTTCTCCGCTAAAACTCTCTAGCTGCTCAACTTCCTCCCACAATCTCTTTATTTCGATCACACTCCTTTCCCACTGAATAGAGCCAACTGCTCAACCGACAAACTCCAACTGCCCAATTCCAACTGCTAAATTTTGAATTCTAAGGCTTCCACCAGCAAGGTGAAGCCACGCCCCTTTCCCTGGCCATGCCCTAGAGGCTCCCAGCTTCTGTATAAGAATAGCTGAAATATATAACTTTAAACAGTCAACCTAAACATAGCAATCATGAATAAAACACAATGATCATGACATCTTTACATACCT
Source organism: Anolis carolinensis (assembly GCF_035594765.1). Classification (NCBI taxonomy): domain Eukaryota; kingdom Metazoa; phylum Chordata; class Lepidosauria; order Squamata; family Anolidae; genus Anolis; species Anolis carolinensis. The sequence continues at coordinate 189,493,999 of NC_085843.1, forward strand.
TCCAACCCGGAAAGATTATTTTTGCTTTTTCTAGACCCAGAATAAGCAAAAATAATAGAGAGTAACACAAAATACATATCTATACATAAACATAACATCATACCTTAAACTCTAAATACAAACCTGTAAGTCTTCCGATCAAGGTGCTCTGGATAGAGCATCAGCTACTACATTACATTTGCCCTTTATATGTTTAATATCAAATTTAAAGTCTTGTAGTGATAAACTCCATCTCAATAATTTGTTATTGGTCCCTTTTACATTATCCAACCATCTTAGGGGTGCGTGATCAGTTTGTAACGTAAACTTCCTTCCCCACAAGTATGGTTTCAGTTTCTTTATGGACCAAATTATCGAGTAACATTCCTTCTCGATTGTGGACATGCTAAGCTCATTGGAATGCCACTTCTTACTGAGGAATAGTATGGGCCTATCCTCTCCATCTTCATCAATTTGACTTAGGACTGCTCCTAGTCCAGTGTCTGAAGCGTCACAAGTTAAAATAAATGGGTCATCAAAATTTGGGGCTTTTAAAACCGAATCAGAAGTAAGGGCCTTTTTTAAATTGTCCATGGATTCCTGACACTTGGGAGTCCATATTACTTGGTTTGGGTGTTTCTTTTTTGTAAGGTCTGATAATGGGGCAGCTAAATTACTGAAAGACGGAATGAACTTTCGGTAATATCCGGCCAAACCAAGAAAAGATCTAATTTGTTTCTTTGTTTTCGGGACTGGCCATTGGTGTATATCTTTGACCTTGGTAGGATCAGGTCTGATACACCCTCCACCTATAATATGTCCCAAATACTTAGACGTATGGTTTCCTAACTTGCATTTAGAAGCTTTAATAGTTAACCCAGCTTCTAATAACCTACCCAACACACAATCAAGATGCTTAAGATGGTCCTCCCAACAATCACTATAGATACCTATGTCATCCATGTAGGCTAAACAGAACTCACCTAAGCCATAGAGAACTTTGTCTACCAGCCTCTGAAATGTCGCGGGACTATTTTTTAATCCAAATGGTAAAACGACGAATTCGTAGAGTCCCCCCTGAGTTCTAAAGGCCGTTTTGGACTGGTCTTCAGGTGCCATAGGCACTTGCCAGAACCCCTTAGTCAAATCAATACTACTTATAAATTTGGCTTTTCCAATTCTTTCTAGTAAATCATCCAAACGGGGCATCGGATACATGTCGTTTTGGGTGATTTTATTTAGCCGCCGGTAATCTATGCAAAACCTTACGGTTTTGTCTGGCTTCTTTACTAACACTATGGGCGAAGCCCAAGGGCTGTTAGATGGCACGATTATATCCAAATCTAACATCTCCCTAACCTCTTGCTCTATGCATTCGCTTATCTTACCCGTTACCCTATAGGGAGGGGATGCTATCGGTGCGGCGTCACCGGTGCATATTTTATGTTGCACTCCCTGCACTCTCCCGGGTAAATCCGAAAACATGACTTTATACTTAGTCAAGATTCCTTTAACCTCTCTTTGTTGTGATGGAGATAAGTCTGAATTTATGGATACTTGATCCAAGTTTCTATGTATCTCCCTATCACCTTCCCAAAATGAAAAAGGACCTGTATCTTCCTCTGATACTACACAGTAAACATTTGCTGACCTATTTACATACGGCTTAATCATATTTACATGCACCCGTTTCTCAATCCCCAATCGTTCATCTAGGATGTCACAGTTCACATGGTTCTGCTTCCTGACGATCCTCCACGGTCCAGTCCAGTCTATCTGTAGTTTGTTGTTCTTGTTGGGTGTTAAAAACAGGACCTCATCTCCGACGTTGAAGTCTCGGGGTCTCGACGTTGCGTCGTACCGGGTCTTTTGTTGCTCCTGGGCCGTCCTAAGATGTTCCTGGGCGATGTCCCTGGCCATCTTTAATGTTGACTGAAGATCCTTGATGTAGTTGTCGACAGGAACAGGATCTGGCGTAGGGCTTGCTTCCCAGTGCTCTCTGATCAAATCAAGGGGTCCACGAGCCTTCCTTCCGAATAACAATTCAAAAGGCGAGTAACCAGTGCTGTCCTGTGGGACTGATCGATATGCGAATAACAACTGCTGCAACTTGGTGTCCCAGTCGTGGGGTCTCTGCTGGCTATAGGCCTTGATCATTTTCACTAGTGTTTTGTTCAGGTTTTCTACTAGGCCATTCGTTTGCGGATGATAAGGTGTGGACGTTAGGTGTTTAATTCCGCACAACTCTAATAACTTCTTCATTAGCCGCGAGGTGAACTGAGTCCCCAGGTCTGACACAAGCTCTCTGGGAAATCCAGTCCTTCCCCAAATTGATAACAGCGCATTGGCTACGGTGGAAGTTTCAATATTGGTCAAAGCCACTGCATCTGGATACCTGGTTGCATAGTCTATTACTGTGAGGATATATTTGTATCCTCTCCGACTGGGCTTATACAAAGGACCAACTAGATCAATCCCTACTCGGAAAAAGGGTTCCCCAACAACCGGCATGGGAACTAAAGGAGCTTTGGTCTTATCTCTTCCCATGCTAAACCTTTGGCAAGTATCGCACGAGCTGCAAAACTCCTTGATATGTTGATACATGCCAGGCCAGAAAAAGTTCTTGCTGATCCTTTGGGTGGTTTTTCTAACCCCCAAATGCCCTCCTTGTGGATTGTCATGGGCCACATCTAACAGTTGTTTCCTGTAGTTTACAGGTACCACTATTTGGGTACGTGTTTCTGGCTTATTCAAAGTCTTATGGCTTGTACTTTTCCTGTACAAAACTCCCTCCTTAAGTACGAACTTAGGAGTTTTACTTTCTTCTGTTCCTGTGGCGCTCTGAGCTTGCAAGAACAAAGGTTGTAATGTTTCATCTGCTAGCTGCTCTCGCAGTATCTCTTGTTTTCCCTCTATTCCGTTGACCAACGCAATGATGCTCGAACTAGACTCAGGAAGTTGCTCTGAGCTAGCTTGGATTGTCAAACACTTGGCTTTTGGAGTGTGGACCTCCATGTTGCCTTCATGTTTATCAGCTTCTTTCTGCCAATTCTTAACTTTTCCATTTAAATCATTCCCAATCAAACATCTGTATGGGATATCCGCGCAGACAGCGAAGTCCCATAATCCTTCCCAGCCTTTGTACTTGATGGGTAAGGATACTACAGGGGTTGGTATCGATGGACCTATCCCCTTTAAATTTATCTCTGAAGAGGGATGTTGGTATCTCTGTGGGACCACTTCAGGACGTATAATACAGACATCCGACCCAGTGTCTCTCCATCCCTGCGTGTGTATCTCATCTATTACAATAGATTCTAAATAGTCTTCAGAGATTTCCCTTGAAAGGATAAATAAACATTGTTTTTCTTTTGGCCTCGCATCAGGGCTTCTAGACTTAACTTCAGGTTCTACTTCTTGTTCTATTGGAGCTCTATTTACAAAGAACGTAGACCTGTCTTTCTTGATTAAGTTACATTGATATCTAAGATGCCCTGGCCTTCCACAATGGTAACATTTTATCTTTTCCTCAGGCCTAGCTTGGCCTGCAACTGCCTCATGCTTCCTATAGGTGGTGTTTTCTCCTGAACCTCCCCTTTGCGTCTGTGTGCGTGCGTGAGGGTAAAACGTCGGCTTTAGAGTTTTTTTCTCTTTCGGGTCTTCCTCCTTCCTAAAGCCTTCTTTCAAGGTAATTAGCTGGTCAATCATTACTGCAGCTTCGTTGGCTGTCTTTGGGTTTCGGTCTTGAATTAGCCATCTGTATTCTGAGGGAACTAGGTGAAAGAGCTGCTCCAGCTTCAATAGTTCCTTAAGTTGCAGAAAGGAATCTACTTCAGAAGTCCTCACCCAGCTGTCAAAGTATTGAGCTTGCTTTGAAGCAACTTGCGCAAAACTTTGGTGTCTGTCCCTCTTTAAAGTTCTGAACTTTAATCTGTAAAATTCAGGCGTCAACTGAAACTTTTGTTGTACCTGCAGTTTAAACATCTTATAATCTCTGTGAGTGTCTTCAGCCATATCACTATATATTTCTAGAAGCTTTCCACTAATTTGTGGCCTCAGATATAACATCCATTTGTCTTCACTCACTTCAAAATCTTTACAGCACCTTTCAAAGGATATAAGGAACTTTTCTACGTCATCTTCCTTGTTATATCTGGGAAACCTTTTTAAAATTACATCAGGTGCTTCAGCTCTCAAATCCCCTTCTTGGGTATCAGCATGAGGTTGAGAGTGTGTCAATCTTTGCTTCTCCAAATCTATTTCCATTCTCTTCAACTCTAATTCTCTCTCTCTTTGCTTATCCTCCAATTCAGCCTGCCTGGCTCTCTCCTCAGCTTGTCTCTCTTTCTCTTTTTGCTTATCCTCCCATTCTCTCTGCCTGGCTCTCTCCTCAATCTCTAGTTTCTTCATCTCTAATTGATACTTGAGAGACATTTCAGACAAGGTTACTTGTTCTGAATCTGAGGAGGAAAGCTCTCCTGCCTCCTCTGCCAACTTTTTCTGTTTCCTGGTGGCCATTTCCAGACAAGTTTTACCTCAGCCCTTTTACCTAAAGCTGATTTCCGGCACCAAACTGACTTTTGCCACACGAATTTCAGGCACTGAATCAGTTCTTGTTACACGGATCTCAGGCACTGAATCAGTCTTTGTTACACGTATCCCACCGCTGCCACCAATTATGTGAAGACTTGGCGTGGCAGAGAATGGAATCCCTTCAGATCCCACCGCTGCCACCAATTATGTGAAGACTTGACGTGATGACAGGGATGGAACCTTTTTGGATCCCACCGCTGCCACCAAAATGCGAAGGGTTCACCTTCTACCTCTATGTATTTCACTTTTCTATGTTGTCGCTGCCACCACCTTTGAAAGATGCTTTGCTCAAATAATAAGCAACATTTGAAGAAACAGTAACTTGTTTATTTATAGTACAAAGCTTGATGGTTGCAAGAATGTTATAACTTAAGTTGAACGATGTTACTTCTGTACAGTCAGTGTTGCAAGACTTTTCAATCGTTTCACTGAGCTTAGTATGGTATTAGCTTTATAAGACTTGTTTCTTTCAGTTAGGAATACTGTCCTTCTTGAACTTAATTGATCTGTACCCGATCAAACTTGGACTGGGGAGTTTAACTGGTTAACCCTAGTCCTTCTATGACTTAGGGATGTAACCTCAGCTCTTTAGTTATTCCTACTAAAGGCTCAGCAACTTTAATTTTAGCCCTTCTCCGCTAAAACTCTCTAGCTGCTCAACTTCCTCCCACAATCTCTTTATTTCGATCACACTCCTTTCCCACTGAATAGAGCCAACTGCTCTGCTCAACCGACAAACTCCAACTGCCCAATTCCAACGGCTAAATTTTGAATTCTAAGGCTTCCACCAGCAAGGTGAAGCCACGCCCCTTTCCCTGGCCATGCCCTAGAGGCTCCCAGCTTCTGTATAAGAATAGCTGAAATATATAACTTTAAACAGTCAACCTAAACATAGCAATCATGAATAAAACACAATGATCATGACATCTTTACATATGGCTTTGAAGATTTGCTGTTGTTGGAGGGAAAACATTGTGAGAAATAAATATTTTCTTCATTTTACCATGCTAGTGAAGGGAAAGGCAGCAAATTAATTTAGCTGTATGATGAGCATTAGAGAAATGGTACTCTGTGTTGTCATTGATTTTTCTTCTCACGAAGTTATAGAATCTTAGAATCATCGAGTTGGAAGGGACAACAAAAGTCTTCTAATCCAAGTCCATGCCATTCTGAGTCCCCTCTGGGAGATAATAAAGTTTATTACAGTAGAGTCTCACTTATCCAACATAAACGGGCCGGCAGAATGTTGGATAAGCGAATATGTTGGATAATAAGGAGGCATTAAGGAAAAGCCTATTAAACATCAAATTAGGTTATGATTTTACAAATGAAGCACCAAAACATCATGTTAGACAACAAATTTGGCAGAAAACGTAGTTCAATATGCAGTAATGCTATGTGGTAATTACTGTATTTACGAATTTAGCACCAAAATATCACGATATATTGAAAACATTGACTACAAAAATGCGTTGGATAATCCAGAACGTTGGATAAGCGAGTGTTGGATAAGTGAGACTCTACTGTATTACCAAACTTTGTTTAAAGACCTCTGAAGGTAGAGACTCCACAACTTGCCATGGTCATCTATTCCACTGTCAAACAATTCTTATAGTAAGAAGGTTCTGCGCAATGTTTCAACTGAATCTCTCTTCTTGTAATTTGAATCAGTTATTGTAATTTGAATCTGGTTCCTCCATCATCAATCAACGTTATTTGTATCCCGTTCCATCTCCCTGTGGGGACTTGGGGTGGCTCACGACATAGACAGCAACTATTTGATGCCACACAAATACATAATAAATTATAAATGCAAATGATAATATAAACAATTAATCATAGAGTTTGTTGCAGTAATCCAGTTCAGATGTAACTAAGGCATGTACTACCATGGCCAGATCTGGCATCTCAAGGTATGAGCACAACTGGCAAAGGCACTCTTGGCCACTGCTGGCACCTGAGGCTCCAGGGTTAGTGATGAGTCCAGGATCACCCCCAAGCTGCATACCTGTGACTTCAAGGGGACTGTAACCCCATCCCGCACAGGTTGTATTCCTATATCCTGATCTGCCTTATGACTGACCAGGAGCACCTCAGTCTTGTCAGGATTTAATTTCAATCTGTTCACCTTTATCCAGTCTCTTATTGTTGAAAGACACTGGTTCAGGACCAGAACAGCATGCTTGGCATTTGGTGGAAAGGAATAATAGAGTTGGGTGTCATCTGCATAAATATGACACCAAAATCCAAAACTCCGGATGATCTCCCCCTGCAGTTTCATGTAGATGTTAAATAGCATGGGTGGCAGAATGGATCCCTGAAGGACCCCACAGGTGACTGGCCAGGGGGTTGAACAGGAGTCACCCAGCACCACCTTTTGGGCTTGATCCTCCAGGAAGGAATGAAACCACTGTAAAACAGTGCCTCCTAATCTCATCCCAGCAAGACAACCCAGAAGGATACCATGGTCGATGGTTTCAAATGCTACTGAGAGGTCCAGGAGAAACAACAAGTCTAGCTCTTTTCGTAGATCATCTACCAAGGCGGCCAATGCCATTTCAGTTCTGTAACCAGGTCTAAAACCAGATTAAATGGATCCAGATAATTGGTTTCTTCCAAGAAACTTTGGGGCTGAGAGGCCACTACCTTCTCTAGAACCTTGCCCATGAAGGAGAGATTTGGAACTGGCCAATAGTTATTTAGTTGAGTGGGATCCAGTGCTCATTTTTTCAATAAAGGTTTTACTACTGCCTCCTTAAGGCAAATTGGGTTTTGCCTTGTATTAAGGAGGCATTTATCAGTACTTTCACCCACTCAGTCAGTCCCCCTCTGGCCTGCCTGGTTAGCCAGGATGGGCAAGGGTCAAGGATACAAGTGGTCGCCCTCATTTCTCCCAAGATCTTGCCCACATCACCAGGCAATACAGGTTGAAAAGAATCCCATAAAATAGGACAAGCAGGAGCCCAGGTTACATCAATGGAACCTGCATCAACACTGGTATCTAAGTCAGAACAGATCTGAATGACTTTATCTCCAAAGAACCTTGCAAACTCTTCACAACGAGCTGTAGAGTGGTCATCTACATAATCTCCATGTTATTCCTTCAAAAGTTTAAAGATAACTATCATGTTATCAATAATCATAAAAACTGGAAAGGGCCTCAAAGGCCATCAAGTTCAATCCTCTGCTCAGTGAAGGAAATCCAAGTAGAGCATTCCCAGAAACTAGCTGCCCAACTCTTTTTGAAGATATGCAATGAAAAAGATCCATGATCCCTCCAGGTATTTGGTTCCATTGTTGAACAACTCTTACTATCAAGATGTTCCTTCTAATGTTCAACTGAAACCTCCCTTCTTGTATCTTAAAACCATTAGACTTGGTCCTACCTTCTGGGCCTAAGGGGAAAAAATCTGTACTTATCCCTATGCATAATTTCCTGAACAATTGCATTTAGGACTGTAACTTTGTTTCTGTCACCTTTTAATGATTTTAATGAGTCATCCAGCTAGGTTTTTTTTCTCTTTTTCGCGGCACATAGTGTATTTTGTAGTCTCCCTGGTAATGTCCCTGGCTTTGGTCCAGAGTTCTTTGGATCCCAATCAATTAAGCTTAGTAATGCAAATCTCTTTTTATATGCTCTTTAAATTCTACAGGGATGTTCTTCAGGTTATATAGGTTGGCATGCTGATTGATTTAGCCTTCTTCTTTCTCTTTACTCTATTTTTATATATATTATCAGGTCATATTCTGTATCACAATCTGATTCTGGTCTTGTTTTGGCAGATAATGAACTTTTTTCTGCTTTCAGTTAAGCAGCCTATTTGATTTCTGTATTGACCATCAGGTGAAGTCCATGTATTCAGTTGTCTCTGTGGTTCCCTGAAGAATATTCACAACAAACAAGGTTTTGGCCTCACAAAATTCAACAGTCTGCTCCCCTGATAAATTCTCTGACAGTGTTTTCTGGGGGTTTTATCAACACTTTTATCTGAATTTGACAATACATTTTCCTACATTTTTGTGTTAATGGCATCCCATTTCTTTTTAGGTTTTCATTTCCTGAGTAGAACATTGTAAAATTATTAGAGTAAAAATGTTAAATTCTGCCTTAGTTCACACATCTCATGTATACATTCAATTTCTTGTTTTATTATATTTCACTCTCCCTGTTTCATGGTTCTCACACTGTAATGTTTCTATTATATTTCTATTACAGTAGAGTCTCACTTATCCAACATAAATGGGCCGGAAGAATGTTGGATAAGTGAAAATGTTGGAAAATACGGAGGAACTAAGGAAAAGCCTATTAAACGTCAAATTACGTTATGATTTTACAAATTAAGCACCAAAATATATTTTACAACAAATCGACAGAAAAAGCAGTTCAATACACGGTAACGTTATGGAGTAATTACTGTATTTACTAATTTAGCACCTAAACATCGCAATGTATTGAAAACATTGACTACAAAAACATTGGCTACTAACAAATTGACTACAAATAAAAATAGAATTGCATAAAATGAACTTACAGTAGCAACATTGTTGAAAATTAAATCTGTAAAAAGTTCAGTCCTTGCTGCCTAGGGAAACAGTTGTGGATTCAGGCGGGAGGCAGAATGTGTTGGATAATCCAGAACGTTGGATAAGCGAATGTTGGATAAGTGAGACTCTACTGTATATGTGTTGCTCACCTTCAGACCTTCCTTTCACCTATTAGCATGCCAGCAGTTGAATGTCCTTTTGACAAGTCTAGTTGTGCCATTTGACACAGCACTACTTATGCATGTAATCTGCTTTTCTCCTGTAACTGAATGGGTGCCTCTGACCTGGGAGTCTCATCTTCTGGCACTATCTCTTTGCTTTATTTTCTATTGTGCCATATCATTTTTCAGTGTAAAAGACATTCAGAAGTGGTTTACTGGTGCCTCCTTTTGAGCAGTGCTAACAAGTATTCCACTGCTTTTTTTTTTTGTGAGAGATCCTTCAGCAGTTTCACTCTCTGTGCTGCTTGGCATATTTAGTCTGACCTCCACAAAAAAACTTATCTGAAGTGGGAGATTCTACCAGTAGCAGTACTATCATCAGAATAGATTCATGGTAACATCTTATTTATTTATGTTCTATTCTCTTTTTTTGTATATAATTTTTATTAAGCAAAAAGAATTATTTAATACATTAAAAGTGGGGGAACAATGTAACAAATAGAAAAGTAGGAAAAGAAAGAACAAGAGCTCTAGATCTATGTTCTATTCTCAAACTAGGATTCAATGTAATTTAGAAAGTAAAGAGAATTCCAAAAATAAAAACATATATCATTAAAATAAAGAATAACATTAACAACATCAATTTCTCTAGGTCATGATCTTTGGGACAAGCTAGTAGTCAGGATTAAGAAAACACCCAGAACCAAAGAATGAACCAGGATATAAGACTGAGATGGGATTGCCATGTATACGTTAATAAAAAGGGTGCCCTTTATTTAGTAGGTGGAAAATGATCTCTTATAGGATGTCCTTCATTTCAGGGCCAGAAAGCTTGCCACTTACATAAACTATTGTGCATAAAAAATATCTCTATCACCCTTTCCAGTATTGTATATAGTTCTGTGTTCCAGGGAGGAAGGCTTGTCTCTTCTTCTCTATGCTGATGATACAGTTCTCATGTCTTTCTCACAAGTGGGTTTATAAATAGAAAGACCCTTTTGCAATTGTTGTAAATCTCAATTATTAACTACAATTAAATGCTTGTTATAGAGTTTTCTCTCAATATGGGACCCAAGGAAATTTACAGTCTAAAATACAATTACAATAAGCTTTCTTGTATGCTTATTGAAAACATTGAATACAATTTATATTACAACATTTAACATATTTTAAAATACATATGCAGTATAAGATGCTTTGGGCAACCCAGGAAATCAGGGGACAATAGGTTTGGTGGGGATCCTTTGTTGTTGCCTCTGCTGCCGATAGGCATCTTCTTCAGGCCTTATTAGTTGATCTTGCTGCTGTAGCTTCTCCTGCTGAGCCAAATCTTCCATGCTGCAGAGGCACCTTCCACTGCAGCATTTTGCAAGAATCCTGTGGTGTTTGTCAATTTTCCATGCATGAAAGTGGGTGAGGGCCAGGGAATGGGAATGTCAACAGACTTACCTTCCAAAGCAATCTCTCACTTATGCTTTTTCTCCAGGAGCCTGAATGGCTTCCTAACACCAAGGAGGGCCAACTTGCCTTCTCCTGCAAAAGCAAAAGGACTCAAGAGAGAGCTCCTCTACCTGGGAGTTTTCTTGACAAGATTTGTTCAGAGAGTGTTTGTTTTTGCCTTTCTATGAGACTGAAAATGTGTGGCTTCCCATTGATATGTTTTTCCACCACCACTTTTATCCTTATGTAGATTAATCTGAGAGGCTTCAAAGTGAATTATGCTCCCCTCATGAGATTCAAGGGATAGCTGACATATGAACCTAATAATGCATCATGTGAATCTATAGGATACTAAAATTGTAGAGTTGGAAGGAATTCCAAAGAGTTGGAAGCCCTTTTTGTGTGCTCTTATGTCATTTCGAAATAAAGAATGGTAGAACTAGAAAAAATCCAGAAAGGGTGGACAAACATTATCAAAAAAGTTGAAATCTTTCTTTATAAGGAAAACCTAAAGGATCTGGGACTTCCATTATCTTGATAAGCTTGTTGAAATCAATTTGGGGTGATACTCTCAATCTTTTGAATTTTAGTTTCTATTGTTTTGAAGCATTCTAGAGTAAAATGCCTTTGTAGATTTTTTTTCAGTTCTAAAAACAAATGAATTAATGACAGGAGCAAATATTATATAAACTGAACAAAATCTAATCACAGTTGCAAACTCTTTTTTGATATGAGTCAAGTGGATTCATGACTGTAAGAAAAATATATAGATTTTGTTATTGTTCTTTGATGTTTCATATTTTATCATTGCTTTGTATTTGATTTTGCTGTAAGCCGGCCCGAGTTCCCTTCAGGGGAGATGGAGGCAGGATATAAATAAACTTATTATTATTATTATTATTATTATTATTATTAGGGAAGAAGTTTCCAATTTAAGTTTGAAGAATGTGGACAATATGTTAATTTTAAAAAGAAACACAAAGGCATGTTAACAAATTTTTTTCTTGTCGGGAGCGATTTGAGAAACTGCAAGTCACTTCTGGTGTGAGAGACTTGGCTGTCTGCAAGGACGTTGCCCAGGGGACGCCCAAATGTTTCTGATGTTTTACCATCTTTGTGGGAGGCTTCTCTCATGTTCCCGCATGGGGAGCTGGAGCTGATAGAGGGAGCTCATCCGTGTTCTCCCCAGGTTGGATTCGAACGAGCAACCTTCAGGTCAGCAACCCAACCTTCAAGTCATCAGTCCTGCCAGCACAAGGGTTTAACCCACTGCGCCACCAGGGGCTATGTTAACAGATATCAATACTTTGGTTTGAAATTTAAGCTGCATCTACACTATAGAATTAATGCAGTTTGACTCCACTAATTGTCATGATTCAGTGCTATAAGGTCTTTAGCTTTATCTGCCAAATAGTGCTGCTGTTTCACCAAACTACAACTCCCATGATTCCATAGCATTGAGCCATGGCAGTGAAAATGGGGCCAAATTGCACTAATTTTCAGCATGGTTATGTTGTCGACCGCGTTTTAGGGGATCGGGCCCTTAAGGAGAGACCCGATCCGGTCCTGAGAGAACGGACCTTGGCGAAGCCAAAAGGAGAATTACGAGCCGCAATACAACCTGAAGCCGAAATGAAGAAGGTCCGCCAAAGTTGAAGAAAAATCCGCCAAGGAGTCTTTATTGAGCAATTCAGCTGAAGAGGACTCTAGTAGCGATCATTCGGTCTACTAGGGTACCATACAATCAAAATAAAGCCATACTTATACAAAATTTCAGTCTGATAACCCTTTGAATTTCCCGCCCTGCTTCCCCGCCCATCTGATCGTTGATAGGCTAGAAGGTTGAACGAGGCGGGCTTTCGTTTCCCGCCTTGCTCCGTTGGCCCAATAGGAAGCTGCCTTTTGTCTCTACTCGGGCCAATCAGGAAAGAGAAGGTGGGAGTTATCGAAACAATGAGGTGATGGGACAGGAACTAGCGGATTAAGTCCTGCTAGACCGATTTCTAAAGGGTGCTTAATTTATTAATGGCAGCAATCAAGGGTGTCCGGGTTTCTGTCACGTATACAGATTTTAGATATGCCTTGGGGTGTCAGAGATGGAAGCAAAGATGGGTGGTGATGAGCCATATTGACAGGCTCTGCAGGGCGCCTTCCTGAGGTGTCCTGGTTTTTCCTTTGGGTGAGATATGACAATGTTTGCCTTGGGGCGAATCACCTTTAGGTCAGCAAACTCCGAATTCGGCGACTCAAGCCCTATATTGTCCATGCAATTTGAATTTGATTGGATTTAGCGGTGGCAGATTATCCTTTTGTTTTTGCGAAAGGAAGCCTGGGTCATAGGAAATGGGATAAGTTCTGGGGTTCAGGTTGAGTTCAAAATATTTCCTATTTGATTTCATGATTTGACAATTATATGAAATAAAATGAAAAATAAAATAAAGTTGGAATATAAACCATGCTGGGAAAAATACATATTTTCCGGGGATCCCAAAGAGTACCAATACATATAGGCAGATAGATAGATTTCATGGAAATAAGGGAGAATCCATAAAAGTGAGTTACATTGCATAAAGGGGAATCATGAATGATATAAACAATTGAAAATATTTGATAAGAATGAAGTTCATAACATCTGGAGAACCCAGCATGGAAATTCATAAAAGTGAAGTTTTAGCAGCATGATTTTACAATTCATGAAGTTGTTATCTCTTGCCTCAGGCTAAAAGGTCAAACACCTTTTGTACAGAGAGTTTTAGTAAACCACAGTAAACTCCAGTAAAAAGTCTCAATCACCTTCTACTATAAATATATGGAATATAGAACATAAAGTCTTGATTTTTGAACTATCTTTTACAAAGTCCTGGGGGGGGGGTGGTCACCTCGATCACAGTTACACCCTAAGTATATCCTTGTTAATGGTAGCTTCCTGGCTGTCAAGCCCATGTGTCATGAATTTCAATTCCCTTCTACTGCTTTTTTGAAAACCTGAGGCTCCTAGAGAGCAAGTAAAAGACAGAAGAGTAATCAAGAGACAAAATTGTAATAGCATTCAGGAAAACCTTATTGTTTCTCAGCTTTAAGACCCAATCTTCAGCCTCGTTGGATTGAGTCAATCTGGAAAGTTCTTCTCAGAGAAGTCACCACTTGGAACTCTGTGGTTCACCACACAAGGGAGCGTCACTCAGCTGTCATCCATTTCTGACAGCAAATCTTGGAGAACCTGTACCTGTGCCATTTTTGCATGTAAGCTCTTTCAGGTGCTATGATGAATGTGTCTGTAGTGGGCACAAGACTAGTTGGTGCAGGCAGGCCTGATTCCACTCCTTGCATTACATGCATTCAGGTGATGTTCTAACAGTTCTTCAGTTTTTATCCTACAGGTGTGTAATTATTGATGTTGCTGAAACTTATAATTAGTTGGTCTGAAAGTTTAGTTGGTTCATGATTTTGAAATGTATAGCAAGCCCTGGCTTTGATTCAATGAAGATCCACACTTTTGTAATTCAGTTCAAGATTGGTTCTGAGTTAATATGTGTTCTATCTCTGTGTGCCCAGATGTTGAGTTTGGTGTTTAGTTTTCCTCCAGCTACTCAAACTCTGCCCAACATTTGTCATAAGCATGAATCATCAGACCACCCTCCATCCCTTTTTCTCTTTCATCTCTCGCTCTTTCTCAATTTTAGTGCTGGGCAAAAAGAAAATGTTTTCCCTACATGTACAGTCATTTGCGGAGCTTGTATACTGATCTTGCATGTGTTGTATGGTAAGTGTTCCTGCATTTTGTCTGTGTGTGGGGTGAGCTCGCTGGAGTAAAGGCTATAATTTTCCCTGCAGCTGAACATGCTGTGCATTGTATCTTCTGCTTGTGGGTATGTTCTCCTTGTCTAACAAGTGATGTGGTAATGAGTTGATGGATAGCCATGAAGTCATTCATCAGCTTCATCAACTAACCCACAAATGGATTGGGCAAGGAATGAAAGCACCCAGGTGTGTCTGTGCATGCATTTACTCTTGACAGATTGTGGACCGTGTGTGTATGTGTGTGTGTGTGTGTGTGTGTGTGTTAGAATCAAAGTTAGGTATAGTAAGCCTCTGAGCCCCGGTGGCGAAGTGTGTTAAAGCACTGAGCTGCTGAACTTCCAGACCGAAAGGTCCAAGGTTCAAATCCTGGGAGCGGAGTGAGCGCCTGCTGTTAGCTCCAGCTCCTACCAACCTAGCAGTTCGAAAACATGCCAATGTGAGTAGATCAATAGGTACCACTCTGGCGGGAAGGTAACATTGCTCAATTAGTAGTGTTTGAGGCCCTCAAGGAGAGGGAGAGCAACTTGCTTTGGTACTCAGCTTCTCTGTTTAATGAATATCCTGGTTTGTGATGGTGGTGGGGAAGGAGAGGCATTTTAGAGAAGAAGAGAAGGTAGTAAGACTGGTGATGATAGGAGCTTTTTTTCTCCCGTCTCCAATAGAAGGAGAGCTCACAGAGATCCTGGGAAGGAACTGAGTAGGGAAACATCCAGGCAATGTTGCTTAAAAAGGAGCAAAGTTGATTTTTTGTGGATTTTATGCCAGCATGGGGGATATAAACAATCTTGTATTCTCTGAAGATGACCTATTATTACCAGATAACAGAAGATCCCCCATGTGGAATTTCTCCTTAGCCAGTAAACCTGGTAGCAGTCTATAACAAATATGGAGATAAAGCATTACTTTTCTGCAGTTTTCTCCCCACTGCAGGAAAATATAATTTTTTTTCCACACCTGGAGTACTGTGTCCAATTCTGGGCACCGCAGTTGAAGGGAGATGTTGACAAGCTGGAATGTGTCCAGAGGAAGGCAACTAAAATGATCAAAGGTCTGGAGAACAAGCCCTATGAGGAGTGGCTTAAAGAACTGGGCATGTTTAGCCTGCAGAAGAGAAGGCTGAGATGAGACATGATAGCCATGTACAAATATGTGAGGGGGAGTCATAGGGAGGAGGGAGCAAGCTTGTTTTCTGCTGCCCTGCAGACTAGGACGCGGAACAATGGCTTCAAACTACAGGAAAGGAGATTCCACCTGAACATCAGGAAGAACTTCCTCACTGTGAGGGCTGTTCGACAGTGGAACTCTCTCCCCCGGGCCGTGGTGGAGGCTCCTTCTTTGGAGGCTTTTAAGCAGAGGCTGGATGGCCATCTGTCGGGGGTGCTTTGAATGCGATTTCCTGCTTCTTGGCAGGAGGTTGGACTGGATGGCCCATGAGGTCTCTTCCAACTCTACTATTCTATGATTCTATGATTTCATGGATTTTTTTTTGCTGTGTTTGCACTTTGTGAAGTCTTTCAGATAGTTAGTTTGCATAGAGTTTCTGTGTAAAACCATATTGTTCTGGGAAGTGTGTTCTCTGCAAAATACACTATTTTCTGTGTAGAAAGCACATTTTTCAGCACAGAAAGTAGGTTTTTGGTACAGAACAGTGATGCATATTCCCACAGAATAATTCCTTGGGATGCTTGTAAAGTATAAAGAATTTTACTGTTCTCTAGCTGTCTTGGGGTTATACAACAGGAAATCCATTATTTGGTTGTGAAACAATTACAAACAAATGTTATTTACATCCCTGCCTTATATCCAAAGCTTTGTATACATTGACACAAACAAGCTTTCGGGGTTTCTTAATAAATTTGAGGGAAAAAACTAACATTGAACATTGGATTCTGTGGTGTTTATTGCACTTTGTTTTGAGTTGTTCTCTTTGTGATCAGAAAGGTAATGGGATGATGATACATTCTTTTGCACCATCACTGCATTTGCTCTTCAGCAGTGTTAGTACTTGTGTTTGCTTTCTCACACTTGAAATACAACAATGTCATTTACATTCCTCTGTTTGCTCCACCTGTTGCTCCATGTTTGATGGATTAAAAAAAACACTATGAAGCAACTATGCCATCAGGTAATGGTGCTTTTATGGAGCTATGCCCACTCCCTGCACAGATTAGGAAAATTATCCTACACATTTTTCCAATTTTTCTTACTGTGAACTAACATTTGCTTGCTTCTGCTTTTGTATATTACTCTTCAAAACTTTGTATATTTACTTTTTATTTAGTCTTTAAACTTTTCCTGAACTCTGTGGTTTTTCTGGGCATTAATCCTTAGCAGGATTACATCAAAATTGCACCATTGTGCTACTCCCCTTTAAAATAATATTTTTAAACATACCAGAGAACAGAGAACAAACATACAGTGGTTCTCTTGAGGACTTTTGGGAATCCTGATGTCTTCCCAGTGCAGCTACTGGAAGTAGTGTGGGTTTTCCCTACTGGAGATGCTGGTGAATCTTCAAATGGGTAGCAATGAAACCACTCTCACATAACACTCACTAGGTTTCCAGTATTGCAAAATAGCAGAATAAGACAGCCAAACTCCAAGTGGTTTTTAAACCATAGTAGAATAGTGAGGTGTTAACAAATTATTTCAAGTGGGAAAATAATTGATTCCCAAAGGACCCAACCATGGTACAGCACCAGAAGAGTTATGATGTCATGTAATACGCCCCAAGGCAAAGTAGGGACAAACAGTGTCATGTGATAAGATTATTTCCCTTCACATTTCCTCCAGACTTTCCACAGACTTTCCACATGGATCTTTGACTGTTTTACATTAAAATGTTTTTAATCAGAAAGAAATGTACTGGATATTTGCCCCAGGCTAGTTCTTGTTCAGTGCAAATATATCATATTTCTCCTTGGTTCCATCCTAAGGCCTAAAGATCTAAGCGGAACATTAGATGTGTTTTGAAAAGATACATGTATTTCTGGTCTTCAAGTAGCCTTACTGCTACCCATGCCTGAAGGGGAAACTTTGAAATGCAAGGAGCACACGGACGGCCTGTTTCTTATCTTCCCACTCACTGTCTTCAACAGTACATGAGCAGATGTGATCACACTCAGCGTGGGCTGTGAGAATGCCAAGGGCAAGTTTGACTCTACATTCAAGAACTTAGCATAAAGATAGAGTATAAACTTGTTGGCTGAGGTGATTACTATACACTTGAGAGGCTTTTAAGCTCAGCTACCTGCCAAATAGTTTTAATCATATCCTCCTTTCCCTAAGGTGAAATACTTTTGTTAGAACAATTTCTTTCTATAATCTCAGGATGAAACTCACCTGGAAAGATTATGCTTAAACCCAAGCAGGCAAAAATAGTGGTTGACTTCAAGCAGTAACTAACCAAATGCCTCTGATCCCTGATATGACAAGGCTTATTCCCTGGACTTTGACTGCTTCCTAAACTGTGGGTCCTGACCCAAATGGGATCCTCTTAGCTCAATGTTGGGTTCGCCAAAAATTCAGCAGCAATAAAAGGTTTCTGAACACCACCTAGTGGTAGTTTTAGACATTTACACAAATATGTTAATAAGTGCAGTGTTTACAGAGGACTCTGCAGAAAATGCTTCAGCTGTACTTCATAAAAAAAGAAAAATCAGCCTGTTTTGGAGCTTTTCAAATGCTGATTTATTATCAATAAACATTTTATTTTATACCTATTTTATATACCTATATACCTGGGGTTGTGTAAAAATTTCTTGGGTGGAAAGGGGTCAAAAATGGAAAAAATTTAGAAGCCTTGACCAAGAGTACAGCAGCAGAGAGGAGGAAGGAAGATGGCTCTGAGAAGAAGAAAAAAGAGAGCTCAGTTTCTTCAGGGTCAGTTGTCTTTCTCTTTCAAACTGTTGAGACTTGTTTGTACTATTTTTTTGTACTTTATTAAATCAAGCATTGTTCTTGAAGCATATATTATTCTGAAACTATACCAATGTGCTATACCAGTGCAATGTGAAAATGTATGTGGATTAGTCGTTGCACAACATTGTGTATGGGACTTTCTTTGGAAACCTTTTGGAAACTTCACGTGGCACAAAATGCCATGTCACTGCTGACTTGGACACCTATAAATTTACTTTAACTTTTAAAGCCCTACGCGCCATAGGCCCCAGGAACTGTAAGGGATGCTTCCACCTGCATAGTCCTACTTTGCTATGGAAAGTCTCTTTACAGGCCTTTATTTGGCCTTCAAATCTCCTCTCCTCACTCCTCCTGAAGTGAAGTGGATGGTGCTTCCAGAAAGGGTGTTTTCTGCTGTGACCCCTGATTCTGGGTTCCTTTTCCAAAGAGGAGGCTTGCTTAGGATATGCTCTCAGCCTTCAGAAAATACCTTTTTATTCATCAAGGATTTTTAGATTGTGTGCTTTAACTTTTGTAAAACTTTGCCTGCTCTGTTTTTATTGTATTTTATTTTTTATTATGCATTATATTATTTGCACCTCTTTTGATAACATTTGCACAAGGAACAAGCAATTTTATATGTAAAACAAATTCAAGAACCTTCCACTATGTTATTGTAGCACCATCTCCCAAACACCTAAACCATATGTACGATATTACCTGTTTGTTGATTTACCTGTGTAGTGAACCTTACCTATTAGGCCTGGGTAACAGTGAGTGAGGCAAGCCTCCATTTTGTAGAGGAATGCCAGGCAGCCATTTTGAGTGTGGTTAGAAAGGGGAAGGAGCTTAGAGAGAGACTCCTAGGATTGGCCAACAAGAGCAGATGGGAGGAGCCAGGTCTTAGAATGCAGAGGAAAAAAAGAGCTCCAAGCAGTTTGGTTTTGGGGTTTGGAGAGGAAAGAGCAGTTTGGAGGGTGTGTGTGTGAGAGAACTGAAAGTTGTGAAACTGACAGGCTAGGTCAGGCAGTTTGGATCTCTTGGGGGAAGATAACTCAAGGGATTGACTCTCACTACTGGGCTGGTTAATAGAAGGACTCTAGATTAGAGTTAATTAACAACCCAGGGGAAACCCGTGACTATTCTTAACAAATAGAGTGAGGGTTATTGTGACCAATAGATAGATCGGTTGGTTGGAACTGTTTAAAACTAAGTGAAGTAATCTGAATCATACAACTAAGTTAAGCTGAAGAACGTCTGTAACCGTTTACACTAATGTACCTCTCTGAAGTAATTATTTGCCTGTTTTAAGAAAATAAATTTTTATTCTCTTTTCAACTTTCAAAAGCCTCCACAGTGTATCTTTCCATCAAGAAGCCTTTATAAAAGTTCCAGCAATACAACAATAAAATACCACAGAAAAGCCTCATAGTGAACATCAGTTTATGTCAGGACCCAGGCTGCGGAGCACCAATAACCATGCGCAGAGACCAGAATCTATCTAATATCTTTATTAAAGAAATATATAAAGTCAATAAAAACAAGTGAAGAATATAGTTCAGAAGTAGACCTTTCAGGAAAGGTCAAATATAGTCCAGGAAAACAATGTCCAATATGAGATATTAGAGTCCAAAGTTATAATCCAATAACCGAAACACACACTTTGCCAAGCAAAGTGTGGGGAGATGACAAGGTCTTTAGTCCATGGAGGCTTGACAACAAGGCTGAAAAACAACTAGATACTTGGCTAAGCAAGACTTGATACGAGGCAACAAAGAACAAGAACTAGGTCCGTGGCAAGGTCCGTGAAACAAGGCGGCTTGAAACTTGGTCCGGGAAACAAGGAACTGGAGTACGAAGTCTACACACGATCTCACTCCTCAAGCTGACGAATTGACTCCGCAAGGTTTCCTTCGCGGGAAAACACCTAAATAGGGTCTCGCTTCCCGCCAGAATAACATTTTCCCTGGAGAACTAGAAGTGAAACTCAACTCTGTCCAGATGCATGACTCCTTAGAATTTCCCAAGGGAAGCAGACCTAATCAGCTAATTGTTTGGCTGCGATCCTGGCGCTTCGGCGATTCGCCTCCCTAGCGCCTCTATCTTTATTATAATTGTCCTTTCGAGAAAACGGGGGAGAATTCTGCCCAAGGCTTGTTTGGCTGACTTCTTGAGGGCAAACATCCTGCAGGTGCAGGGGCTCCGTTTCTGGCTGAAACGGTGTAAATCCCATGTTTTCCTCTTCGTCTGCCACAATGGTACTAGGAACGGGACTACAAGGCCCATGAGACATCACAGTTTAGGAGCCAGGGGTAGAAACAGTGTGGGTGGGGAATGGGAGAAGCTTGCCTCAGACACATTTAACAACAAAAATCCAAAAGACATTTTAGGTTGGTGGCAGCTACCATTTTAAAAGAAAATCTAAAATCAAACGGCATACCCTCGCCTCTCACATACGTGTGCTTGCGTGTGTAGAGTGGGGTTGTAGTACATTATAACTGGCAGCAGGGTCGGGATGTTCGTTGTAATTGGGTAACTCGTTATATTTGGTGTCTCCGCTCTACGTTATAATTGGTGCCTTCAGCTCATTCGTTATATTGGTAGCAGCAATGGGATTAAAAATATTCCCCCCTGCCTGAAGCAGCCTCTCGGTCTTTTATTATAACCTGCTAAGTGAAAAGTTTATTTGCAACTATATGATGTCCTAAGGAGAAAAATATACTGCGCACAGAGGTAACTGCTTGAGGTGCTGAATAAGTCTTTTGCTGTTACATGAATTTGGGATGGATTTAAAGATTTCATGACTCTCCCACGTCCCATCACAAGCACCCCATTTGGGACAACTACACTATTTTAATTATCATCTAGGTCTGCTGATCCCTGTCATCCATCTGTTATTGGCCAGGGGCACTCGTTTATTAAAATTCACTTGTTAGTCTGAGAATTCAGCCCGCTTCTGTTACGATGTCATTGCAAGAGCAACGAGGTCCCCTGGTTCTCACATTACACACCATGAGCTGCAGAATTCCACATTAGCAAGGGCCAATTAAATCAAACCATTGATAAAACAAACCAATGAGCATAATTAGCTTAATTAGAGTCTCTCCATAATGCCACCAAACTATTGTGGAAAGGCAGCAGAAGAATAATAGGAATTATCTCCTTTTCCCCCTGAGGTACTTAGAATTTGCTGGTGCAATTTTAAAACCCACAGGTTTAAGTAGTGTCTGAGAGGCATGAGGGTGGGAGGGCAAGATGATTAATGAAGGCGAAGATATGCAAAACAAACTGGGGAAGAATGGTATGCACCTCAGATGAATGAAGAGCCCATCTTAGTGAAATAGCATATAATATTCAACTACTTTAGCTTAAGTGTCTGTCTCAAGTGTACGATAGTAAAGTTGCTTCATTTGGAAATGAGTTTTCTCCCCACCCACCCCATTCAGGGCTAAATTCCATTCTGTTGAAAGAAGCACCTTTCCTTGAGAGCAAAACCAAGCAGGCCTGGGGGGTGCTAAAATCTTTTCCTATCCATCGGTGTTTAATGGGACTTCCTATATATGTCCTAGAGGAGCCCCAGTGGCGAAGTGTGTTAAAGCACTGAGCTGCTGAACTTGCAGACCGAAAGGTCGCAGGTTCAAATCCCGGGAGCTGGGTGAGCGCCCACGATTAGCTCCAGCTTTTGCCAACCTAGCAGTTCAAGAACATGCCAATGTGAGTAGATCAATAGGTACTGCTCTGTCAGGAAGGTAACGGCGCTCCATGCAGTCATGCCGGCCACATGACCTTGGAGGTGTCTATGGACAACGCTGGCTCTTTGGCTTAGAAATGGAGATGAGCACCAACCCCCAGAGCCAGACATGACTGGACTTAACGTCAGGGGAAACTTTTACCTTTACTATATATGTCCTACATTTCCTGTGGGCCAAAACTATTTCTTTAACTCAGCTTTGTAAGGTAAGTCACAAAGAGAAATCTGAGAAATGCCGAGTTCTACTCTAAAAGAAGCTCCTTCATTTAATACTGGAACATGTGCCCCATCCCCTACATAGAATCATAGAGTTGGAAGAGACCTCGTAGGCCATCCAGTCCAGATTTTTCTGCCAAGAAGCAGAAAAATCACATTCAAAGCACCCTCAACAGATGGCCATCCAGTCTCTGCTTAAAAGCTTCCAAAGAAGGAGCCTCCGCCACACTCCAGGGCAGAGAGTTCCACTGTCGAACAGCTCTCACAGTGAGGAAGTTTTTCCTAATGTTTAGGTGGAATCTCCTTTCCTGTAGTTTGAAGCTGTTGTTCCGTGTCCGAGTCTCCAGGGCAGCAGAAAACAAGCTTGCTTAAACATATGACAGATCAAAGACAAAGATGCCTTACCACACACACACGCGCGCGCACTTACTTACTTATTTACTTAGGCAATCCCTCGTAACACACACACACACACACACACACCATTGCCACCACAGACAGTTTTGTTCTTTCAAAGTAATAACAAATAATTTACAAGTTCAGAAGGAGACATGGCACTTTAAAGACATAACTCACTACTTATGGCATAAGCTCTGATTGAAGTGTTGTGCACAAGACTCTATGGCTGGATCTACACTGCCATATAATGCTACAGTAGAGTCTCACTTATCCAACACTTGCTTATCCAACGTTCTGGATTATCCAACTCATTTTTGTGGTCAATGTTTTCAATACATCGTGATATTTTGATGCTAAATTTGTAAATACAGTAATTACCACATAGCATTACTGTGTATTGAACTACTTTTTCTGTCAAATTTGTTGTAAAACATGATGTTTTGGTGCTTAATTTGTAAAATCATACCCTAATTTGATATTTAATAGGTTTTTCCTTAATCTCTCCTTATTATCCAACATATTCACTTATCCAACGTTCTGCCAGCCCGTTTACGTTGGATAAGCGAGACTCTATTGTATTTGAGTCTGCATTATATTGTCAGTGTGGATCCATATAATGCATATTGAATTGCATTGAACCGTATTGTATGGGTCTATACTAACAACAACAACAAACTTTATTTATATCCCGCCCTATCTCCCCGTGAGGACTCAGGGCGGTTTCCAACAAAGGCAAACATTCAATGCCAATATCAAAAGACAATGACCATAAAAAATTTAAACAGGAAATCATGGAAATTAAATTATGACACCAAACAATAGACAAAATGAAGTTAAAATTAAACAATTAACAAACTGCATTATATGATATTGCAGATCCAGACCTTGTTTTTGCTCAAACAAGCTAATGTGTCTATATCCTCTGGAACAAGAAACAGCTAAACCAGCTTTCCTTTATAAAATATCTATCCATTCAAGAAGATAATAATAATTTGACTTGAATATTTATCACACACAGTGCTCTCCTCCCCAAGTACAAGAACTGCTTGTTTAGAATTGGTCATTTTAAGTATTATTTTGTGAAACTTGGATAAAATAACTCTTCATCAGTACTTTCAAATGTGCAGATCAGGGGCAGGTTCCAAGATTCCAGGAGCTTTGTTTTTTGAACTAAAACTTACATGTGTTCTTAAAGTGTTAAAAAGGGAGCAACTGTCTATATAGTAATCTATATATTTGTAGAAATGCTCTGACTCACTGCCTGCATATTATAATTTATTATGCTTTATTTTATTTAATAAAAGAACATTCCTAAAATAAAAAGTGATACAACAGACCATAGGATAATTCTGCCTGAAATGCAGGCATTTATATTCTACCATCTAAGGAAATACATTAAAAATATTCTTAATGTAGTAAAAAGCAAAAATATACTATTCAAGGAGTAAGAACATGATTTATTACTAGTCTTAATGAAATATAGACTTATCATAAATGCACGTTATATTATTCTTCTATATCTCTCTGTTAACCAAATTATGACATACTGCTTGGAAATCCTGACTATTAGTATTACTACTACTACTACTACTACTATTATTATTATTATTATTATTATTTTCCAACTGTCGTACTGGAACAACAATGATTGTTTAGTTTAACTATAACAGTTTTTGGCAGTTCTTTGTTAGAATATTACCAATGTCAGCGGCTTCTAACCTAGCAATTTTATTCGAAGTGTTTAATGCCAGTGCTAATGCTTTTTGCTTTTGCTTTTTGGTGTGTTTCTTTGCCAAGTACTTTTGCATTTTTATATTGTCATTTGTTCAGATTTTTTTCTTTTTTATATAAATATGGACATTTTAGCTTTGTTTTTGGTTTTTGGGTTTTTTTTCTCTCTTTCTCTCCCTTTTTGATCCTTTTTAAATCTCAGTTTTTGTACTTTCTATACAATCAAATGTTCTCTTTCTATGTTAATTTACTCTATCTTATAAGGTAAAACTTCGATAAAAATGTTTTAAAAAAGGGAGCAACTGTGGTTGTTACTTGACTGAACAGGTATAGGAACATCAACGTTGGTGGGGAGGGTTACTCCTAAGTCTCAGGAGTTGGTCCTTAAAAGTCAGGCACGGGATGCTCCTGACTTGGTAAGTCTAGAACAGGGAATGTTTGCCTTGTTCTCTGCTGGCTTCTTGGTGTCATTTTGTGTGCATGTGTCTTCAAATAATCTCAGAGCTGGTTTCTCAGCTACCACAAATAGCAAAGTGTGTTATCTCCCTGAGGCATAGGCATGGACTAACTTTGGTCCTCCTGGTGTTTTGGAGCAACTCTCAGAAATCCCAGCCATCTTACCAGCTGTTAGGAATTGTAGGAGTTGAAGTCCAAAACACCTGGAGGGCCGAAGTTTGCCCATGCCTGCAGTAGAGGAACACTGAAGGACCTAGAGCAGTGGTTCTCAACCTGTGGGTTCCCAGGTGTTTTGGCCTACAACTCCCAGAAATCCCAGCCAGTTTACCAGCTGTTATGATTTCTGGGAGTTGAAGGACAAAACATCTGGGGACGCACAGGTTGAGAACCACTGACCTAGAGATTCCTAGAGACAACACCTCTCTAGGAACCTCTAGGTTCTCCGGTGTGATTCTCTGATGAAAGGTGACAATAGATTTCTGCGGAGGACTTCTAGATTCTTAGAGAGTTGTTTACTTTGATAAAAAAGTGGGGTTTTAATTCCATTTTTTCTATGTTCATGGGTGACCTGTACTTTTAAACCCAGCAAATGTGGAAGGCTGACTGTAGTCTATGATGTTCTCATAGAAGAGTTGGTATAAATACATTGTTTCCCCGAAAATAAGACAGTGTCTTATATTAAGTTTTGCTCCCAAAGATGCTCTAGGTCTTATTTACAGGGGGTGTCTTATTTTTCCATGAAGAAGAATTCACTTTTATTGTTGAACAAAAAAAAAACCAACATTATATACTGTACAGTAGTTGTCATCACAAACCAGCATAACCAGACAAACTGTGAATCCTATCAAGAATGTCTTGTTACTACCATTATTTCCATGTACGGTAGAGTCTCACTTATCCAACACTCACTTATCCAATCTTCTGGATTATCCAACGCATTTTTGTAGTCAATGATTTCAATACATCGTGATATTTTGGTGCTAAATTCGTAAATACAGTCATTACTACATATCATTACTGCGTATTGAACTACTTTTTCTGTCAAATTTGTTATATAACATGATGTTTTGGTGCTTAATTTGTAAAATCATAACCTAATTTGATGTGTAATAGGCTTTTCCTTAATCCCTCCTTATTATCCAATATATTCGCTTATCCAACGTTCTGCTGGCCCGTTTATGTTGGATAAGTGAGACTACTGTATTTCTATGGTACGTACATTTACCGATCCTACATGCTCTGGTGTTCTGTTTGGCGGGCAAAACCTTTGCTAAGTCTTACTTTTGCGGCAGGCCTTATATTTAGCAATTCAGCAAAACTTCTACTAGGTCTTATTTTCTGGGGATGTCTTATATTAGGGGAAACAGGGTAGCAGCACTCATTTCTTTTTCATAATATGTTAGGATTTCTGGGAGTTTAAGGCCAAAACATCTCGGGACCCACAAGTTGAGAACCACTTATTTAACATATATTGAAATCTAGACTGCTTTTAGCCAGTGCATTAACCAAATTATCATGAGGAACTTCTCAGTCCTGTTGAAATTAAAGTAAATTGAAAGTGCAATATTTTGCCAAACAACTAACCTTGTTACGAAATTAACAATAAAACAGCAATTAGTTTTGCATCAAAGACAGCAAGTCTGGTAAGATTTCTTTTTGGCAAGTCCCTGGTGGAGGGTATATCTTGGGATACAATCTTTTGTTATCTTGTGTCATTGAATGAAAATTGACTGGACGTGCAGTGGTATGTTTTGAAAGTGGCAGTGGACAGCCTGAGATCTGATACAGAAAACAAGTCCAAGTTGTGAAGAATTAAATATGGGAAAAAACATGTTCTTTGCAAATTCTTGGTCATATTCTGTAGTTTAGTTTGGTTTTACACATTTCAAAGCTGAGAGTTGAGGTCCTGAGGATTCACAGTTTCCAAGCTCTGGGGCTCAGCCCTAGATTCCCCATCACTGCTAGAACAAAATACTTATAGATTTATTTATCAAAACATGCAATAAATAATACATCATTCCTGAAAACCAATAAAGTTCTTCTCTTCCCATTGTTATATAGGTACACAGTGGAGTCATGCTTCTAAGGCTCCTAAAGCAGTGGTTCTCAACCAGATGTTTTTGGCATTCAACTCCCAGAAATCCTAACAGCTGGTAAACTGACTGGGATTTCTGGGAGTTGTAGGCCAAAAACATCTGGGGACCCCAGGTTGAGAACCACTGTCCTAAAGTGTTCTGTCAGAAGATTCCTGAGTGATGTATCTCCATTTAAAAATTCATTACATTTTGTATTGTGGAAATAACTTTTCTGTCTCTAAGACAGAAGAGCATTTGCTGTAACTGCAGCTTTTGCTGCAAGCTAGCAAGCTATTTTGGCCATCACACAAACTCCTTGGACAAATCTCCAAAACTTTTCTAAAGGGACATGATTTCAGGTACCATGAACCTCCCCCCCCCCTCCTGATCCCTTACAATGCCATGAAGGGGAATAAAATGGCCCGGTTTTACATGAAAAAGGACTATTCAGACCCCCTAGGCCAAGGAGTATAAATTATTAGTCACTTCTCTAAAAGAATCTGCCTGATTCATGGCAACCTAACTTCAAATCAATTAGTTCATTTGTCCTCCCTTGAAGCTGTCGAGCTCACAATACCAATGTCTCATGCAAAAGAGGGAGGGGGGAAGAAACCACAAAGATGACTTGTCTTAATGAGCAATTAGGGAAGTGTGTAGATTTTCTATTTCTTCAGCCCATTCTGAGCCCCAAATTGTAAAAGCAGTGCTTTTCTTCACTACTTCCTGTTTGTCAAATGAAGTGCTCAACAGTGCTTGCTGGGGGGAGGCAGCCTCTCGCTCACTAAAACTGAATGAGTTAAAATGACTGAGACTGCACCAATAGGTGCTGGAAGGAAGAATAATTATTAGCTAAAGATCCCACCCATTCAGAAAATAGCTCTTTAAGTATTTTCTTGCACCTGAAAAAAATGGCACAAAGCCTTTTGGCTATGACAGCTCTCTAAGAGCCATTTCACAGGGGAAGTTAGGAATACCTTTTAGTCTGGAATGTATGGGTTATGAAGGTTGTCTGTTCGGGGAAGAAAGTAAAAACAATCTGTTTAAAGTAGAAAATGGTTTTACATTCAGATCATAGGTAGGTTTTACATAACCCCTGGTGGTGGTGGCGCAGTGTGTTAAAGCTGCTGAACTTGCAGACCGAAAGGTCCCAGGTTCAAATCCCAGGAGCGGAATGAGCGCCCACTGTTAGTCCCAGCTCCTGCCAACCTAGCAGTTCGAAAACATGCAAATGTGAGTAGATCAATAGGTACCGCTCAGGCGGGAAGGTAACGGCACTCCATGCAGTCATGCTGCCCAGATGACCTTGGAGGTGTCTATGGACAACGCCGGTTCTTCGGCTTAAAAATGGACATGAGCACCAACCCCCAAAGTCGGACACGACACGACTTAACGTCAGGGGAAAACCTTTACCTTTTAATCCTAATTGGGGCTTTCTGATGCTGAGCAGAATTCTGGGAAATGTAATTTAGGGCAGGGCCTGTTGAATTCACAAACTACATTCTGGGAACAGAATTCTGTGCTCTCTTAATCTCTTTCCCAGCTCACTCAGCTCATCTTGCCCTGCTGGCTTCACCTCACGATGAAAATGAAATTGACTTCCGAGCATTACAGAATTCAAACAAAAAAGTATTGGGTGAGTTTTTATTCTTAAGTTTTTGTGTGGGCACCCCCCCCCAGATGTTTCTTACTATTTGTTTGTATATAAAAAACTTCCAAGTTAGATATGACTAACGATTTAAAGGAGCCCTCAGTGGCACAGTAGGTTAAATTGCTGAGTTGCTGAACTTGCTGACCAAAAGGTCAGCAGTTCAAATCCAGGGAGCAGGGTGAGCTCCTGCTGTTAGTCCCAGCTTCTGCCAACTTAGCAGTTCGAAAACATGCAAATGTGAGTAGATCAATAGGTATTGCTCTGGTGGGAAAGTAACGGCGCTCTATGCAGTCGTGTCAGTCACATGACCTTGGAGGTGTCTATGGACAACGCTGGCTCTTCGGCTAAAAAATGGACATGAGCACCAACCCCCAGAGTCGGACACGACCCGACTTAATGTCAGGGGAAAACCTTTACATCATGATTTGAAAAACAAGAATTTGCACATCCCTACCTTTAGTTCAATTTGGCCACTCCATACTATCCCCCTGTGGAGTGCCGCAGGGCTCCGTCCTGGGCCCGGTTCTGTTCAACATCTTTATTAACGACTTAGACGAAGGGTTAGAAGGCATGATCATCAAGTTTGCAGATGACACCAAACTGGGAGAGATAGCTAACACTCCAGAAGACAGGAGCAGAATTCAAAACGATCTTGACAGACTAGAGAGATGGGCCGAAACTAACAAAATGAAGTTCAACAGGGACAAATGCAAGATACTTCACTTCGGCAGAAAAAATGGAAATCAAAGATACAGAATGGGGGACGCCTGGCTTGACAGCAGTGTGTGCGAAAAAGACCTTGGAGTCCCTGTGGACAACAAGTTAAACATGAGCCAACAATGTGATGCGGCAGCTAAAAAATCCAACGGGATTCTGGCCTGCATCAATAGGGGAATAGCGCCTAGATCCAGGGAAGTCATGATCCCCCTCTATTCTGCCTTGGTCAGACCACACCTGGAATACTGTGTCCAATTTTGGGCACCGTAGTTGAAGGGAGATGTTGACAAGCTGGAAAGTGTCCAGAGGAGGGCAACTAAAATGATTAAGGGTCTGGAGAACAAGCCCTATGAGGAGCGGCTTAAAGAGCTGGGCATGTTTAGCCTGCAGAAGAGAAGGCTGAGAGGAGACATGATAGCCATGTACAAATACATGAAGGGAAGTCATAGGGAGGAGGGAGCAAGCTTGTTTTCTGCTGCCTTGCAGACTAGGACGAGGAACAATGGCTTCAAACTACAGGAAAGGAGATTCCACCTGAACATCAGGAAGAACTTCCTCACTGTGAGGGCTGTTCGGCAGTGGAACTCTCTCCGTGGTGGAGGCTCCTTCTTTGGAGGCTTTTAAGCAAAGGCTGGATGGCCATCTGTCGGGGGTGCTTTGAATGCGATTTCCTGCTTCTTAGCGGGGGGTTGGACTGGATGGCCCATGACGTCTCTTCCAACTCTACTATTCTATGATTCTATGATTCTATGATTCCAACAACCTGGTGGTTCATTTTATTTTATTTTACTTTTACCTATTTTATATTTTTATGGGCTTTTATGCTTAATGTAATGTATTGTTTGCATAATGTGATTTTACTGTGTTTTATTCATTGTAATATGTTTTAATTGTTGTACTTGTTTACTGTTTTCGGGCTGTTGTCCCATGTTAGCCGCCTCGAGTCCCTGTGGGGAGATGGTGGTGGGTAGAAAAATAAAGTTACTTACTTACTTACTTACCTCCTACAACCATTAATACTTCACCAGAAATACAACAAATGTCCCAGATACAAACTTTGGCTCACTTCCAGTGTGACCTGCTAGGGAAGGGCAAAATTGGGTTCTCCCATGATGCAGTTGCCCACTCCTGCTCTAAATTGACTTGTGCCATGATTTGCCATTTCTTTTTCATTTTGACCAGATTTGTTCATTGGAAAGCTCTGGAAATATTTACAAGTTATTTTTAAAGAGTGGGGAAAGTAGACTGAAGCTCTCTGGTTAAAATTTCAACTGTAGCCCTTTCAAGACAAGATTGCTTTAATAGTGGGGGTTTTAGTGTGCATATGTGTGTATGTGGGGGGGGGGGGGAGTCTTCTCCCTGATGTTGTCCATATGGAGAGCTAATGTTACATTTCTGATATGCTTAAGCCTTCAAGACCAGCCCTCCCGAGTCTTATTTGGAAAGAACTCTGGCCATCCTGACTCCACTGGCTCCACAAAGAAAACCACAGTGTTATTTACTTATTTGTAACAGCCACCAGAGTCTGGGGTTTAACCTTTCCTTATACCTTGGTTGACAAATGCAGCAACTCAAATAAGATTGCTTGGTGCCTACACAATTTCCAATGGAAAGCATTTTATACCAAGTAATTATAGGCTGTTCTTGGTTGAAAAGCAAAAGGAGCCCCCACTGAAGTAGGCACAGACTTTTTCTGTTAAGCTTTCTTTCTTCGTATGTAATTATTTAAAGAGAAAACACAGGGTATCAAAGGAGCAGTATGTTAAAGCCATTGTAAAACATTTTGGCTAGGGCCAGAAGTTGCAAAACCATATGCATGTGAGAGGCGATATTGTGCTGTTCCCTTCCACATATTCTATGGTCCTGTTGTGATAGATTGTTTATAATTGAGGTTAAACAGATATATGTGATTTTCCATTCCCACACTGAAAATTTCATACTGACATGTGTAGAAAATTGTACTGAATAGGCAGCATGGTTTGCATATATTTTCACATTATTCCACAGAATAAAAATCACAGTGTATTTAAAGCAGATTTCTGGGCTGAGGGACACAGCCTTTTTTGGTTGCATTTAGCCAACAAGGCCTTCTCAAGAACTTCATAAGCCCACAAGATTGGGATTTGAATGACAAACTCTCCTACTGTTCTGATTTGGGAGGGATGGTTGGTTACAATTGATTCTCTGTCCTTCTAGTTTTTCAGCAGCGTCTAAAATATCCCATATATGCCATTTTTAATAGACTTATTTTCAAATAGTTGATCAAAACGTGGGGATATTATACATTTGCCCAGACTTGCTCTGAAGTAAGTGTTGCTTGGGGCTCAAAGGCACTCCCAACAATTTAATTAATGTAATCTGTCTGATTGGGGAAGCAGCTTTCAGCAAATGTTCAGAAGCTAGCTATATTTTTGATTGGGGTTAATTTACAAAGGTAATATGAGTCAGCCTGGTGGAAATGGACTCCGTGGCATTCACACAATACACAAAGTCCATTTGCCATAATGTGGGAGATGGCTACTTAACTCTCTAGAGCAGGGGTCCTCAAACTTTTAAAGCAAAGGGCCGGTCCACAATCCTTCAGCCTGTTGAGGGGCTGAATTATCATTTGGAAAAAAAACCCGAACAAATTCCTATGCACACTGCACATATCTTATTTGTAGTGCAAAACAACAACAATAACAATGAAAGAAAAATACTATATTTAAAAATGAAAACAATTTTAACCAACATAAACCTATCAGGATTTCAATAGGATGTGTGGGCCTTCTTCTGGCCAATGAGATAGTCAGGTTAATTAGGATTGTTGTTGTCTGTCTTCGAGTCATTTCAGACTCTGGGCGAGCCTAAGTCTAAAATTATTTTTGTATTCATTTACTATGTTTATTTACTACATTTATATCCCACCCTTCTCACCCCGAAGGGAACTCAGAGCAGCTGTATGTACATACAATATATTATATTATTGGCATAACACAATATTAGCATTATATATTACTATATTGAACTATACCACTGTACTGTAATATTATATCTATATATATAAAAGGGTAATGAAATTTTGGCCTAGGACAAAACAACAAAACTACACATCCCAGAAACATTAAACTTGGCAGCACAACCCCTCATCCATGCCTCTACGTTCATACAGCAAAAAGAAAAGAAAAATAAAGTCCTAATTAGAGGGAAAGGAATAATTGTTTTTATCCAATTGCTGCCAGTTAGAAGGCTAAGCTCTGCCCACTTGGTCTCCTAGCAACGCACTCAGCCCAGGGGACAGGCAGAGTTAGGCCTCACTTAAGCCTCTTCCACACTGCCTATAAAATACAGGTTATCTAATTTTAACTGGATTATATGGCAGTGTAGACTCAAGGCCCTTCCACACAGCTATATTACCCATTTATAATGGACTTAATGTCAGGGGAAAACCTTTACCCTTTACCTTAACTACCACCAATTCCTCAATACTTTATTTCCCATACCACCATACTTCACCACAGCAACACGTGGCTGGGCACAGCTAGTGTAATATTATTATATAGTATTATAATTAGTATTGTATTGTATAAAATGATAATATTATTATCAATATCATAAGTATAGGCCCGGGCTGTGGCGTAGGCTGGTGAGCAGCCAGCTGCAGCCAGCTGCAGCCGGCTGCAACAAATCACTCTAACTAAGAGGTCATGAGTTCGAGGCCAGCTCGGAGCCTACGTTTGTCTCTGTCTTTGTTCTATGTTAAGGCATTGAATGTTTGCCTTATATGTGTAATGTGATCCGCCCTGAGTCCCCTTCGGGGTGAGAAGGGTGGAATATAAATACTGTTAATATATATATATATATATATATATATATATATATATATATACACACACACACACACAATATATTATATTATTAAAACTGATATAAACATTTTATATTATAAATGAGGGCGGGGGCCAGGTAAATAACCTTGGAGGGCCGCATCCGGTCCCCGGGCCTTAGTTTGGGGACCCCTGCTCTAGAGCTTCCCTGTATATATGACCAACACAAACAGTTGTGCCTCTTCAATCAGGCCTCTGCCCCATTGCTCCATCAATCTGACCTTTGTGGCAACCACCAGGCATGAACATTGCAGTGTTTATTGTTCAGCACTAGTAGTGATAATAACTGGAGTGAATACGTGATCGGAGAAGATGTGGGGAAAGAGGAAGCAACTCTCCCTTTCCCCACCCCCCATGTTGCTTTATCACTCCAGCTGTCATTATTAGTTTTGTGTCCAATCATGGCCACAAAGGCCAAATCGACTAAGACAAGGTAAGAGTGATAGTTTGGTAGTGTTGAATAAATTTCGATACCACTGGCATACGTGATGCCATCCAACTGCCTGGCTGGCTAAGGAGTATGCAGTGTGTATATCTACCAGTCTGTGAACCAACTTATCTATCTATCTATTTATTTATTTACAGTATTTATATTCCGCCTTTTCACCCTGAAGGGGACTCAGGGCGGATCACAATGCACATATACATGGCAAACATTCAGTGCCATACGACATACGGACAGCGACAGAGACAAAGTCATAGAGGCAATTTAACATGTTCCAGCTTCCAGGCTTCATGAAGGTATGCTTGATTCCGGCCACAGGGAGAGCTGCCGCTTCATCGTCCACTGTGACATTGAGTCCTTGATGGATTACTTCCTCATTCCTTTCCTCACACTGCTGGACGATTTTATGGTGTTGTAAATTAGATAAATTAGCCTCCCCGCATAAGCGGTACATAATTTTCCTACTTGATAGATGCAACTATCTTTCGGGTTGCTTAGGTCAACAACGAGCTGGGCTATTTTTAATGGTCGGGCGCTCAATCCGACCCGGGATCCCGACCACTAAAAATAGCCCAGCTCGTTGTTGACCTGTCAAACTTGGCAGCTGACCTTGCAGACCTTGGTGATGCCGATCCAAAATACAGTAGAATCTCACTTATCCAACATAAACGGGCCGGCAGAATGTCGGATAAGCGAATATGTTGGATAATGAGGGATTAAGGAAAAGCCTATTAAACATCAAATTAGGTTATGATTTTACAAATTAAGCACCAAAACATCATGTTATACAACAAATTTGAGAAAAAGTAGTTCAATACGCAGTAATGCTATGTAGTAATTACTGTATTTACAAATTTAGCACCAAAATATCACGATGTATTGAAAACATTGACTACAAAAATGCATTGGATAATCCAGAACGTTGCATAAATGAGACTCTACCGTACCACAGTTCTGATCAGTATCGCCATTTGTGGCCCATGTAGATGGCCCCATAGCGAAAGGAAGCAACTGAAACCTAAATGTGTCAATTAAATGGGATGCTGGTAGTTATTACTGTCATCATTCATTTGCTTGATTTGCTTTCTAGTAGTACTTAATTTAGAAAAAAGAGAGGCAGGGGTGTCAAACTCATTTTCACCAAGGGCTACATCAGCTTTATGGCTGTCTTCAAAGGACCATTTGTAATTGCAGGACTGTATAAATGTAATACGTTGCCTTGACATTGACAGCCTTGCGGACCACGTAAAATGACATGGAGGGCCAGATTCGGACCATGGGCCTTGTGTTCAACACATCTACCTCTAATGATTGAGGTTTGATACCCTGTCTCTAACTTCAGTAACCACTTCTTGAATTACTTGAATTGGTAAGTGAAAGGGTACTCACTTCCCATAGCTATTCTTGTTGTTGTTGCTGCTGCTGTTCCTGTTGTTATTATTTTACTTCTGAGACTGAGTGCTAAGATGGAAACAGGTTCTAGAGTAATGCCATGGAAACTTGATTGTGAGTTCCTGCATGGCAGGAGCTTGGACTGGATGGCTCTCGTGATGTCTTCCAACACTACCATGTTTCCCCGAAAATAAGACAGTGTCTTATATTAAATTTTGCTCCCAAAGATGTGCTAGGTCTTATTTTCAGGGATGTCTTATTTTTCCATGAAGAAGAATTCACATTTATTGTTGAACAAAAAAATGAACATTTATTTTATACTGTACAGTAGTTGTCATCACAAACCAGCATAACCAGAGAAACTGAATCCTATCAAGAATTTCTTGTTACTACCATTATTTCCATGTACAACTGGTATGTACATTTACCAATCCTGAATGCTCTGGTGTTGTGTTTGGCAGGCGCTGGGCATGCTTCCAAACAAAAACTTTGCTAGGTCTTACTTTCGGGGGAGGCCTTATATTTAGCAATTCAGCAAAACTTCTACTAGGTCTTATTTTTTGGGGATGTCTTATTTTCAAGGAAACGGTATGATGATATTATATTCATATCTATTTCAGTGAAGGCTTT
Organism: Anolis carolinensis; assembly: GCF_035594765.1. NCBI lineage: Eukaryota > Metazoa > Chordata > Lepidosauria > Squamata > Anolidae > Anolis > Anolis carolinensis. The sequence continues at coordinate 189,529,744 of NC_085843.1, forward strand.
GGGACAATAAAGATATGTGTAGAAAAGGAAGACAGAACGAGAAGAAAAAAGGGCTAAAAAAATAAGGTTTGCTGAAAGTCTGTGTTGATGGGGTGGAACTGGGCAACTATGTTTTGGTTGCTTTGTGCTGACATTGGGAGATGGAATCAATGAATGAATGTCACTTAGCCGCTGTTTTAGACACTTACGTGAATCTACTGTGCGGTGTTTACAGTGGACTCTGAAGAAAATGTTTCAGCTGTACTCCACAGAAAAAGAAAATCAACCTGTTTAGCAAACTTTTAAAATGGAGGTTATTATCAGCATTTTTTTTTAAAAAAATGTATACCTATTTTATATAATTGGGATCATGTTAAAAATTTTCAAGTGAAAAGGGATCACAAATGGAAATCATTTAAGAAGCCTTGATCTAGATTACCTGATCTTGTATCCCAATTCTCCCACCGCATCCCTTTCCGTGTTTTGATGTTATACATATATGTTATCTCTATAGAACAGGCTTTTTCAATCTTTTTACCTTTAAGGGAAGCCCTGTATTAAAATCCCCACTGTTATGTGCCTGCAAGTCATTTCTGGCTTATGACAACCCTTAAGAGAACTTACTATGGAGTTTTCTTGGCAAGATTTCTTTGAGTGAGTTTACCTTTGCCTATCTCTGATATTGAGAGAGTGTTATCATCCAGTGGGCTTTCTTGCCCAGCTGGGATTTACCATGGACTTACCATGGAGTTTTGTTTTCTTTTTCTTTTTGTTATAATTTTTATTCAAATTTTAAGTGCTTACATAAAAGAAAAAAAAAGAAAAAAAGAACAAGGGTGGGTAAAAGTGGGGAATGGAAAAAAGAGTGTGGGGGGGATAAGGGTGAGAAAAAAAGTGTAACAAAATGGTGGGGGGGGGGAAGAAAAAGGAAGAAAAAAGAGGTTTAGAAGGAAAATTGGTTAGGGAAGGGTAATAAGGGTAGAGTTTGTTTTGGTCTTCCGTTTTCTACTTTTCCTGGTTTATATTTGAAAATTTTTGTCTTTTCTTGTTTGTTGGTCACCGTCGTATTTTCAGTTCACTGGTTTCCCCTTTTTGTTTCTTTCAAACCATTGCTAATTTTCTATATTCTTCATATTTTTTTCCAATTGGTCATCTTTATTGGTTTGCCTCTGCTCTCCTTCATTAAATATGTAAGTCTATCCATGTCATAGATTTCGTCTAGCTTTTCTAGCCAAAGGCCTTTTATTGGTATTTTATCCAATTTCCAATGTCGAGCAAAGGTTATCCTTGCGGCTGTTGATATAAAGGTAAAAATAATATCATCATTCTCAGTAAAGGTTGTTATGCTTTCTGTTAGGCCTAGAAGATAAAATTCTGGCTTCATCGGAAAAAAAAATCCTAAATTTTTTTGTGACTCTTCATGCACTTCTTTCCAAAATTTAGTCGTTTCTGAGCATGTCCACCAGGAATGGAAGTATGTTCCCTCCTGTAAGTTACACTTCCAACATTTGTTTTTAACATTTTTGTACATAATTCCTAATTTTTTTGGTGTGATGTACCACCTGTGGAACATCTTGATCCAATTTTGGCAAAATTGGGCATACTGGAGCCATGATATTTTATCATACTTTTGTTTTATCTCTTCTTGGGATTTGAGTTGGTATTCTCCATTCTTTTTTATCAAAATTTCTCTCTATATAGGCCACTTAGTCCATCCTAAATGTTTTTTTTCTGATTGGTCTGTAATGGTGATACCCATAAAGGTGTTTTTGTATATATCCTTTCTTTATATGTTTCCCAAGTCCTGATTAGTGATGATCTTATAAAATGGTTTCCGGATTTTTTTTCGATCTTTCTTTTCCCATGCCAGAGGTATCCATGCCAGCCGCGTCTTAAGTCAAAACTTTCCAATGCCAAAATATTGTCTTTCTTTAGTGTTGCCAATCTTTGATCCATGTTAACACGCATGCCTCATAATTCTCCCACCGCATCCCTTTCTGTGCTTTGATGTTATACATATATGTTATCTCTATAGAACAGTCTTTCTCAATCTTTTTACCTTTAAGGGAAGCCCTGTATTAAAATCCCCACTGTTATGTGCCTGCAAGTCATTTCTGGCTTATGACAACCCTTAAGAGAACTTACCATGGAGTTTTCTTGGCAAGATTTCTTCGAGAGAGTTTGCCTTTGCCTGACTCTGAGGTTGATAGAGTGTTATCATCCAGTGGGTTTTCATGCCCAGCTGGGATTTGAATACTAGTAATTAACTCCAGGGTTATAATACAATACTCAAACCACTGCCCTATGCTGGTTCTCTCTTTAAAAAAATATTATACCTACAACTAAACAAACAAACAAAAACCCATCTTGCAGAACCATAGGGTTCCAGGGAGTTCTAGCTGAGAAACTGCACTAGTAAGACAGCACTAGCTTATTCTATATATATAAAAGGGTAATGAAATTTCGGCCTAGGACAAAACAACAAAACTACACATCCCAGCAACACAAAACTTGGCAGCACAACCCCTCATCCATGCCTCTATGCTCATACAACAAAAAGCTCCAGTTACTCCAGAAAACGGCCAGGCTTTGAGACTGCAAGTCTATTCACTGCTATTCCACCTGGCCAACAAAGGATTCCCATAAGCCACAGCAACGTGTGGCCGGGCACAGCTAGTACTCTATAATGTTAGAGTGTACGTTTCTTGTGACAGTGGCAAAGCAGGTTGGCATATTGAATGATATGGTAGATCTATCTGTTTTGACTTTTGCCACAAAGAAAGTGCCTAGTATTTTGTTTTTCATGAGTTAGATGTGGAAATACATGGCAAAAGAAACATTTTTTTTGTGCCAAAGCTCATGGGGATCTTGTGCTCCTGCATTTAATGCACCCGAATCTACCTTGAAGAGGGTATGCACATAATTACCTTGTGTCACTACAAGATTTAAGAAATTGAAATGCCGACCAGATGTTAAGGGTTTAAACACATTTTCCTCATCATAGATCTTGAGCCATTTGTTCACTTCTCTGTTAATCAAACTGTCAGTTATAAATCTGGGAGTAATAATTTTGTTCAAATAACATGGGAGCACCAAGCACTGTGAGAACACATTACTTACTGTCTATGAAACAGAAAGAATCACTGCTTTTGTCTCAGATTATAGCTACAAACTCTATATAGCAGGGTTTATCAAAGCTCTCGGAGATCTGAGATGGCAGACACGCTCTCTCGTTTGCTCTGCAGTATACATAGATAATCTGGAACTGCCATGGCACATCAGATCACTGATCCACAGTGCATAAATACAAAACTAGCAACTTTTGCAGTTAGGTAGGATTTCCAGGGTCATCACATGCTGAGGTATATTACTTCATGACCAATTGGCCTAAAAATGGAATAATTAAATAAGTTGCCCTTTTTAGCTAGTCCTTTAGCCTATTAGAATTATTGATCATCATCAGTGAATAGATTTCATGGAAAATAGCTCCTTTCAGTATATATCCAGAAATATGTAATAATTGATTTTTTTGATCCAGTTAGAACCCAAGGGAGCTTACATTGACTAGTAAACTTTCATAACGTTAAATAGTATCTGTGTAAACCAGAGAACAGCTGTCAGAATAATTTCTGCTTTTTCAAAGTAGATACCAACATTACCATTCACTAATCGCCCTTCTACACTGGCCTAGATTTGCATGAAAATGCCAAATTCACATGAATTTCGAGGCCACACAGGGGGCCCAAGCCCTGCATTTTTGACGAAGGGGTAGCTAGACACTAGGCTTGTGCATTTTGGCTGAACCTCGATCCATTTCTGCTGGCCAGACACCAGTAGATACCTGTATTCATTTTTGCATGCCTCACGAAAATGAGGTGGGGAGCTGGATAGCCGATTTTGTACCGCATCTGGAAAATACAGCCAGATCAGGCCCATTGGCGGCAATGGGGGGGGGGGACTCCCTGGGCTCCCCTTCCCATCATTTTAGGCAGTGGCATGGTTTTTCCTTATATCCTTCATTTAGACCTGGATTAAAAAGCACCAGTGTTAAGATACCACTCTTTTTGCAATCCTTTCCCCTTTGGTCTATAGAGGAGACCTGGGTTTAATGCTTCGTTAAAACTGTTTCTACTCTAAAGGAAACAGATTCTGCAGGCATGTATGGTGTCTCCCTGCATACAGCTTTCCAAGGCATTTTAAGGAGGCTCCCCCCTTCCCAGGGAAGGAAGAGCAATGATCTGGAGCTATTCTGCCCTGGGCTTCCTTTAAAAAGTCCTCTCTTTTCTCTTGATTTGCATTGCAGGCCTTGCTTAGAGTGGTGCCTGGCTTCCACCCCCCCCCCCATGCCTTTCTGCTTCAGATTTAATGCCCCCTTAAAGCTCTTTCTGGTGGCACAGTGTGTTAAAGCGCTGAGCTGCTGAACTTGCGGACCAAAAGGTCCCAGGTTCAAATCCCGGGAGCGGAATGAGCGCCCGCTGTTAGCCCCAGCTCCTGCCAACCTAGCAGTTTGAAAACATGCAAATGTGAGTAAATCAATAGGTACCACTCCGGCGGGAAGGTAACGGCGCTCCATGCAGTCATGCTGGCCACTTGACCTTGGAGGTGTCTACAGACAACGCTGACTTCGGCTTAGAAATGGAGATGAGCACCAACCCCAGAGTCGGTCACGACTGGACTTAACATCAGGGGAAAACCTTTACCTTTACCTAAAGCTCTTAATACTTTCTACTGTAGAAGTAGAAAGAGGTAACTAGGTGGTAGTAGTTTTCTGAGAATTAGGCTTTTTAATTTTGTTTGCTGGGATTACTATTATTAACAATAATTATTATCTTTTAGAAGTATTTTCTGAAGGAGAGGAGGGGAGGAGAAAAGTAAGCTAAAAGGATGACTCTCCAAGCCCCAAACACACACGCGCACCCCACCCACCTGTCCCACATGTTCCCAACTCCCAGTCAGTCCCACTAAATAAAAAGAATCAGCTGCAATTAACTGCAATGAATCACTCTGACCAGGAGGTCATTAGTTCGAGGCCCACTTGGAGCCTATGTTTGTTTGTCTTTGTTCTATGTTAAAAGGCATTGAATGTTTGCCTATATGTGTAATGTGATCCGCCCTGAGTCCCCTTTGGGGTGAGAAGGGCAGAATATAAATGCTGTAAATAAATAAATAAATAAATAAATAAAGGAAAATCAAAAAGATTCAAGAGAGAGACCAAGCCAGAAGCTAAGCCAAAAAATACACTGAAGCCAGGACATAACTCTAATGCCGAATAGGGGAGGAGGAACAGTGATCGGCTGCCACGTGGTCCCGTTACCGACAGGAAAACGTGAAGACCGGATCCTTGCCGTTATGGTCATTCGTCCAAACCAAACAAGCTGGATTTGCCAAAGGGAATCGACCACTCCGAATCCATTCACAAGCTTACCAGACACCCACGCATGCTGAACCAGCATCAGCCTAAGTGAGCATGGACACCCACCTCTGGTCCCATTTCCCCGTTTAAAAGGTAACCTAACCAAGGCTAGAAGCTTCTGAGAATTTCCCTGCAGAAATCAATAAGTGTTGATTTGAATTATTACTGCACCAACAAAATCTGCCTGATCTCACACTGTCAGACTTCCACCTTTTACCTGCTTTCAATAAAAACTGAAAGAAAAGCATTTCCTACCCAACAACATTGTCATGGACACCATGAATGACTGATGTGACTCCCAAGAGAAATCATTTCCCCCCAAGGATTGACTGAACTGGAGCACAGATGGGGAAAGTGTGTTGAAGTGGAGAGGGAGTACGTGGAACAGTGTAAAATTTCATTGCCATCAGACAACAGCATCACAGGTAGACTGAACATTTTTCATTGGCCCCTATTGTGTCGGTCCTAATTCCACTATTATGTATAAGAGTTTTAACAAATATGTTACGGGGTTGCATGAAAGCTCTCCTTGTTTGGAAGAGTTACTAACATGCCATTCATTTTCTGTAGTCATAGAGACAAAGGGGTATTAAACTGAATGAGTCACCTGGTACAAAGTATGCTGATTATTGTAATACCAGTGCAATGCGTGGAAAAGATCCTGATATCAGGGTAGTTGATTTCTGCCTGCCATTTAAAGAACAGAAGTGTTATTTTCTCAATTTTGCAGATGAGGAAATGGAAATGTTTGCAATAGGGTGATTAGTCCAAGGCCACCCAGAAAGTGTGGTAAGCCCTCAAACGAAATCCTTCTGGCTGCTAGACAATATTCCTCTCCATCTTTCCCCTTTAAGAACAAGGCCTTCCTTTCCTATAAGCAGACTGGCATCAACTGAGTCAGCTGAGGAATACTTAAAGCAGCCTCAGGAATGCTCTCCACATGGTTTTCAAGCCATCAGAGCGCTGTTCGGCACATTGGGAAGAAAAGGCTTCCAATCAAAATAAGATAGGAAAATAATTTGAGTATCAAGCTGTGCCATTTGGATGTATGTATCTTTCCCTGTTTACCATTTATAGCTCTGTGCTTAGATTTCCTTCTTGCTTCAAAATGAAGTGGAATTCAGTTGAATATAGTTATTAGTCCTGTTTCAGTGAAAACGATTGTGCTATAGTGCTATTACTATTGGTTTTGCGGCTGGTGAAGAATGATGTAGGGTAAGACAATATGCTCTAGGCTGAAAATTTGCAGTAAGATGGACAAAAACATCTACAATTTTTCTCCTTACTGCACTTTTTATGCACAAAAGCGACACAGACATATAGTTTAGCCAGCAGTTACGGGTATGCAAAAGTATAGTGGAGGGCTGGAGCTTTGCCTAGGACAATGATGGCCAACCTATGACACGCGTGTCAGCACTGACACGCCTAGCCATTTTTGCTGACACGCTGCTGCATGCAGATTGATTGGATGACTATGTCTTTTGTGGCCAAATTTGGTGTGATTTGGTCCAGTGTTTTTGTTGTTTACTCCATGGGAATTATGCACATTACATATATATATATATATCTCGTATATTATCATATGATTACTATTATATTATTCATTATTCATGACTACATTGCAACTAGAATAGAGAGAAATCAGCGTGGAAACTGCAAGAGGTACCATAGATTATTGTACATGGAAATAATGGTAGTAAATAGTTTTTGATTTATTGAATACAGTTATATATTACAATTACGTATTTTTGTTATTTAAACTACACATATTGCAAAATTATGTTTTTTTTCTCGAAGTGACACACCACTCAAGTCATGCTAGGTTTTTTTGGTGAATTTTGACACACCAAGCACAAAGGGTTGCCCATTATTGGCCTAGGAGAAGGTATTCTCTCTCTTCTAGAACATATTTTAGGGGGGGGGGGCGAGTTTCTATTAAACTTCTAATATCTTTGATATGGAAAACAACAGTCTTGAGGATAAATAATTCCTACATAAGGTAAAGGTAAAGGTTTTCCCTGACGTTAAGTCCAGTCGTGTCTGACTCTGGGGGTTGGTGCTCATCTCCATTTCTAAGCCGAAGAGCCGGCGTTGTCCATAGACACCTCCAAGGTCATGTGGCCGGCATGACTGCATGGAGCGCCGTTAGGGGCTCATAATTCCTACATAAACTTTGAAAAAAAGAATACTGCAGCAAATGCAACTATGTGAAAAGGAAGATTACTATTGACCTGGCTATCTTAAATTCTACTTTTCTAGGGTTGGAAAAACATTCAGATATCCCAAATTTTAGTTTACAGTTATTTGTTAATTTACAGAGTAGCTACAGGAGCTTCATTCACAAACTAGCTGAACATCTAGGGACATTTTAGTAACATGCGATTGTTATCACCAGGCAGAAGCCAATTTCCAAGTATGATCCTCTGAAATAAAAAGTCCTTATATACGAGGGCAGTAATGAACTTAAACCGGTAGCAGCTATGCTGGCATTCCATACTGATGGGGCTTTCCTTTTATATCAATAATTCCCAACCTTTGGGCCTCCAGGTGTTTTGGACTTCAACTCCCAGAAATTCCAGCCAGTTTATCAGCTGTTATGAACTGTGGGGAGTCCAAAACATCTGGAGGCCCAAAGGTTGGGAACCACTGCTTTATATTAACTTCCAATGTGGAGGGGAAATTCTCTTTTCTGCAATAGATCAATTAGCCCCAGAGAGAACCAAAGCATCCATTCTAAAAGTGACTGAGAAACCTCTTGGTTGACACCTCTATGGAACATGATTTAACATGATAGAAGGAACAGCAAAAGGGAAAGTGTTCAGATAAAGAAACAAAAAACCAGCAAGATGTTACAGAAGAAGTTAACTAATCTTTTAATAACTTTATTGTGTCTGCTTTTCGTTGAAAAGAATATCAATATTTTATCAGTAAGTTCTGACCTTGTCTTGATTTAGGTTAGATAGGAGAATGCAGATTTGCAACAATAAGTGGCTGAAAAGCAAGGAAGCATTTTTTGGGCATGATGCCAGAGATGTGGGTATTCTACTACATCCTTCCATATTTTAATTTAATCCTTTATAATATCAAACAATGACTTTAAAATGTTATCTACTGAAAATGCAAACAATTCTGTTCTTGGTTCTTTAGGTGCCTTGGTGATATCAACTAGGTGAAAGTGAAATGCTTTCTTTGTATTCTCCAATTAATAGGTCTATAACAACTTTGTATTCTTCAAATAATGTGCATATATCATCATGTTAATCAATGACCTTTGCTAACTGAGGGAAAATGCTAACCCAAAATTTTCTTTTGAAAAAATGTTTTGAAAAAAAAAGACAGCTTTTTTAAAAAAATGCTTGGATATTTTTATTACATGTCATATATAGACTTTGTTTTACCTTGCAAATGAATATTTAGGTTGTTTTAATTGGACATGATATCACACAGAAATGCAAAACCCCTACAGCAATCTTCTTTCAATAATTCATTGCTGATTTTCTTCTTCATAAAATTTAAATACCTGTTTTTACAGAGATAAAACACATGTCCCTGTGATAGCCAATGCACTTAGGAGCCGGGCTGTAGCACAGCAGGCTAAACCGCTGTGCTGTAGAAAAATACTGCTGATCAAAAAGGTCAACTGTTCGAGCCCGGGTTGGGGTTGAGCATCCGCCGTTAGCCCCAGCTCACCTAGCAGGTCAGGAGGTTATAAAGGTGCCCTTAAGAACATCGATTGGGAGGAAGCTCCTCGGCATGGAAGATGGAGTGAGAGCACCCCACCCTAGGCTTGATCGATCCATGAAAAATTTGATTCTAAACTCGTTTCAAAACTAGAGGGGGCATTTTTTCGTTTTTGTTGCTAATAACGAATTTGGCCCCCAAAATTTTTCGAAATTAACGAAAATTCGTTATTTTCTAAATTAATTCGTTAATGGCGGACGCGCATGCGCGGTGGCCCAAAAACAGCCCAAGGGGGGGGACTTAGGGGGCTCTCCCGCCCTCATTTTTTGAGTGATCTTCTTCAAACTTGGTACAGTGGTAGAACACATTTAACACTGATAGCTCACCAAAATGTGGAACGTTTCCCTTATCCTCTGATTTTTGGCAAATTTTCATAGCTTTTATAATAAACCATTTTTTAATAATTGCAGAAATCTGTTCCTGGTTTGAAAGTCTTATTTCCTGTTAAATTGGGTTGTCTTTACTGTGAAAGTCATTGTTCTACTTCAGAAACTTTGTTTTTGTGGCTGAAACTTTGTTAAATTGGTGTGTGTGTGATATATACTGTGTATAGTCCCTGCTTATGTGTGTGTGTGTGTGTGTGTGTGTGTGTGTGTGTGTGTGTGTGTGTGTGTATATAGGTAAAGGTAAAGGTATCCCTTGACATTAAGTTCAGTCATGTCTGACTCTGGGGGTTGGTGCTCATCTCCATTTCTAAGCCCAAGAGCCAGTGTTGTCCATAGACACCTCCAAGGTCATGTGGCCGGCATGACTACATGGAGTGCCATTACCTTCCCAGAAACACCCAGAAAATGGGAATTCCAGACAGGAAACAATCAGGGCCAGCTAATACCTCCCAACAAAGGATTCCCCCAGGTAGGAAGCAGCCAGGCTTTGAAGCTGCAAGGCTATTCAATGCTAATCAAGGTGACCAATTGCAACATTCACACTTGCCTCCCACAGACAACAGTTCTTTCTCCCACCCTGGACCTTCCACAGATATATAAACCCCACTTGCCTAGCTTCGCACAGACGTCAAAACCTCTATGTCTGCCACAGATGTGGGTGAAACGTCAGGAGAGAATGCTTCTGGCACATGGCCATAGAGCCCGGAATACATACCACAACAGTGTGATCCCGGCCATGAAAGCTTTCGACAACACAACCACAGTATCCATTCAAGTTCATGTAGCGTGGTATGGACTGGAGACCTGTATTGGGGGGAGGGAGGGTGCGAATCTGGGCCCCTGGGAGCAGCCGAGGACGGGCCTGGCCCACACCCCCTCGCATCCCGGGCCTCTTCCTCCTCACCGCCGGGCCCCTCTCGGTCTCTCCAGGCCTGAGCTGAGGCGAGGCGGCGGCGGCGGCCATTTCCCCCCTCCGTCTTCCTCCTCCTCCTCGGCCTCCTTCCCCCTCGCCCCCTCCCATTGGCTGAGCCTCCCATTGGCTGAGGGGCAAAAGGAAAGGAGTTTGGGTGATTTGCAAAAGCTTTTTTTTCTTAACGAAAAAAACGAAGAAATAAGAAAAAACGGCCTCTCGCGATTCGAAACCGCGATATCCAGACGTGTGGACAACCAAGGTTCTATATTGCTTCAAAACAAACGAAAATAACGAATTAATAACGGGTAACGGGAAAATCGAATTATTTGAGCAAGCCTACCCCACCCCCATGGCCGGAGTCGAGTACCACATCCAAAATGCCAGAAATAAGATGGGGAAAACTGCCTTTACCATCTGTCATTGTTACCCTATTTTCCTGAAAATAAGATATACCCACAAAATAAGCCATAGCAGGATTTCTAAGCATTTGCACAATATAAGTCATACCCTTGCCTATTCAGTGTATAAGGTTGGCTCCTCATGTCAGGACCCAGTTATTCTGTGCATACTGCAAGCTGAGGCATAGAGAGAGACATTGAAAGTGAAAGTGAATATATCCTCAGTGAAGTGAAGAGCAGGCACTCTGCTTTTGGTATTGTGTGTCCTCAGGGGGAAGAAGTAAAGCCGTGGCTGCCGTTTTACTCAGCACTGTGGTCTCTCTCTCTCTCTCCCAGCACCAACCAGCAATGGTCTGTGGGTCTCTCTCACCTAGGCTTGCTCAAATAATTCGATTTCCCCGTTACCCGTTATTAATTCGTTATTTTCATTTGTTTTGAAGCAATATACGACCTTGATTGTCCACACGTCTGGATATCGCGGTTTCGAATCGCAAGAGGCCGTTTTTTCTTATTTCTTCGTTTTTTTCGTTAGGAAAAAAAAGCTTTTGCAAATCACCCAAACTCCTTTCCTTTTACCCCTCAGCAAAAGGGGCGTCACGGGCTCAGCCAATGGGAGGGGGCGAGGGGGAAGGAGGCCGAGGAGGAGGAGGAGGAGGAAGATGGAGGGGGGAAATGGCCGCCGCCGCCGCCGCCTCGCCTCAGCTCAGGCCTGGAGAGACAGAGAGGGGCCCGGCGGTGAGGAGGAAGAGGCCCGGGATGCGAGGGGGTGTGGGCCAGGCCCGTCCTCTGCTGCTCCCGGGGAGGGAGGGAGGGAGGACTACGACTCCCAGGGGCCCAGATTCGCACCCTCCCTCCCCCCAATACAGGTCTCCAGTCCATACCACGCTACATGAACTTGAATGGATACTGTGGTTGTGTTGTCGAAAGCTTTCATGGCCGGGATCACACTGTTGTGGTATGTATTCCGGGCTCTATGGCCATGTGCCAGAAGCATTCTCTCCTGATGTTTCACCCACATCTGTGGCAGACATAGAGGTTTTGACGTCTGTGCGAAGCTAGGCAAGTGGGGTTTATATATCTGTGGAAGGTCCAGGGTGGGAGAAAGAACTGTTGTCTGTGGGAGGCAAGTGTGAATGTTGCAATTGGTCACCTTGATTAGCATTGAATAGCCTTGCAGCTTCAAAGCCTGGCTGCTTCCTACCTGGGGGAATCCTTTGTTGGGAGGTATTAGCTGGCCCTGATTGTTTCCTGTCTGGAATTCCCATTTTCTGGGTGTTTCTGGGAAGGTAATGGCACTCCATGTAGTCATGCCGGCCACATGACCTTGGAGGTGTCTATGGACAACACTGGCTCTTGGGCTTAGAAATGGAGATGAGCACCAACCCCCAGAGTCAGACATGACTGAACTTAACGTCAAGGGATACCTTTACCTTTACCTATACACACACACACACACACACACACATAAGCAGGGACTATATATATATATATATATATATATATACACAATATATATCACACACACACCAATTTAACAAAGTTTCAGCCACAAAAACAAAGTTTCTGAAGTAGAACAATGACTTTCACAGTAAAGACAACCCAATTTAACAGGAAATAAGACTTTCAAACCAGGAACAGATTTCTGCAATTATTAAAAAATGGTTTATTATAAAAGCTATGAAAATTCTCCAAAAATCAGAGGATAAGGGAAACGTTCCAAATTTTGGTGAGCTATCAGTGTTAAATGTGTTCTACCACTGTACCAAGTTTGAAGAAGATCACTCAAAAAATGAGGGTGGGAGAGTCCTGTAAAGTCCTCTCCCTCTGTGCTGTTTTTGGGAATTACGCATGCGCGTCCGCCATTAACGAATTAATTTTGAAAATAACGAATTTTCGTTAATTTCGAAAATTTTTGGGGGCCAAATTCGGAAATACCATCAGAAACGAAAAGCTGCCCCCTCTAGTTTTGAAACGAGTTTAGAATCAAATTTTTCATGGATCGATCAAGCCTACTCTCACCTGACACAAACACCAGGAGATAGGGGAAAGTTTCAGCAAGCAGTCTGCTACTGAGCCCAGAGAGATCATCCCATAAATGCAGATTGTTGTACCATCTATATATCTCTACATCTATTTATCTATATATCTATATCCGTAATAAAAGTGAAAACCCGTATGTGTGTATGTGGCATGGATGTCCGCTCACACAGATAGCCTCTGGCCTCCAAAAACAGGCTATAGTTCCCAGTGCTGAGAAGCCAGCAAGTCACTCCCATCCACTGACATTGAGGTTACAGTGAGCTCCATGAAATGTAGCCCAACCCCTGCCAATGTCCTCCCCAAACACTACAGCTCACCACCCGAGGAATGCTTTCATTTGGGGACCATTTCATCCTAGATTTTGCTTCTTCCACCACAGGTAGGCATCCCAGGGTTCTCCATTGCTGGGGAATTTGCATAACCCCGCCTTCTGCCCTTGCACTACAGGCAGGCATCCCAGGGTTCTCCATTGGTGTGGAATTTGCATGACCCTGCCTACTGCCCTTCCCTTTCAAATCTGTCTGCATAACAAACAGATCAGAACTGAGCAGCAACTAAATTTATTGGAGGAGTTTGGGGATTGACTCCACATGGTGGAAGTTGTAGTTCACCCTGCATAAAGTCAGAGCACTGTGACTCCTACTGGGGAATGTAGAGGAACTGTAGTTCACCTACACTCAGAACGCTATGAATCCAAACAATGATGGGTCTGGACCAAACTTGCCATGCATCCCCAATATGCCCAGATTTGAATACTGGTGGGTTTGGAGGGGAATTGGCCTGTACATTTGGGAGTAGTAGGTACTGGGATTTATAGTTCACCTGCAATGAATGAGCACTTTGAACGCCACCGATGATGGACCAGGACCAAACTTCACACAGAGAGCCCCCATAGCCAACAGAACATATTGGACTAGTTTGGGGGAAAGGGAGTTATAGTTCACCTGCATCCAGAGAAACAATGACTCCCACCGATAATGGACCAGAACCAAACTTTGCACAGAAAAGCCTCATGACCAACTGAACATACTGCAGGGGTTTGTGGGAATGGTACTTGATAATGGGAGTTGTAGTTCACCTGCACCCAAAGAGCACTAACCCCAGCCAACGACGGATCTGGACCAAACTTGGCACACAGGCTCAACGTTGCCTGCTGTGGATACTGACAGATGTTTTGGGACAATTGCCCTGGGAATCTGGAAGTTGTAGTAGTTCACCCCCATCCACAGAGCACTGCAGCCAGGCGATGACCGGCCAATGACGGATCTGGACCACACTTGGTACACAGACCCAAAAAGGCCAACTTTGGATACTGGCAGGGTTTGGGGAGGATTGACCCATGATTGTGGGAATTGTAGTTCACCTACTCCAAACAGAATATATAATATTCAAAGACAAATAATAAGGTTTTTTTCAAATAACCCAGGCACCGCTGGGTCCCCAAGCTAGTACTTAATAAAAATAAGATATCTCCTGAAAATAAACCATAGTGGGTTTTCTTGAGGAAAAATAAATCTAAGACAGTGTCTTATTTTCGGGAAAACACGGTAATTGTATAATTGGCACTGAATGTTTGCCGCATGTGTGTTCTGTAAAGCCGCTCTGAGTCCCCTTCAGGGTGAGAAGGGTGGGATATAAATACTGTAAATAAATAAATAGAATGATATGGCCAATCCACACTGAATATCTCATCATTCAATTTTAGCATGTTATAGAATTGACAATACTATGTTGTAGTTGAATTAATATAGTTAACAATATTTAATAACTTGTTGCAATGTGTCACTTAAAAGAGTAGCTTTACAACAGAAATGTTGTTCATGTAAGATACAATGAAAAGAAATGGGATCTATTAATATTATTTTTCAATCTGTGCAATAAACCTTTCTTGTTTCCCTGTCATGGAAGGTGCACTGTGTGTATATAGTACACTCACTAAATTTATCAAATGTTGTCCAACTTCACAACATCTATCTTGAATGTTGTTGAAGATATCTATTCCCATATATATTCTCTTTGTAAGAGTGCCCAAAGGGAGTGACTCTTTGTAGCAAAGAAAATTAAACCTGCACTGAATCAGTAGTATCAGTTTATTCATCTGAGGCAATTGAATAGTATATATATTTCCTTTTGAAGTATTACATGGAGTTGCTCTATTAAGTTGAATGCTAATTCATGCTGCTGATGAGTTATGATTCTCCGTGAAGGAGGCAGTTGTTTGTACTTTGAAACGTCATTGCAGTCTAAGCATTCTGTGACTTCAACAATGCATTGTTTCACAATTTCGACATCACTGAATATCTTCCCCCTCAGTATATAAGCTACTTTATAAGTTGCTTTAGTTATATTATTTCCAGGTCTTGTGGCTGCTGGTATTTGTTGACAGTCTCCCATCTAAGTACTAACTAGAGCTGAACCTGCTTAGCTTCCAAGATTAGACAGATTATGTTGCTCTTAGAGTATATAGCCCTGCACTTGTCAATTCTTTTTTTCAATTAAAATACTGTACCATGTAATTGTATAGTTGAAAATGACCAATTCCTAATTGAAAGTATTGCCGTTTGTCTCACTCATCAAGCATTGCAACCAATATATATTTCATGTCTTATTTTATGATCTCTAGCATTCCTTGATTCATATTTCTAACATTTCATGTTTGGATTCTAGGCAATGTGCTGCTCTGGATTTCCTTTCACATTTGAGCATATCCACTAGACACAAAGCATGTACAATTGATTAAAAAATAGTTCAAAAGTACTTACAAAACTGGGGGCGCCTTAGCGCTTCATTTTTAAAGTGTTTCTGAAGTTTTGTTAGTGAAAATTTCATTACTATAACAAGACTAATAAGATTTCATTACTATTTTGTTACAGTAATTGTGCATGTTCCGTCCCCCAGGACGATGGTTTGCCTTACCTATTGGTCGTTTGTTTGTTTTCCCTCCTTTGCATTTTGTTTCAGCCTCTGGCTGCAAAGCCCAGGAAAAGTGGCTTGGAATCTGCAAGAGCTGGCTGCAGTTTTCTTTGCAGTGATTGGTCAAAGAGTGCAACATCTTAGGACCGCCCTTTTTACCAGGGTCTAGTCTCCATTTTAGAGCTTCATTCTGGCTATAGTCTTCCAACGTGCTGGAGCTGTGCAAGGCTAACTGGGACAAATCATCCTCAAAACCAGGCCAATCTAAGCCTATCCAAATTAGATAAGTATTGAATTATACTGATCTGGAACAGAAAATCTAGTTAGAGGAGCAGGGTTATTCCATCGCTTCTAGAACTAATCTTTGCTGTAAAGATAGGGAAGGAAAGAGTTTCTCCTTCTAATATAGACAGCGTGATTAGGGTATAGTGGTTTTATAATCACCTTTGCCTTCTGGAACCAGGGATAATTCTGTGACTAAAACCTATAGAAATTTGTTTCATTTTCTGCAACTTTAAGATCTGTGCCAGGTTTACAACCTTGTATGAATAAACATCCTTTTTTGAAGTTATCCAGACTCAGTCGTTCAATATCTATAGGACAGCTTATAGGGATTTGCAGTTCGCCCGGATAAAGGACAGCACGTTTCAGTTTTATAGCTTTTTATTGTCCGGCGGACGGCACAGTTTTGAGGTAGATCAGCGGTTTTTCCGCTTGAGCTAGCTTGCACGGCTTTATAGTTTTTTATAGTTTAGGAAGTTTTAGTATAGGCTGCGGCTTTTCCGCCTGAGCTCAGTCTGCATACCTAAAGACTCTACCAGCGTCTGAGGTAGTGGAGCCCGCTCTCAGACCTGAAGGAGTCAAATAGTGGGGCTCTATTTCCTTGCTATTTGGCTCGCGTGTGCGCACGTAGCCCAGTGGCTTTCTGGGTTTGCACAGGCTGTGCAGTTCCCAGCAACGTCCAGGGCTCCCTCGGCGGTAGACCTCGAGCCGCGGAGCACCAGCGACAGTTCTTTGGCTGGCTCTGAGGCGTGGAGCCCACCAGAACCAGGCTAGAACCTGGACAGGCCTGGCAACGCTGCTGCGAGTTCGGCCGGAGCACTCAACCGGCTTTGACAGCCTCTTCATCAGGAGTTCGGCCGGAGCACTCGGCCGGCTTTGACCTGCCTCATGGTCCGGCGGTGGTGACCTGCCTCATCGTCCTGCGGTGGTGACCTGCCTCATTGACCTGCGGCGGTGACCTGCCTCATCGTCCTGCGGTGGTGACCTGCCTCATCGTCCTGCGGTGGTGACCTGCCTCATCGTCCTGCGGTGGTGACCTGCCTCATCGTCCTGCGGTGGTGACCTGCCTCATCGTCCTGCGGTGGTGACCTGCCTCATCGTCCTGCGGTGGTGACCTGCTTTATCGACCTGCGGTGGTGACCTCCCTTCACAGCGGGGAGGAGGCGTCTCTTCTCTCCTCCTTTCCAAAGCCAGCCTCGGTGCTCCTTCGGCGGCAGGCCTCGAGCCACAGAGCACTAGGTGCTTGAAAATTTGGCGAAGTCGCCATTTTGGCAGTTTACGTCACTCGGGCAAGGGAGGTAACAAGTGGCAAGTTGCTGTCAGTTGGCATTTTGCAACTTGCCCACCAAAATCTGGCGCCAAAGGTCACAATCTTTGTAAAGTATAGTTACTTAGTGATATATATTGCTATGGTTAAGTGCTGTGAATTGTATTATATATTGAATTTGCTTTTATTGTAAATTTACTTGCAGGTATATTGCATTTGCCTTTGTTGTAAATTTACTTGCTATTAAGAATACATTATGTCTATGCAATTTCAAGATGATACAGATGGCGTACCTCCTTCTGAGGCTGAAAGTAGGAATGAAAGGCCCCAAAGGATAAAGCACCCTTCAGCCAAAATGCTAGCCCATCTAATAGACGAAAAGGAGCTCCTCCATGTGAGGTTAGGTTCGGCATGGGAGCGCATCACAACATTAATGGACAGAATAGAGAGCTTGGGTATCACAAGGGTGCCAGCCATATTACAGACAGACCTCGAAGAAGCCTTCGGTCTTTGGAGGGGTTTAGTGTCTAAGATAGTCCAGGTCCTCGAGCGCATTAACGCCAAGGATTCAGAGTTAGAAATAGGGAGTGTTTTAGCTGACACTAATGAGAAAGAAAATAGGGTGAGGGCAATCCTAGCTTCCTTATGCAGCCATGAGACCAATCTTTTAAAATCACCTGCTGTGGCACTTAGTCTTAAGTCCAACCGCTCTAGCCAGGTATCTAAACTAAGGGAGCGTGCATCGTCTAAACACAGCCACTCTAGCAAGTCTTCTGCTGCTGGGAGTGCCATCTCTTCCCTAGCTGCCTTGCACATTAAGGAGGCTGCACGTCTGGAGCTAAAGAGCAAGGTAGCGGGGGCGGAGGCTGATGCTAAGGCAGCTGATCTCACCCTTCCCTTTAAAGAAGAAGAGCAACGACTGCAAATAGAACAGGCCCGTAGACAAAGCGAAATGCAAATGGAACAGGCCCGTAGACAAAGCGAAATGCAAATGGAACAGGCCCAAAGACAAAGCGAAATGCAAATAGAACAGGCCCGTAGACAAAGCGAAATGCAAATAGAACAGGCTCGTATAGAGATGCTTAGAATAAAGATGGATGCCGCAGCCAAAAGGGTAAGGGCTGAGACTTTGGCCAAGGCCCTAATTGAGCCACTCACAGAAGAAAATGTAAGCCAGTTACCAATACAGGACCCTTCTGCCAAAGTGTTTGCGCACCTTGGCAGCATGTACAGTCAGTTTTCGGATGAGGAACAGGGAGACTTCTCTCCTTACCCAGAGCAGGGCCCCAAAGTCACTTTTGAGTTTCCTGCAGAGCAGAGCGTCATAGCGGGGAGCTCACCCTTGCTCGAGCTACCTGTGCCTCCTGCTAAAACCCTAGGTCAGTCAATCAGGGCCTCAAGGCCGAGTGCTAGTTGGCCCCTACAGACAGCTGCACAGGGAACCATCGATTCGTCAGTGGTCGATGTCATCCCTCCAAGAGGCCAAAGGTTGACGCAAGGTACACGGTGGGAGTCCACTCCACAACAGCAAACTCCTCAATTGTTCCCTTCGACGCCGGAGTCCCAGCTTGTCTCCATCATCAGAAGTCCCAGAAGAGATCTTAAGGACAAGGGTGTCGAAAAGTTTTCGGACAAGCCTGAGGAATTTCTTCTCTGGAAGGCCACCTTCCAGAGAGCAATCAGAGACTTAAAGTTATTGCCTGAGGAAGAACTGACTCTTCTGGCTGCATGGTTGGGCCCAGCCTCATCCTCACAAGTTAAGAAGATCTACGCAGCCCACGTAGCCGATCCCGACAAAGCCCTGGAAAAGGCCTGGGCCAGGTTGCAGCAGAGGTATGGGGCCAGCACAGAGATTGAAGCATCTCTTATGGACAAGCTCCAAAGGTTCCCAGCTTTGAAACTCAAAGACTTCAAACTCTTGTGGGACCTCCGCGATCTCCTTACGGAATTAGAGTCGGCCAAGGAGAATCCAGAACTGCCCGGTTTGAAGTGCCTCGATCAGCACCTGTCCCAGAGGCAGATCTTGACCAAGCTGCCCTTCACTTTGCAAGAACGCTGGGGACAGGAGGTCTTCAACTACAAGGAGGCCCACTCCCAGGCATACCCTCCATTTTCTCATTTGGTCCAGTTCATCACCAGGGCGGCCAGAGAAAGGAATGATCCGCAGACGGGCCTCCCCACCTTATACCAAGGGACCCAGCCAGAGAAGGCACCTAAAGTGGAGAAAAAACCATCCAGAGAGGCCAAAAGACCGGTTAGTGTTAAGGCTGTTGAAACTCAGCACAGGGCCAACGAATCCAAGTCAGAGGTGAAGGAGGTGCTCTGCCCCATTCACCAAAAGCCTCACAGTTTGGCCAACTGCCGGGAATTTGGCAAGAAGCCTTATAAAGAAAGACAACAGATTGTACAGAAGCTGGGCATATGTTTTAGGTGCTGTGGAGCAACTCTTCACTTTGCATCCAACTGCAAAGAGGACGTCAAATGCGCAAGGTGTAACAGCCTTAAGCATTGCACCGCGATGCACAACTCTGACGCTGTCTCCCGCGCCAAAGGGGACACGTCTTCCAAAGAAGGGTCATCTACTGAAGCCACCAACATGCAGGCCGCGTCACGGATGCAGGAGGATGCTCCATCGGTCGCCTGTACTGAACTATGCTCTGACGTGCACCAGTTCAGAGTCTGCCATCCCATCTGCCTAGCAGATGTTTATCCAGCCAGAAGACCTTGGCTTAAAAAGAGACTTTACGTGGCTTTGGATTCACAAAGCGACGCCTCCCTGGCGACTCCAGAGTTTTTCCAACTGTTTGACATAAAAACCCAGACGGTCGACTACACCATGTCCACCTGTGTAGGGAAGAAGAAGTTGCAGGGTCGCATAGCATCCGGCTTTGTTGTTTCCTCTTGTGACCAGAAGAGACAGTTCAAGTTGCCAGACCTGATTGAGTGTTCCTCCATCCCTCGGAACAAAAAACAGATTGTAACTAGAGAAGTTGTGGAGGCTCATCCACACTTGCGAAGGCTGAAGAACGCCTTACCTGCTTTCCGTCCAGATGTGGACATTGCCCTTCTGCTTGGTGCGGACTGTCCGAACTTGTTCTACGTGGACGACCAAGTTAAGGGACCTCCAGGGGCGCCCATTGCTCAGCTGCTACCACTAGGCTGGACAGTTACAGGCCCAGTGTGCATAAATAGGATGCACCCTCCATCGTCGGTGGGCACTCGTCAAGCGCACGTGCTTCAAGGCAGTCGCCCCACACTAATGCATAGCTGTTTGAGTCATATCTCGGTCTATTGTCAGGGGATAACACCAGAGTATTCTTCCATCTTTGAAGTCTCCGAAAGGGATGAAACTACAGCGCTTTCCAAAGATGAACAGAGGTTTTTAGAGATCATGAACTCTCAAGTTTCCCGGAGTCCAGAGGGAAATTGGATAGCCCCTCTGCCTTTTAAAGCAGAAAAACCCACTTTGCCAAACAACAGGCATGTGACAGAAAAAAGGCTCTGGTCACTGAAGAAGATAGGATGGGATCAAGAGCTGACCCCATCGGTGAAAGCAGCTTGGGCAAATTGGACTTCTCAAGCTGAAGGACTGGAAACCATCACAGTTCCCAGACAATTTGTTCCCTGCAAGGCGATGATAGAACCCACCACAGAACTTCACATCTTCTGTGACGCTTCTGAGCAAGCTATAGCAGCTGTGGCATACATGCGACAAAGGGACAGAGTTTTTTGTCACGCAGGATTCATCATGGCAAAGGCTAAAATAGCTCCTATGGGAACTTCAATACCCCGGCTGGAATTGTGTGTAGCAGTTCTTGCTGTCCAGCTCTGGCGCATCATCCAGCAAGAGATAAGAGACTTGTTTCAAGATGTCCATTTCCACACGGACAGTACAGTTGTGCTTGGTTACATCAACAACACAACCAAAAGATTCAAAGTGTACGTAGCAAATAGAATTAACAACATTCTATCTAGCTCCACACCTAGCCAGTGGCATCATGTTGCCACAAATGACAACCCAGCCGACATCGCTTCTAGAGGAGCATCAGCTCAACGAGTTTTAAGATCCAGTTGGTTGATGGGTCCCCGATGTTTAGCGGATGTCTACTTCCCGTTGGTCTTTTCACCTTCGGAAAGCATAGAATTACCAGAGTCTGTTCCAGAAATAACAGCCTGCAAGACCACCACTGCAATCAAGACAGGCCAAAGATCTTACCTGGAACTACACCGCTTTGAGCATTTTTCAGAGTGGCACAGTCTTCAGAGAGCAGTTGCTAGGCTCATACATCGCTTAGTCTGCAAAGATAGTCAGCCTTTGCAAGTTCAGGACATGCTAAAGGCTAAGGGAGTAATGCTCAGGTCAGTTCAGAGGCATGAGTTTAGTCAAGAAACAGCCAGGTTAGAACAAGGGCTTAACACCCCCAGCCGGAGTTTCTTGTGTGAGCTGAACCCATTTCTGGATAAAGAGGGCATTTTAAGAGTGGGTGAGAGGTTAGCTAAGGCTAAACTCAAAGTGTGTATAAAGAACCCTATCATTGTACCCCCCAATAGCCATATTGCTTTGTTGTTGGTTCGTCACTACCATGAGAAAATTCATCATCAAGGTAGAACTCTAACTGAGGCAGCCCTTAGAGATGAAAGTCTGTGGGTGGTAAATGCTAAAAGTTTGGTCAGCAGTGTTATTTTTAAGTGTGTCAAATGTCGGCGACTCAGAGTCAGCTGATGGCTGAGTTACCTCAGGACAGGACTTTGACAGACCCCCCCTTTTCCCATGTGGGAATCGATGTGTTTGGTCCTTGGGAGGTTGTCACTAGGAAAACCAGGGGTGGTGTTGTAAATAACAAAAGATGTGCGGTTTTGTTTACTTGTTTGTCAGTACGAGCTGTCCATATAAAGGTTGCAGAGGGAATGGACACTTCATCATTCATAAATACATTGAAAAGGTTCATAGCCCTCAGAGGGCCAATTAAGTTAATTTGGTCGGACTGTGGCACCAATTTTGCATGTGCAGACCTTAGCCAACCACTTCTGGAAGAGGTGGAAGGCCGAATACTTAAGCCAGCTTCCAACCAGAAGACTCTGGCAAACCCCAAAGGACAATGTCAAGGTGGGAAACCTTGTGTTGCTAAAGGACAAAGACTTGCCCCGCTATACCTGGCCTATGGGCATTATACTAAAGACCTTTCCTTGCCCTGACGGTAAGGTTAGAAAAGTTCAAGTAAAGACTCATAGTAAGGACAAAATGTCTGTCCTGGACAGACCAATTAGTGACCTCGTGTTGCTTATTGGAGATGTTTAAAGTTTTATACTGTTTTATTGTTGTGTATACAAAGGTGTTTGTATGTTTTTGATTGGTAAATTCCCACATCCTGGGAATTTAGCGGGGAGTGTTCCGTCCCCCAGGACGATGGTTTGCCTTACCTATTGGTCGTTTGTTTGTTTTCCCTCCTTTGCATTTTGTTTCAGCCTCTGGCTGCAAAGCCCAGGAAAAGTGGCTTGGAATCTGCAAGAGCTGGCTGCAGTTTTCTTTGCAGTGATTGGTCAAAGAGTGCAACATCTTAGGACCGCCCTTTTTACCAGGGTCTAGTCTCCATTTTAGAGCTTCATTCTGGCTATAGTCTTCCAACGTGCTGGAGCTGTGCAAGGCTAACTGGGACAAATCATCCTCAAAACCAGGCCAATCTAAGCCTATCCAAATTAGATAAGTATTGAATTATACTGATCTGGAACAGAAAATCTAGTTAGAGGAGCAGGGTTATTCCATCGCTTCTAGAACTAATCTTTGCTGTAAAGATAGGGAAGGAAAGAGTTTCTCCTTCTAATATAGACAGCGTGATTAGGGTATAGTGGTTTTATAATCACCTTTGCCTTCTGGAACCAGGGATAATTCTGTGACTAAAACCTATAGAAATTTGTTTCATTTTCTGCAACTTTAAGATCTGTGCCAGGTTTACAACCTTGTATGAATAAACATCCTTTTTTGAAGTTATCCAGACTCAGTCGTTCAATATCTATAGGACAGCTTATAGGGATTTGCAGTTCGCCCGGATAAAGGACAGCACGTTTCAGTTTTATAGCTTTTTATTGTCCGGCGGACGGCACAGTGCATGCACATTAATGCACATTAATTACTACTATTGGAGAAACTTCAGGGGCTCCTTTCTCCCTCATTTTTAAAGCTATTGGGGAGAAACTTGCTACAATGGTAAAACACATTTACCACTCTTTGCCCATCAAGTTTCAGAATGTTCCACTTATCCACTGATTTTTGGGGAATTTTCAAAGGTGTTATAAACAACATTTAAAAAAAAACTACAAGAGGTATTTACTTGCATTTTATATACAATGCGCAAGATAACCATGGAATCAATCCTTAGAAGTTCCAGAAAGATTCACACATCTACAGATTTTTGGGGATTTAAAAAAGTTTAGACAAAAATAATTTATCCCCCAAAAAGCGACAACAGCAATCTCCTTGAATGGCTGTCTGTCTTTATGACTCACAACCACATAACTTAGCACAGATTTATACTATTACTTACTTACTTACTTAAGTCTTCTTTGCAGATTCAATAATGTTATTTATTATAGCCTCACTCTAAACAGCTGACTGGCTGCTTCAGCCCAATGCTGTGAGCATTGCATTCTGGGAAATGTAGTTTTGGGCACGGCCTTTTGCATTCTCTGTCACTGGGGGCTTCAGATTCCCAAACTACAGTTAAGATGGCTGTATTCTCAGTCTCCCATTTAGTCCCGTCCCCAGCCTTTGATTATGGTGATGATGGGGTCAAAGTTTTTATGCGCTTTGCCAAAGTTGCTTAATGCTTATACTGAAAAGTAAACTGACCTTGGGAGACATCCGAATGCTACAGAACATTAACAAAAATGATTGGTGAGTGTTTCAATTTTTAAATTCCCCTCCCACCTTTCCTGCATATTTTAGATATTGATTTGTATGCACCAATATAACGAATGTGATATGACTTACGATGACATCCGATTTATTTGCACACCTCTACTAGAAGCATCACTAGTTGTATTTCTCCTTTGAGCTTTCCCACAGAAGGTAGAGTGGGTTCTGAAGAGCAGGTCTCATCTTTTCTTAGTTTATTTTGGACGTCTTATCTGTTTTTCATGGTAAAAGAAATGCAGAAATGATGTATTAATGCCTTGTTCTGAACAATATTAACAACAGTCAGCTAAAGTGTTACTACAGTAGAGTCTCGCTTATCCAACATAAACGGGCAGGCAGAACGTTGCATAAGCGAATATGTTGGATAATAAGGAGAGATTAAGGAAAATTAGGTTATGATTTTACAAATTAAGTATCAAAACATCATGTTATACAACAAATTTGACAGTAAAAGTAGTTCAATACGCAGTAATGCTATGTAGTACTGTATTTACGAATTTAGCACCAAAATATCACGATGTATTTTAAACATTGACTACAAAAATGCGTTGGATAATCCAGAACGCTGGATAAGCGAGTGTTGGATCCTGTTATCTATAAAGGATCTTTATCAACTATCATTTATTTTTACTGCTGCTGTCCAGGTTTGGTATAGGCCCTTTCACAATTTCCCTGCTATTCTTAATGTTGGGATGATCACTTCTCTTTTTGTAGTTGTGATCGTACTTTTTGAGAGACAGAGATTTCTTAACATGTGCTGTTGAAGGCTTTCATGTTCAGAATCACTGGGTTGCTGTGAGTTTTCTGGGC
The DNA here is from genome assembly GCF_035594765.1 of Anolis carolinensis. Lineage (NCBI taxonomy): Eukaryota > Metazoa > Chordata > Lepidosauria > Squamata > Anolidae > Anolis > Anolis carolinensis. Next base: position 189,554,799 of record NC_085843.1, read on the forward strand.
TTTATGGCCATGATCCAGAAACATTCTTTCCTGATGTTTCAACCACATTGATGGCAGTCATCCTCAGAGGTTGTGAGGTCTGTTGGAAACTAGGCAAGTGGGGTTTATATATCTATGGAATAATGTCCAGGGTAGGAGAAATAACTCTTGTCTGTTTGGGGCAAGTGTGAATGTTGCAATTCTTAACCTGGTTTTTTCTACTCTGAGCATGCTGCCTTGAGTGACTCTGCTGGGCTCTTGACAGAGTGTCTCCTGACAATATCACTGCCATCCCAGGATACCCATAAACCCTCTCATTTTGTTAAGGTTTGCATGGGAGACAGAAGGCCAAACACCAGTCAATAATTTGGTAAGCCTTCATAACCCTGTCACAGTATTCTTAATTTTTTAAAAGCTTTTTATGAATACTAATTGGTAGCAGAGTTGGAGATTAATGATAATAAAAAAGAGCTTATGTTTTTTTTTTTTTTCCCCCATAAATTTTATTAATAGTAATTTTTTTAAAAAAATAAAAAAATACATGGAAAGTGAGAGAACAATATGGGTGGAGAGAAAGAAAGAAAGAAAAATGAAGAAAAAAAAAGAAAAAAATGAGAGAAAGAACAAGGAGAAAAAAAAGTGTGTGGGAGAGGTTGACTTCCATCTATTCCCTGGTGTTTGTATTGTGACTTTCTGTATTTTAGTATTTTATAGTCCAAACCGTCTTCTTCCCCTTTGTCTCTAATATTTTCTTGTTGTTCTTATCATTTCAAATTATAAGCTCCATTTTAAGTTGATTAAAATATTCTTTTACCATGTACCAGTTCGTTTGTTTTTTTGGTAGTCCTTGGTTCGGAGAGAGCCAGTAAGTTAATTTATCCATATTCATTATTTCTAAGACTTTATTTTGCCATTATTCTGGCATTTTGTATGTATTATTTTGTATGTATTTTTTATGTAGAACTTATGTATTACAAAGAGGAAAATAAGAAACATGACAAAGGTTCAACTTCAGTCAGATGGCTTTAAATACACCCAGGTTTACCCACAGAGTGGAAATAGGATTTTGAACCAGGAACATTGCTGTCAATTTACTACAACACATGCCTGATTCTAATTTCAAAAGGGTATTCTGGGAGAAACAAAATGATTTATAACATTTTAACAGGAGCATCTTATATTTATTTTCTGTTGTCTTAGTAAACACCTATCATTCCATCTTTTCTCAATTAGATTAGTAATGATGATCCAGCAGACTGATTCCTTACTAAGAATTCAGTCTGCAGGGTTACAACTTGCAAACTGAGTCTTCACAAACAAACCAGTGTGCCAGAAGCTTTGTCTGGATCTAAGGAACATTTCCAGTACAGCAGACTCTGATAGCTGTCATGTGCAGGATTAAAAGTTGGCTCCATTCAAATAACAGACAGCTGTTTGGAGTAAAAACTCGTCTCTGTCAGTTTGCCCCGAAAAAGGCAGAAGCAAAGGCAGGAGGAAAATCCTTAGGCCTGTGAATCATTGTATCTTAATCCCTCCCTTGGCAAGAGATAAAACTAGGCCTTTCCAGTCCTCTACAATTTCTTGCATTGACCTGGAAAGAGATGTATGCATTCATTGGGCTGTAAAACTCCCCCCTCTCCTTAGATACACACCACAAATAGACAGACATGCACACGAAAACACACACTATGTACACGGACTGTCTCCAACAGAGAAAACATGTCCAACCAAGAACAGATTTAGCCCCAGTTTAAATAACTGTGTGAAAGCAAGCATGCCATACAGTAGCTGGGGGGCAGGGTGCGGGGACCAGGGCTATTTAAAATCACAGAGACTGTTCTTTGTAAATTTGGCTGAAGTATTCATTTCTTTGCCTCTGGAAGCAGACAAAGGGAAATGATGGCAAAGGTTTTCTAAAGGATAGATAGTGAATTAAAGACCCACAAAGAAAAATGTCAAATTGACCAATTCAGGGTAACTCTCCAATGTTTTAGCTTCAAAGCTAAATTCTCATGGCAGTCTTTCATACAAAATGGCTGACAACTGAAGGTAAGCCAGTAAAATTGAAATAGAGCAATTTAAAACGACTGCGGATAGTAAAATTTGAGCCGCAGATACTGAAACCTGAGACGCGGATACTGATGTCTGCCTCCGGTCGCCCTGTAAGTCCGTGCGCGTGATGAGCGAAAAGGCCCAATATTCCCAAATAAAGCTCACCAAGTTGAAGAAGAACCTACCGGGTTATTTTATTCAATCATCTGAAAGTGATGCCAGCTCATGGTTATCCACCAAAGTAAGCTTGAGATACCATACATAATAAACCCAGACATTTTTATAAACTTTACTTTTTTGAAATTCCCGCTCCCGCCCAGCTGGACCTGGCAGTGGCATGATTGGCTAAATCCAGATGACGTCAAGGAGGACTCCCTGCAGAAGCAGGACTGCGGCACCTGTCGGCCAATATTTATTTATTTATTTACAGTATTTATATTCTGCCCTTCTCACCCCGAAGGGGACTCAGGGCCTCACATTACACATATAAGACAAACATTAAATGCCTTAACATAGAACAAAGACAGAGACAAACACGGGCTCCGAGCTGGCCTCGAACTCATGACCTCTTGGTCAGAGTGATTTGTTGCAGCTGGCTGCTCAACAGCCTGTGCCACAGCCCGGGCCCAGTATAGGAGAGTGTTCCTCGTCTCCAGTGTAGATTTTCCTCTGTCCAATGGCTGAAAAGGGGCAGGTGAATTGAGGAGACAATGGTGCTGAAATGGGTTTTGAGTGGATTACCTTGTTCCATCTCAGGGACGAACAACGAACTATCAAGTTCCATGTGTTTTATTGTCCTGATGTTTGTTATCATGAACCCAAACCTCACGGGCTGATGACTTTGCACCAGTATCCTTTGTATATTCAAAGAGAAAATATTGTCCATGATGACGGGCTCCGTCCTGGGCCCGGTTCTGTTCAACATCTTTATTAATGACTTAGACCAGGGGTCCCCAAACTAAGGCCCGGGGGCCACATGCGGCCCATCGAAGCTATTTATCCGGCCCCCACAGCACTAAGGCAGAAGGAGGTTGGGCTAAATGACCCAAGGGTTTTCCTCTTCTCTTTATTATTATTATTATTATTATTATTATTATTATTATTATTAACATTGAGGCTGGGAGGCCATATGTCAGGGGTGCTTTGCTTGTGCTTTTGATGCACAAAGGCAGAAGAGTGTTGGACTAAATGGCCCAAGGGGTCTCTTCCAACACTCTTTATTGTTGCTGTTGTTGTTGTTGTTGTTAACAACATTGAGGCTGGGAGGCCATCTGTCGGGTGCTTTGCTTGTGCATTTGGTGCACAAAGGCAGAAGGGGGTTGGACTAAATGGCCCAAGGGGTCTTTTCCAACACTCTTTATTACTGTTGTTATTATTACTATTATTATTAGTAATAGTATTAACATTGAGGCTGGGAGGCCATCTGTCAGGGGTGCTTTGCTTGTGCTTTTGGTGCACAAAAGCAGAAGGGGGTTGGACTAAATGGCTCAAGGGGTCTCTTCCAACACTCTTTATTACTGTTGTTGTTATTATTACTATTATTATTAGTAATAGTATTAACATTGAGATAGGGAGGCCATCTGTCAGGGTTGCTTTGCTTGTGCTTTTGGTGCACAAAGGCAGAAGGGGGTTGGACTCAATGGCCCAAAGGGTCTCTTCCAACCCTTATTATTATTATTATTATTATTATTATTGCTTGGTGGCCAACTATAGTCCGGCCGTCCAATGGTCCGAAGGATCGTGAACTGGCCCCCTGTTTAAAAAGTTTGGGGACCCCTGACTTAGACGAAGGGTTAGAAGGTACGATCATCAAGTTTGCAGAAGACACAAAACTGGGAGGGATAGCTAACACTCCAGAAGACAGAAGCAGAATTCAAAACGATCTTGACAGACTAGAGAGATGGGCCGAAACTAACAAAATGAAGTTCAACAGGTTCAAATGCAAGATACTCCACTTTGGCAGAAAAAATGGAATGCAAAGATACAGAATGGGGGACACCTGGCACAACAACAGTACATGTGAAAAGGATCTTGGAGTCCTCGTGGACAACAAGTTAAACATGAGCCAGCAATGTGATGCGGCTGATAAAAAAGCCAATGGGATTTTGGCCGGCATCAATAGGAGTATAGTGTCTAGATCCAGGGAAGTCATGCTCCCCCTCTATTCTGCCTCGGTCAGACCACACCTGGAATACAGCGTCCAATTCTGGGCACCGTAGTTGAAGGGAGATGTTGACAAGCTGAAATGTGTCCAGAGGAGGGCAACTAAAATGATCAAGGGTCTGGTGAACAAGCCCTATGAGGAGTGGCTTAAAGAGCTGGGTATGTTTAGCCTGCAGAAGAGAAGGCTAAGAGGAGACATGATAGTCATGTACAAATATGTAAGGGGAAGTCATAGGGAGGAAGGAGCAAGCTTGTTTTCTGCTGCCCTGCAGACTAGGACACGGAACAATGGCTTTAAACTACAGGAAAGGAGATTCCACCTGAACATCAGGAAGAACTTCCTCACTGTGAGGGTTGTTTGGCAGTGGAACTCTCTGCCCTGGACTGTGGTGGAGGGTCCTTCTCTGGAGGCTTTTAAGCAGAGGCTGGATGACCATCTGTTGGGGGTGATTTGAATGAATGGTTAAAGGGAAAATAGGGAAAATAGGGGAAATATAGTTTTGGTTGACACTGGGGCCTCTAAGGTGGCTGGAAGGTGGCAAAGAGGTCTGGGATGATTAGTGAGGGGTTGATTTTGGGGAAGGGGTGAAGATTGACCCCCATCCCAGAGGCCATGCTGGGCCGCAGAGGGCCATGGGCCATGTGGCCCCGGTGGCCTCCAACCCAGCAGAGGAATGCGAAAGTGGGAAGAAAAAGACTCAGAAAGGTGAAAAGAGAGTCATGGAAGCTATATCTAAGGATAACTTCATTTTGTTAAAGGGTTAGAATAGTAAAATTAATAATGTGGAGATCAAAGAGCCTACTGGGTGTTGGTAGCGGCTTCCGGATGTTCGTATAATTCATTATTTAAAAATAAAAAGCTGCGGTAACCTGCAGAATGCTCCACCACGGTTCTAAATTTATACATTTTATATTTTGACTTGGGGGGGGTGTATGTCCATGTTTGACATCAAAAGCACTGTCAAAAGAGATGAATAAAACATGGCAAAATACAAAATCTGATTAGTTAACATGATATAACCCAGGTGACTGGCCTCTGTTATTTTTTTAATTAAAGTGTTTATTTATTAACGCTTTATTTATGTATGAGTTATTTCTTGATTAAAGTGCCCTATATCCAAGAATTCTTGGTGCATTATAAAACTAAATTTTACCTATTTATTATTGGGTTATTGTATGTTTTCCGGGCTGTATGGCCATGTTCCAGAAGTATTCTCTCCTGACGTTTCGCCCACATCTATGGCAGGCAACCTCAGAGGTTGTGAGGTAAGGTTTAGAGGTTGTGAGGTTCTGAGGATGCCTGCCATATAGATGTGGGCGAAGCGTCAGGAGAGAATACTTCTCGAACATGGCCATACAGCCCGGAAAACATACAACAACCCTGTGATTCCAGCCATGAAAGCCTTCGACAACACTATTTATTATTGTTTATTTGTTTATTATTCAGAAAAAAACCTGAGAGTGACTATCAGATCCACTGATTGTTGGACATTTGTTCTGATCCTCGTGAGAATAAATGATACTGCAAAGTACAGCCTTCAAGTATAGCTTTCAAGGGACTGGGGAGGAAGCTAAGGAAGAAATGTTGCTTTCTAGGATGAGTTCTTTAGAGTGGAGACTGAAAACAACTTGATGTCCAGCCTCCTGTCCTGAACCCAGATTTTATGGTAACAGAGACTATTGAAAGATTCAGGAGAATAAGCAAGCTCATGGTCCTCTGTCCTTCTTCTGTCATAGGTAAGGACAACAAAGTCAATGCTTGTGTTAGACTCAGGTCATATAACACACTTTAATGGATCTAGAAACTTTTCACTCAGTAACACCATATGGCAATCACCTTCTCTAACAAATTTTCCAGGAAGGGGATCTGTGATCCAGTTGTAGTTATTATAATCCTTTGGAGTTTAAAGGGAACATTTTCAGATGTGGTCACAGCCTTTGCCTTCGGGATAGTTTGACCTGTCTTTTTTTGCATCAAGGAATTTAGACCCCCCCCCCCCCCCCCGCCTCCTGAACCAGGCTAAGCTGTCCTCTTCTGATGACATGAGGCAGGGATGGTAAATGACAAGCAAACAAGCAGCAGGTTTGGTTCTTTCAAGAACATTGTTCATATCCTTAAGCCACAACAGCTGAAATTTACCTCACAAAAACAATATTTGACAGTGCTTTTGAGACAAGTGATTGACATAACACATCACCATGTTCAATTCAATGGAATACATGCAAGCTATTTTAGAAGAGCTTAGCAAGCTTGCCACAGCATGCTTCTGACTGTGCCTTCATCTCACCCTGCAAGTCAAGTTGTAACATGTTCCCAAGATTTCAAGCAAATAGTAGATGACTCTCTCCCTTGCACACATACATGCCTATTTTAGTTCTGAAACAATCTTATAAAAAAAAACAAAGATCTAAGCCTATTGCTAATCCTAACTAGAATGGTTGCATTGAATCACTGGAACTTATATAAGTGTAGACGTATTGATTCTGGTGGTGGCACAGTGTGTTAAAGCGCTGAGCTGCTGAACTTGCAGACTGAAAGGTCCCAGGTTCAAATCCCAGTAGCAGAATGGGTGCCCGCTGTTAGCCCCAGCTCCTGCCAACCTAGCAGTTTGAAAACATGCCAATGTGAGTAGATCAATAGGTGCCGCTCCGGTGGGAAGGTAACGGCACTCCATGCAGTCATGCCGGCCACATGACCTTGGAGGTGTCTACGGACAATGCCAGCTCTTTGGGTTAGAAATGGAGATGAGCACCAACCCCCAGAGTCGGTCGCAACTGGACTTAACGTCAGGGGAAAACCTTTACCTTTACCTATTGATTCAGTGGGTTGCTCTAATTCGAACTGGAGATACTTTTGATTTCTTCCTCATCATGTTATTGCATTTTGTAATGTTTGTCCTTTCCAGGCTGTCTTCTTGCAGTGTCTCATTTCTCCTTCATCAGCTGTTTGCTTGTTGTTGTTATTCTGGGATTCAGATCTTTGCCAGCCATGACAGTCCTGCCACTTTCCAAATCCCCACTCCCACCTTTTATTCTCAAGGAGAAACTGATGCTCTGACACCCATCCCTTCCTCTGTTCATGATGGCAATAGTCAATTTCTACTCGTTGTTGTGTCCCTCTAAGTCAGTGGTTCTCAACCTGTGGGTCCCCAGGTGATTTGCCCTACAACTCCCAGAAATCCCAGCCAATTTATCAGCTATCGGGAGTTCTGGGAGTTGAAGGCCAAAACATCTGGGGACCCACAGGTTGAGAACCACTGCTCTAAGTGAGGAGATGTTTTTGTGTATTGTGTGTTATTTTTAAATTGCTGTTTTCAATTAGTATACATTGACCAACATTGAAAAACTCTCCTTCATCACCCCTGTGGTATAGCTGATGGCAGACATGGTAGACTATGTGGGAGAGATGGTCGACTATGTGGGAGAGATGGTCGACTATGTGGCAGAGATGGTCGACTATGTGGCAGAGATGGTAGACTATGTGGCAGAGATGGTAGACTATGTGGCAGAGATGGTAGACTATGTGGCAGAGATGGTCGACTATGTGGCAGAGATGGTCGACTATGTGGAAGAGATGGTCGACTATGTGGAAGAGATGGTCGACTATGTGGAAGAGATGGTCGACTATGTGGCAGAGATGGTAGACTATGTGGAAGAGATGGTAGACTATGTGGCAGAGATGGTCGACTATGTGGCAGAGATGGTAGACTGTGGCAGAGATGGTCGACTAAGTGGAAGAGATGGTAGACTGTGTGGCAGAGATGGTCGACTATGTGGAAGAGATGGTCGACTATGTGGCAGAGATGGTAGACTATGTGGCAGAGATGGTAGACTATGTGGCAGAGATGGTAGACTATGTGGCAGAGATGGTCGACTATGTGGCAGAGATGGTCGACTATGTGGCAGAGATGGTCGACTATGTGGCAGAGATGGTCGACTATGTGGCAGAGATGGTCGACTATGTGGCAGAGATGGTAGACTATGTGGCAGAGATGGTAGACTATGTGGCAGAGATGGTAGACTGTGGCAGAGATGGTAGACTATGTGGCAGAGATGGTTGACTATGTGGCAGAGATGGTCGACTATGTGGCAGAGATGGTAGACTATGTGGCAGAGATGGTAGACTATGTGGCAGAGATGGTAGACTATGTGGCAGAGATGGTAGACTATGTGGCAGAGATGGTAGACTATGTGGCAGAGATGGTCGACTATGTGGCAGAGATGGTAGACTATGTGGCAGAGATGGTCGACTATGTGGCAGAGATGGTCGACTATGTGGCAGAGATGGTAGACTGTGGCAGAGATGGTCGACTATGTGGCAGAGATGGTCGACTATGTGGCAGAGATGGTAGACTATGTGGCAGAGATGGTCGACTATGTGGCAGAGATGGTCGACTATGTGGCAGAGATGGTAGACTGTGGCAGAGATGGTCGACTATGTGGAAGAGATGGTAGACTGTGTGGCAGAGATGGTCGACTATGTGGAAGAGATGGTCGACTATGTGGCAGAGATGGTCGACTATGTGGCAGAGATGGTCGACTATGTGGCAGAGATGGTCGACTATGTGGCAGAGATGGTAGACTATGTGGCAGAGATGGTCGACTGTGGCAGAGATGGTCGACTATGTGGCAGAGATGGGCGACTATGTGGCAGAGATGGTAGACTATGTGGCAGAGATGGTAGAATATGTGGCAGAGATGGTAGACTATGTGGCAGAGATGGTAGACTATGTGGCAGAGATGGTAGACTATGTGGCAGAGATGGTAGACTATGTGGAAGAGATGGTAGACTATGTGGCAGAGATGGTAGACTATGTGGCAGAGATGGTAGACTATGTGGCAGAGATGGTAGACTATGTGGCAGAGATGGTAGACTATGTGGCAGAGATGGTAAACTATGTGGCAGAGATGGTAGAATATGTGGCAGAGATGGTAGACTATGTGGCAGAGATGGTAGACTATGTGGAAGAGATGGTAGACTATGTGGCAGAGATGGTAGACTATGTGGCAGAGATGGTATTGTGATATACTGAACAGCGAAATGCCTCCAGAAAGATGGCAGGAAAGTAAGCATAGTTTGTGTGTGTTTAAATGTGTGTGTATTGATTTGAGACAACTTAGAATCATAGAATCATAGAATCATACAATCATAGAATAGTAGAGTTGGAAGAGACCTCATGGGCCATCCAGTCCAACCCCCTGCCAAGAAGCAGGAAATCGCATTCATAGCACCCCGACAGATGGCCATCCAGCCTCTGCTTAAAAGCCTCCAAAGAAGGAGCCTCCACCACAGTCCGGGCAGAGAGTTCCACTGCCGAACAGCCCTCACTGTGAGGAAGTTCTTCCTAATGTTCAGGTGGAATCTCCTTTCCTGTAGTTTGAAGCCATTGTTCCTCGTCCTAGTCTGCAGGGCAGCAGAAAACAAGCTTGCTCCCTCCTCCCTATGACTTCCCCTCACATATTTGTACATGGCTATCATGTCTCCTCTCAGCCTTCTCTTCTGCAGGCTAAACATGCCCAGTTCTTTAAGCCTCTCCTCATAGGGCTTGTTCTCCAGACCTTTGATCATTTTAGTTGCCCTCCTCTGGACGCTTTCCATCTTGTCAACATCTCCCTTTAACTGTGGTGCCCAGAATTGGACACAGTATTCCAGGTGTGGTCTGACCAAGGCAGAGTAGAGGGGGAGCATGATTTCCCTGGATCTAGACGCTATTCCCCTATTGATGCAGGCCAGAATCCCATTGGCTTTCTTAGCAGCCACATCACATTGCTGGCTCATGTTTAACTTGTTGTCCACAAGGACTCCAAGATTTTTTTCACATGTACTGCTGTCTAGCCAGGTGTCCCCCATTCTGTATCTTTGCATTCCATTTTTTCTGCCGAAGTGAAGTATCTTGCATTTGTCCCTGTTGAACTTCATTTTGTTAGTTTCGGCCCATCTCTCTAGTCTGTCAAGATCGTTTTGAATTCTGCTCCTTTCTTCTGGAGTGTTAGCTATCCCTCCCAGTTTGGTGTCGTCTGCAAACTTGATGATCGTGCCTTCTAACCCTTCATCTAAGTCATTAATAAAGATGTTGAACAGAACCGGGCCCAGGACAGAACCCTGCGGCACTCCACTCGTGACTTCTTTCCAAGATGAAGACGACACATTGGTGAGCACCCTTTGGGTTCGTTCGCTTAGCCAATTACAGATCCACCTAACCGTAGTTTTGTCTAGCCCACATTTTACTAGTTTGTTTGCCAGAAGGTTGTGAGGGACTTTGTCAAAGGCCTTACTGAAATCCAGGTACGCTACATCCACAGCATTCCCTGCATCGACCCAAATCGTAACTCTGTCGAAAAAAGAGATCAGATTAGTCTGGCATGACTTGTTTTTGGTAAATCCGTGTTGACTATTAGCAATGACTGCATCTGTTTCTAAGTGTTTGCAGACCACTTCCTTAATGATCTTTTCCAGAATTTTGCCTGGTATCAATGTGAGGCTGACCGGACGGTAATTGTTTGGGTCGTTCTTTTTTCCCTTCTTGAAGATAGGGACCACATTCGCCCTCTTCCAATCTGCTGGGACTTCTCCTGTTCTCCAAGAACTCTCAAAGATAATTGCCAGTGGTTCTGAAATAACTTCTGCTAGTTCCTTCAGTACTCTTGGATGTAGTTGATCTGGCCCTGGCGACTTGAATTCGTTTAGAGTGGCCAGGTGTTCCTGGACAACTTGGGGTTGGATTTCCCCAAATCCTTCGTCCATTTCATGTTGCTGAGGTTGAAGATGGCTTTCTTTTTGTGAGAAGACCGAGGCAAAGAAGGCATTAAGCAGTTCTGCCTTTTCCCTGTCCCCTGTCGCCATCACCCCATCTTCTCCTCGCAGAGGCCCTATCGCCTCCTTTTTCTTCCTTTTTCTACCAACATAAGCAAAAAAGCCTTTTTTGTTGTTTTTAATGTCCCTGGCAAGCCTGAGCTCCTTTTGCGCTTTAGCCTTGCGAACCTTTTCCCTACAGGAGTTGGCTATACATTTGAATTCTTCTTTGGTGATTTCTCCCCTTTTCCACTTCTTGTGCATGTCTCTTTTGAATCTTAGCCCGGTTAGAAGTTCTTTGGACATCCATTCTGGCTTCTTCGCACGTGCCATATTTTTTTTCTTTGTTGCCACTGTTTGCATTTGCGCCTTGAGTATTTCACTTTTAATTGTAAACAATTAAAGATTCTTAGAGAAATGAGGGAAGTGAGAAGAATGGTGCGAGGATGGAAAATTGAGCAAGGATGGTCCCTCTGGGTTGTTGGGTTTCTCCCTCAATAAGCCTTTGCTGTATCTAGAGATCTAATTTCATGTATGAAAGTAGGCAAATGTCATGTGCATTCGGACTAACAAATATATACTTTCTAGTCTTGAAATGCTACAATTCTCTAGTATGGATTTCCTCACTGATGGGTAACCTGTCTAAGTTTTGTAATCTAGTTCTTAAAATAGGTAAAGGTAAAGGTTTTCCCCTGACGTTAAGTCCAGTCGTGACCGACTCTGGGGTTTGGTGCTCATCTCCATTTCTAAGCCGAAGAGCCGGCATTGTCTGTAGACACCTCCAAGGTCATGTGGCCGGCATGACTGCATGGAGTGCTGTTACCTTCCCACCGGAGCAGTACCTATTTATCTACTCACATCTGCATGTTTTCGAACTGCTAGGTTGGCAGAAGCTGGAGCTAACAGCGGGCGCTAACTCCGCTCCCCAGATTCAATCTGCAAGTTCAGCAGCTGGTTGTTTAATGTTACTGCCTTCATTATATCACATCCATGAAGACACACGCCAGTTTCAGAAATGTTTTAATGCCAGATTACAAGATTTATTAGCATAGGGCTATAAATCAGCCCACAGAAGCCCCTTCCACACAGCTGAATAAAATGCTACATTATCTACTTTGAACTGGAATATATGGCAGTGTGGATGCAGATAATCCAGTTCAAAATAGATATTGTGGGATTTTCTGCCTTGATATTCTGGATATTCTGGTTTATATGGCTGTGTGGAAGGGTGCAGAGCTATATGGGCCCATTATGGAATACATGGAGATAAAAGGCCTCCAATATAGCCCATGCACAGAGATATGACTCCTATAGATTCTGAAAAGTAACACAGCAACTCCTATCAACAATGATTTTTAAAAGGCAAAACTGAAATTGTAACTAAAAGAAATGTGGGCAAATAGAACACCTTCCTTCAGGTACTTGTAGTTGAAGGTAAATCTTGAATGTAAGGTCCTGATCTGTCTTGGATAGCATTAGAATATTATTTGCTCTCAGCCTAATTCACTTGGCAGAATTCCTAAGAAGACAAAATGGAAGAGCCCTCTGGATATTGCTTTGAACACTTTGGATAAAAGAGAGGCACAAATGCTATAAATAATCCACAGGAACAGAGTGGTATATTTGATTGGAAATTATTTGTTTTATTGAGGAGGCGGAGGAAATGAAAGACATGAAAAATTGTTAAATGTCTCCTACCAGAAAACGACTTCCAGTTGCTACCAATGCACATTGCCTTTCATGTGTCACTTCCCTCTTTAGTCACAGGAGTGCCTTTATTCTTACTTGTTCTAAAAAGCACACACGTTTGTTCAAGAAGTGTTAAATACAATGGCAGGAAAGATTTCAAATGGCTATTTTCCCTCCTGCTTCTTCTTGAACCTGAAGTGAATACAAATGTGAACTGGGGAGGTTGGAATTGCTGACTTCATACTCCTCTGGAGTAGAAGATCTGAAACTAACAACAATAATTGTTGCTGTGTTTAGCCAGAGTCGATAGTAGCTCTAAGAAGCTGGCATCACGATACAAGAAATAAAATTAATGATCTGCTCATGAGGAGGACTGCTTCCAATTTGCCTTAGGGGGGAAAAACTCTCTTCCTCACACATACACTTAGGGAAACTTTTCTTTCCAAACAAAGAAAGAGAAGAATGGGAGTTTCAATCAAGGTATATTTCATGTTATCACTGCATCATTCACCATTTACTCCTCTCTTTTCTTTAACCTGTATTGGCCACAATCAAATGTTAACAAATCTGTTTGAAATTCTGACTCCAGTATTTCACTTTGAAGAAACTCCCGTCTATAATAAGCTCCCATCTATTTATATTCCTATGGGATTATGTATTTTTAAATCCTGCTTTTTGTGCTATTGATGATACTTTAGGTTACTGGCACTGTTCTGAGCTCAAATTGTTGTTTTATATACTAGTGGTTTTATTTTTTATTGTACTGCATGTTTAAGTGCTGTTTTAGGCACCTTGTGCCATATGTAAGCTGCCCCGAGTCCCTTTGGAGATATGGAGGCGGGATACAAAAATAAAGTTGTTATTATTATTATTATTATTATTTTTATTATTATTATTGCTATTCTTTTAAATAAAAATCTCTATATATAAAAGGGTAATGAAATTTCGGCCTAGGACAAAACAACAAAACTACACATCCCAGAAACACTAAACTTGGCAGCACAACCCCTCATCCATGCCTCTACGTTCATACAACAAAAAGAAAAGAAAAATGAAATCCTAATTAGAGGGAGAGGAATAATTGTTTTTATCCAATTGCTGCCAGTTAGAAGGCTAAGCTCCGCCCACTTGGTCTCCTAGCAACCCACTCAGCCCAGGGGACAGGCAGAGTTAGGCCTCACTTAGGCCTCTTCCCCACTGCATATAAAATACAGATTATCAGATTTGAACTGGATTATATGGCAGTGTAGACTCAAGGTCCTTCCACACAGCTATATAACCCATTTATAATCTTATATTATCTCCTTTGAACTGGATTATCTTGACTCCACACTGCCACGTGATCCACTTCAGTGTGCAGTCGGACACAACTGGACTTAATGTCAGGAGAAAACCTTTACCCTTTACCTTAACTACCACCAATTCCTCAATACTTTATTTCCCATATCACCATACTTTGCCACAGCAACGCGTGGCCGGGCACAGCTAGTTACTTATAAAATAAAAAGGAAGGAAACTGGCTGACTTATAAAGATTTACTGAAATCAGCTTTTTAAAAGTCTAGAACAGTGGTTCTCAACCTGTGGGTCCCCAGATGTTTGATCTTCAACTCCCAGAAATTCTAACAGCTGGTAAACTGGCTGGTATTTCTGGGAGTTTTAAGCCAAAACACCTGGAGACCCACAGGTTGAGAACCACTGGTCTAGAATGTGTGTCAGACTATGCTTGGCTTTCTCATTCTGCTAGATACAAAACTCCAGGAGAACATGGCCACTCCTATCTAAGAATCCCACCACTTCCACCCCATTAACCAGATCATCACTGTTAGTTAGGATAATCTAAAATAGCTGTTCCCCTTGTTGCCTGTTTTACCTTCTAATCCTAGACCAAAGTTTCTTAAATGGTTGGTCACAACCTCAAATGGGGTCCCATTAGCTTAATGTTGGAGTTGCGAAATATTTGGCAACAGTGAAAGATTTCTGAATGCCACCTAGTGGTTGTTTTAGGTATTTACATAAATCTGTTAGCAAATGTCTTGATGATGGAAAGTGATTTGTAATTATGTGACAAAATCTGGGACATGTTTTTCATGAGTAATATGCCCAAATAGTTGAGCCCTGATGGGTGTAATTTTCATTTGGTCATTCTTTGACATCTCTGCTGAAGCTCTAAAGGGGTATTTAAGCAAAGTAAATCTCTTCATTCCACTACTACCTACTTTCTTTCACCTTACTTCATCAGATATCTGGATTTGTTTTTTTGATGAAAGTTTGGAATCTGGGAAGATGACAATCCAAATAGACACCAGGCATATAAACTAAGGCAAAGCTGGCCAGACAGTTTTCAAAACCATGTAGGAATGTAGCGATGTCACAGAATGCATGCCTTTATGCTATGAAACAGGCATAAGGCAGTACCGCCTTCCACCTGGAAATGTATGTCCTCTGTAAAAGACCATGTGGATCCCACCGGCTGTTAGGAATTATGGGAGTTGAAGTCCAAAACACCTGGAGGACCCAAGTTTGCCCATGCCTGCTATTAAAGGTATCCCCGGTCATCATAATAGGATGGTGATTCCTCACAGCCAAGTATGATTCTCTTCCAAAAGCAGAGTGTTAGCAATGGGTCCGTAAGCGACTATAGAAACCTATTCTGGATATGCATGGAAGGCGGGCCAGACAAGGGTTTGCTTGACGTGCTTCCCTCTTGATATGTTTCTCCCTTTCGTCCTCTATTTGTGCCTCTTCTAAATCCACAGCACTGTTGGTAATAACTGACCTCCAGTTAAAATGCTTAAGGGCAAAGGCTTCTTAGTTATCAGTGTTTATGCCACATTTAAGTTAACTTTAAGCCCATCTTTAAATCTGTTTTTCTGTCCACTGGCATTTTTTCTGTTCTTGAGCTGGGAATAAAGTAACTACGTTGGAAGAATGACCTCTTGTGATGCAGAATGCATGCCTTTATGCTATAAAAGGCTCCTTCAGCGATGTCATTGGACATGATACTTTCAACTAGTTTTTCTCAAACTCTCTTCCTTCAAGTGTTTTGGACTTCAGCTCCCAGAAATAATAGGCAGCTTACCAGCTGTTAGGAATTGTGGAAGCTGATGTCCAAAACATCTGAAGGAGCAGCATTTGAGAAACACTGCTTTAAACATAAATCAGAGCTGCACAGAATATGGCAGTCAAATTAAGTCTAAAGAGTGAAGAAAAAGTTCAACACTTTTAAAAGCAGTATTCTTATCATGAGTTTGCTCCCCCTCACCTTAAGAACTGGAGAAGAGTTTTCTGTCCCTGAGATCTGGGGACTTAGTCACTCTGGTGATATGGCAACTCTAAATGTAACTCTTGGGCTGCAAATCAATAAAACAACAACAACAACAACAACACAAATGAGGATTTAAAGATTAAACTGCAAAGACTCTGGCACAAGTCAGTAAAGGTGGTCCCAGTGATGATTGGCACACTGGGTGCAGTACCTAAAGACCTTGGCCAACACTTGAAAACAATCAGTGCTGACAAAATTACCACCTGTCAGCTGCAAAAGGCCACCCTACTTGGATCTGCAAGCATTACTCGCCGATACATCACATAATCCTAAACAGTTGGGAAGTATCAGACGTGTGATCCAATACATCAGCCAGCATAGTGATCTTGTTTGCTGTGTACTAATCTTGTTCTGTATCGAATAATAATAATAATAATAATAATCATCATCATCATCATCATCATCTGCAAAAAGCCACCCTACTGGGATCTGCACGCATCATCTGAAAATACATCATACAGCCCTAGACACTTGGGAAGTGTTCGGCTTGTGATTTTGTGATATGAAATCCAGCATATCTATCTTATTTGCTGTGTAATAATAATAATAATAATAATAATAATAATAATAATAATAATAATAATAATAATAATAATAATAACTTTATTTATATCCTGCGACTACCTCCCCAAGGGGACTCAGGGCAATTTCCAACAAAAGAGTGGCAAACGTTAAATGCCATAATAAACCAACAAAAACAAATAAACAACCCAACCAAATCCCAGAAATAAATCCACATATTACACAAAATTATAACACATAATAAATGACTCCTTGGGCTACAAATCAAAGTTTTGTTCCACATAAAACCTTTAAAAGCCATCTTTTTTTCTTGCATAGCAAGGGGCTGGACTGGATGTCCATGTGTTTTCTTCTAATTCTATGATTCCATTTTATGTCAGACCACAAATTAGAAATAGCAGCCAAATAAACTCGTAGCCTCCATTGAAAAGGCTTGCGGATTGCATTCAGCCTGCAGATTGTGCCTTAAATTTAAGCTCTTAAAAAGGCCTGCATGAAAAAGCATGATTTGTTTATGTCTCTTTCTCTCTGTGTGTATATATATGTAGAGAGAAAGCACAATTTAAAGTATAATTGTAGTATTTCTCGTAAATAGTTCAGTTGGCCATGAGGAGCTGCATGACTGATTAAGAAACTTCTCAGAACTCTTATATTAATAGAAATACAAAAGAAAACAGTTATAGTGGTGCTGCTGTAGGATAGTTTCTAGAACATTAAGGTCCAAGATAATCTGAATAATATCTTACTTCAAGCAAACCATTGTTAAGCTTAATCACATTTTGTGATGTTTGGACAACACGGGAAGCTGTGGTGAATTCAAGCTGTAGGCCCATCATTTTATCCATTCTCTGTGGCTACTCTTCAGCTCTAGAGCTTTCTTCCAAGGCTCTCTCTTTTCTGATGCAGATGAAAACATTTTTATATATTTCTTAGTTTCCTTAACTGCTAAATGTTTTAAATTATTTTTATTATATCAATAGTTTAATGCTATTGTATCATAACTTTTTACAAATTATGCCTTGAATCCCAGTTTTAGGGGAAACGTATTATATAAGTAAAGAAACAGAACAAACTAGAGTGAAACTTTCTAGTGGCAACTGAGCACAGTTAGTTTGGTAGAGGTGATATCCACCTGTGCTTCCTTCAAGCACACTAACACCTACCTGTTCTCACTGAAAATACTTCACCTGTTTATAACCAAGAAGTGCATTTGCTATCCCTTTATCTGCATCAAATCATTTTAAAACACTTTGGTAAACTTGTTGACAGTTTTTAAATTCCTACCATGTTGAATTGTTTACCCAAAGTACTACTAGGAGCATTAATTTATTGCACAGCCTCCTTTGGGGGCCAGAATGTTTATATGATGTTGATGAGAGTGGGAATCTTACCTCCTAATGGTTGCCTTAGTCCATTAATTTACACATATAGGGAGAAAACTTAACCAATATTCTCAGAAATATGAAATAACCACATTTGCAGAAAATTACAGAGTCTCTCTTGGAAAACATCTTTATTTATATTTTCCCCTTGTTTGGTTTATGTTTGCAACATTTTTCTTCTTTCTGGCAAAGGTTCCATGGTTCTTGGTCAGAACAAAATCCCAGCTTGTGCTCAAAAGAACACCACTTAGTGGTTTATGCAAGGCTGTCATTAGACAGCTCTCTTTCTCTCAAATTGCTAGGCAGCTCTGCCATATCAAAATCTGTGGTGTGAGTTTTAGTTACACTGAGTACTGCAACAGCAAAGCCAGGCAGTAAATGGGTAGAATAATCTAGAACAGCAAAAAAGATGATGCAAGACTAACTTTCTCATTACATAGATGCTTCGGACCTGATATAGCAATTTCAACCTAACAGTTGGGATGTAACAGTTAGTGACATTATTTCACAGTGAAACATTGCAGCAAATGTTAGGTGCAATTCTTCTCTGCCAATGCAGAGCATCCAGGTTCAAGAGGAGAAGCCTTTGCAGGGGTGTAAAGTAAAGGTAAAGGTTTCCCCTGACGTTAAGTCCAGTCATGTCCGACTCTGGGGGTTGGTGCTCATCTCCATTTCTAAGCCAAAGAGCTGGCGTTGTCAGTAGACACCTCCAAGGTCATGTGGCCGGCATGACTGCATGGAGCACCATTACTTTCCTGCCGGAGTGGTACCTATTGATCTACTCACCTTTGCATGTTTTCAAACTGCTAGGTTGGCAGAAGCTGGAGCTAACTTTCGGTCTGCAAGTTCAGCAGCTCAGCGCTTTAACACACTGTGCCATCGGGGGCTCTGTGGGGCTCTGCAGGGGTGGGAGACAAGTTAAAATGGTCCACCTCAGCAAGTAATTCCTTTGGGATTTTCCTGTCATGGTGGCAGGTGATCCTGTCGAAGCCCTGGTCGATCTTTGGAATGAATAGATGACTGGAGCGGAAGACACAATTGTTCCTGAACATCCCCTCTCATTTAGCAGAGCCAATCCTGCTCCCTGATTTATCAGGGAGCTAACATCAATGAAGCAAGTGAAATGGAGACTAGAGTGCTGCTGTCGGAGAACTCGAGATGAATCTGACCAAACACGGGCTAGAGCATCACCTGGGGCCAACTCCATGGCAATAAAGGCAGCCAAGAAGGTTTACTTGGCTGCCTGCAATGCATTTGCAGTCAATAGACCAGGGAGCTGTTTTGAGTGGTCAGGATGCTCCTTCACCCTAATTCTCAGGGTGGGCCCCTTGATCACTCAGCAGCTCGATGTGGTGAATTCACCCATCATTTTGTAGAAAAAGTCACTCAGATCCACTCCAACTTAGAAACCAGCATTATGGTAGCTCCAATAGATGCATCTAAGGCACCTGTCTGTCCTAGTTTGATGGATTCGTTTCAGTGTGTTCAGCCTGATGACATGGACAAGGTCCTTAGAGCTGTGAGGCTACCACGTGCCCTCTGGATCCTTGCCCTTCCTGGCTTATCAAACAAGCTGGAGGGGGATTGGCCGACTGGATCTCTAACATCATTAATGCTTCACCAGGGTAAAGTACCATCCAGCCTGAAGAAGGCTGTTGTAAGACCAATCTTAAAGAAAACTTCTCTGGACCCTGCGATCCTTAACAACTATCAGCCTATTTCCAATCTCCACTTCCTGGGCAAGGTTCTGGAGCAGGGGGTGGCCACCCAGCTTCAGGGATTCTTGGATGAAACAGATTATCTTACCCATCGCAGACTGGTTTTAGGCCTGATTATGGAACAGAGTCAGCTATGATCACCCTGGTGGATGACCTCCACAGAGAACTAGACAGAGGGAGTGTGTCCCTGTTGGTTCTCTTGGATTTCTCAGTGGCTTTTGATACCATCAATCATGGTAGCCCTCTCCAGGATAGGACTTAGGGGTATTGCGCTGCAGGGGCTCTGCTCATTCCTGGAGGACCGGACCCGGATGGTGCTGCTGGGGGATGCCTGCTCGGACCCCTGGCCATTGGCTTGTGGGGTCCCGCAAAGTTGTATCTTTCTCCCATGCTTTTTAATATCTACATGAAACCAGTGGGTGAGGTCATCCAGAGGTCTGGAGTTCAGTATCATCTGTACGCAGATGACACACAACTCTTTTACTTGTTTCCACCTCAAACCAAGGAAGCTCCTCGAATTCTCAACTAGTGCCTGGCAGCTGTGATGGACTGGATGAGGGCTAACAAATTGAAGCTAAATCCAGACAAGAGAGAGGAATTCTGGTCAGTCGTGAGGCCAATTGAGGAATAGGGTGGCAAACTGTGCTCGATGGGGTAACACTCCCCCTGAGGACACAGGTCTGCAGTTTGGGGGTCCTCCTGGACTAAGCATTGATGCTTGAAGCTCAGGTGTTGGGGTGGCCAGGAGGTCCTACGCTGTGATGACCCATGGGCCTTGTAGTCCTGCTCAGGACATTGTAATTCCTGATGAAGATGAAAACTTGGGTTTTTTACCTTCCCAGTCTGAACTGGATTCCTCTCAGCCAGATCTTTCCCAGGCAGATCTGGGAACCTTGCACCTGCAAGAAAGTTGTCTCCCAGAAGTATGTCAAACAAGCCCAGAGCCTACTTCTCCCGTATTCTTGCGCCGGGAGTTTTGTAAACAACAGAGAAGTTTGGATTCAGCTTCGCGCAGGAGTGCGAGGATTGCAGCTAAGAATGTGGCCAATTAAGACTGCTTCTCGTGAGAATCTTTGGGGAGTCTCACATCTGGTCTCAGAGTTAGCTTTCGGTTCTGATTCCCAGAGAACTGCTTCGGCGGGAAAGCTAGACTCTATTTAGGTGTTTTAACCGCGTAGTAACTTCGCGGAGTCAATTCGTCAGCCTTCGGAGCGAGTTGTGTCTGGACAGCGCGCTCCGATTCAAGCCTCGCTCCTGCTCAAGCCTTGCCTTGCTATCCAGCCTTCGCCTTGCTTCCCAGCCTTGTTTATCTACGGACTTTGCCTTGTTTCCCAGGATCAATCCTTGCCTTGTTCCACGGATTTATCAAGTTATTCCACGGACCTTGTTCTTGTTCTTAGTTACCTTGTTCCACGTTCAAGCCTTGTTTCAAGTATCAAGTTATTTCCTAGCCTCGCTCAAGTTTCATGGACTAAAGGACCTTGTCATCTCCCCTCACTTTGCTTGGCAAAGTGAGTGTTTCGGTTATTGGATTACAACTTTGGACCTTAATATTTCTTATTGGACATTGTTTTTTTGGACTAATTCTGACCTTTCCTGAAAGGTCTAATTCTGAACTATTCTCTACACTTGTTTTTATTAACTTTATATATTCCTTCAATAAAGATATTAGATAGATACTGGCCTCTGTGTATGGTTATTGGTGCTCTGCAGCCTGGGTCGTGACAGTTTGACTCCGCCACCCTAAGCACCAATTAACCTCGGCCAGAATGTCTACCGGAGTCGTACCTGGGCCGAGCGGCCAGCCGATTACCTACACCATCGACAAGGAAGAGGTGGACCGAATCCGTGATAAGCTCAATGCACAGGATGGAGAAATAAGGGGTTTGAAGGAACGCGGAGTTCGTCTTCCGGCCATGGCGTTGCCAACCAAGTTTACTGGAGAAGCTTCTAAGGTTCATGTCTTCCGTCGCCAATGTCAAGCTTATCTGGAGGCCCGTGCTGCCGAGTTTCCCCAAGAAGACATCAAAGTGGCATGGGTTTACAGTCTTCTAGACGGGCCAGCGGCCAGCTGGGCGACGGCACTGTTCGACCAAGTCTCTCCACACCTAAGATCAGCGCAACACTTCTTGGACCACCTCAAGGAGACTTGGGGAATCGAGGACAATTTGGAGGCAGCCGGTCACAAACTCCGTCGCCTTTTCCAAGGAGACAGACCTATGTCTCAGTATATAGCCGAGTTCCGAGTGCTGGCCCACAACACCGGCTGGAACGATGTAGCCCTCAGGGGACAATTCCGGGAGGGTCTCAACATTGAAATGCTGGAAGAAATCTCCAAGGTGGATCCTCCCCAGACCCTCGAGGCACTCATTGATCAATGTTTACGGGCTGAAGTCATGATTGCCAACAGGAAACAGTGGGTTCGAGGCCAGGGCAGTAGAGCCGGGGCAAAACCCCCCGCTCCCGCCAGCGTTCAGCCACGTCCGGTGTGGAGACCCCCACCGCCAACCCCATACCCCAGAGGAGGCGAGGAGGTGCCGATGCAGTTGGGCAATGTGCGTCCCAGACTAGATGCCGCCGAGAAGGCCCGTCGTCAACGCTTAAACCTCTGCTGGTACTGCGGGAACGGGGGCCACTTCGCCAGAGAGTGCCCAGCCAAAGGGAAGCCTGCCGCCCGTCTTGCGGCGGCGTCCTCCACGGAGACGAAGGCGTCTGAGCCGACTGGCACACAGCCGGCGGGGGAAGCCAACGACCGGGTGTAGAGAGGCTCGCCAACCCGGTCAAAAAATCCATCCAAGAGCCGCCAACCGGGGTCCTGTTCCTTCTCGTGGTCACATTATGGTCAGCAAAAAGGGGACCCGTCATGATCCACGCCATGATAGACTCTGGAGCTACCAACAATTTCATCGATAGAGAGTATGCCGACTCTCTGGGATTACAATATCATGATTTCAAGAATGCCCGTGTGGTGCAAGCCATAGACGGCCGTCCCCTCAAGACGGGCCCCGTAAGTCAGTGGTCGGAACCCACCAGGATGTGGATAAGGGAACATATGGAAGAGATTTCCTTCTTTGTTACCGAGGTTCCCCATTTCCCTGTGATTTTGGGAATTCCATGGCTGACTCTCCACGACCCTAACATCTCCTGGTCCAACAGAGAACTGCAGTTTGCTTCACCGTATTGCCAAAACCATTGCCTCGTAGCCAAGGTATGCCATGCCACAGACACCGAGCCCATCATCACCTTGCCAAAGAAGTACTCCGAGTATTGGGATGTATTCAATGAGAAAGAAGCCGAAAAATTACCCCCACATAGACCTTATGACTGTGCCATTGACTTGGTGGAGGGGGCCCCGATCCCGCGAGGGCATCTCTACTCCCTGACTGAACCAGAGCAAGAAGCTCTCAGGGAATTCCTAGAGACAAACCTTCGCAAGGGATTCATCAGACCCTCTCAATCCCCAGCCGCCTCCCCAGTGATGTTTGTGAAGAAGAAGTCAGGGGAACTACGCTTGGTGGTGGACTACAGAGCATTGAACAATATCACCAAGCGGAACAGCTATCCCCTGCCCTTAATCTCGGATCTACTGGATCGGCTTCGAGGAGCCAAGGTTTACACCAAGCTGGATCTTCGGGGGGCTTACAACTTAGTTCGCATCAGGGAAGGGGACGAGTGGAAGACCGCCTTCCAGACCAAATTCGGATTATTTGAGTCCCGAGTTATGAATTTCGGTTTATGCGGAGCCCCCGCAACGTTCCAGCATTTTGTCAATGACATTTTTCAGGACTATCTAGACAGGTTCTTGATAATCTACCTGGACGATTTTTTGGTGTTTTCCAGATCACAATCAGAACATGAGAACCACGTCAAAATGGTGTTACAACGATTGCGGGATCATGGACTTTATGCCAAGCTGGAAAAATGCGCTTTTGATCTACAAGAGGTAGATTTCCTTGGTTACCGCATCTCGCCTCTAGGGCTTTCCATGGATCCAGCCAAAGTTTCAGCAGTATTGGAATGGCGGGCGCCAACTAACAAGAAAGAGGTGCAGCGGTTCTTGGGGTTCGCGAACTACTACCGCAAGTTCATTCCAGATTTTGCCCGCTGGTCCGACCCCATCACTAGCTGCATCCGTGGAAAGCAGCCTTTCCGCTGGACTGATCAAGCAGAGAAAGGGTTCCAGCAACTAAAGAAACTATTCACCTCCCAGCCAATTCTACAGCACCCAAATCCTGGAACCCCTTTTGTGGTGCAAGCGGACGCCTCTGATGTGGCAATTGGGGCTGTACTCTTACAACCGGTGGGAGATCACCTCCACCCCTGTGCCTTTTATTCTCGTCAACTAACCACACCAGAGAGGAATTACACCATTTGGGAAAAAGAACTACTGGCCATAAAGGCAGCCTTTGAAACTTGGAGACATTGGCTAGAAGGGGCCAAATTTCCCATTGAAGTCCACACTGATCATCGTAATCTGGAACATCTAAGAACTGCCCGCAAACTAAATCAGAGGCAGCAACGTTGGGCTTTATTCTTTGAACGTTTCAACTTCCAGATCCATTATGTGACCCCAGCCCAAACCAAGCAAGCAGACGCCCTGTCACGTAAACCGGAATACGCTGCAGGACGCAAGGAGACCTTTGAATCCCAACTGCTACAACCTGAGAACTTTGCCACGCTCACGGTGGGGAACACCAAATCCATTCCCATTGGTTCAACTTCCCCTACTCCAGGACCCATCTGTGCTCAAGAAATCAGGGCTAGTCAGCAAGCAGATGCCTGGGCGCAGGACCAACTTCGCCAAGGTCTGCATTTTCCCTTTTCGCTTAAAGATGGGCTGCTCTGCTATAGAAATCATGTTTATATCCCACCCGGACCGGGCAGGGAAAAAGCGCTTCGTCTGTGTCATGACTGCAAACCAGCAGGACACTTCGGACTATTTAAAACTATGCATTTGATCCTAAGGGATTTTTGGTGGCCCAAGATCCGCAAGGATGTGGAAAAATATGTCAACACCTGCCCAGTATGCCAGCGCTCCAAGATACGAAGGGAGAAGCCCTCAGGGCTTTTACACCCCCTTCCTACCCCATCTCGCCCATGGGAAATAATTTCCGCGGATTTCATCACTGACCTACCACCTTCCTGTGGATTCACCACGATCTTAGTGGTGGTGGACCTATTCACCAAGTTAGCCCATTTCATTCCCTGCGAAGGCCTCCCCACGGCCAAGGAAACTGCGGATCTATTTCTTCAACATGTTTTCAGACTACATGGATTGCCCAAGAGTTTAGTCACAGACCGTGGATCTCAATTCACCTCTCGTTTTTGGAAGGCACTACAAAAACTATTGGGCATAGACTCTCGCTTATCTTCAGCTCATCATCCCCAAACAGATGGGCAAACGGAGCGCACCAATGCCACTTTGGAGCAGTATCTTCGCTGTTATGTAAACTATCAACAGGACAATTGGGCTTCTCTGTTACCACTGTCTGAGTTTGCCTACAACAATGGAGTTCAAGCTTCTACAAAAGAAACGCCGTTCTTTGCAAACTACGGCTTCCATCCACGTTTCTTCCCCCCTGTCATTGAAACTTCAGAGGTTCCCGCAGCAGAGGATTGGCTGCAGGAACTCACAGCGGTGCAACAACTTTTGCTCCAGCAACTGGATCAAGCCAAGGAGGACTATAAACGCCACGCTGACAAACATCGCCAGCCGGGCCCCGAAATCAAGGTAGGAGATCGGGTTTTCCTGTCCACTCGCTTTCTGCCCTCCCACCGCCCTTGCCGGAAGTTAGATGCCCGGTTCATTGGTCCCTATCCAGTGGTGGCGCAATTAAACCCCGTGACTTTCAAACTCCAACTTCCGCGTTCAATGCGCATTCACCCAGTGTTTCACCGTTCCCTGCTCCTTCCGGCGGATGGTGTGCGACCTGATACAGACCAACCGGCCCCCCCTCCTGTTTTGATGAATGGGGAGGAGGAGTTCGAGGTTGAGGACATTTTGGATTCTCGCTTTCACCGCCGCCGCCTACAATATCTCATTGACTGGGTGGGTTTTGGCCCTGAGGAACGCTCTTGGGAAGACGCCTCCACAGTCCATGCTCCTGATCTAACCCGTCGCTTTCATCAGACCTATCCCACCAAACCACGACCTCGCGCCTCGGGGAGAGGGCCCCAGTTTGGGAGGGGCCTTGAGGAGGGGGATAGTGTGATGACCCATGGGCCTTGTAGTCCTGCTCAGGACATTGTAATTCCTGATGAAGATGAAAACTTGGGTTTTTTACCTTCCCAGTCTGAACTGGATTCCTCTCAGCCAGATCTTTCCCAGGCAGATCTGGGAACCTTGCACCTGCAAGAAAGTTGTCTCCCAGAAGTATGTCAAACAAGCCCAGAGCCTACTTCTCCCGTATTCTTGCGCCGGGAGTTTTGTAAACAACAGAGAAGTTTGGATTCAGCTTCGCGCAGGAGTGCGAGGATTGCAGCTAAGAATGTGGCCAATTAAGACTGCTTCTCGTGAGAATCTTTGGGGAGTCTCACATCTGGTCTCAGAGTTAGCTTTCGGTTCTGATTCCCAGAGAACTGCTTCGGCGGGAAAGCTAGACTCTATTTAGGTGTTTTAACCGCGTAGTAACTTCGCGGAGTCAATTCGTCAGCCTTCGGAGCGAGTTGTGTCTGGACAGCGCGCTCCGATTCAAGCCTCGCTCCTGCTCAAGCCTTGCCTTGCTATCCAGCCTTCGCCTTGCTTCCCAGCCTTGTTTATCTACGGACTTTGCCTTGTTTCCCAGGATCAATCCTTGCCTTGTTCCACGGATTTATCAAGTTATTCCACGGACCTTGTTCTTGTTCTTAGTTACCTTGTTCCACGTTCAAGCCTTGTTTCAAGTATCAAGTTATTTCCTAGCCTCGCTCAAGTTTCATGGACTAAAGGACCTTGTCATCTCCCCTCACTTTGCTTGGCAAAGTGAGTGTTTCGGTTATTGGATTACAACTTTGGACCTTAATATTTCTTATTGGACATTGTTTTTTTGGACTAATTCTGACCTTTCCTGAAAGGTCTAATTCTGAACTATTCTCTACACTTGTTTTTATTAACTTTATATATTCCTTCAATAAAGATATTAGATAGATACTGGCCTCTGTGTATGGTTATTGGTGCTCTGCAGCCTGGGTCGTGACATACGCACAATTAAGACTTGTGTGCAACTGTACCTCGGAAAGTCAGATCTGGCCACGGTAGTCCATGCCTGTTGTAGCCCAGTCTGAACCTGACATTGGGCCCATTCAGCCAGTGATTGTCCCTACACCTGCTTTGCCAGAGGACTCTGGGTTTGGGCCTGAAATGCAGCCAGAAGACTCTGAGTTCGGGCCTGACATGCTGCCATAGTTTGGGCTTGAGATACAGCCAGAGTATGTTCCAGTGGATTCTGGGACCAGAGACAGAATGGTTGCAAGCAGGCATTTTGAACCACATTCCTCTCTGCTGCCGAGGCCAGTTCACCAGGTGTCAGATGGACATTCTAGTTTAGAGGAGGATAATGTATTTGACAGGAGGGAGTCCATATCTCACAGAAGGAGGCAAAGAGAACGTTTACTAAAACGTAAATGACTCCTTTTGAGGCACCCTAATGAATAGTTTTCTCATGAGAGAAAGAGTGTTCTTATGAAACAAAGACCTTAAGTTTTCCTTAAATGCCTGGTCCCTCTCTGCTATGGAAGAGGTGGCAACTTTGTAATTCAAGAGAGAAAGATCTTTGCTCTGTGTTATTCTTGCAGCTATGGATCTTGCTCAAGTTCCAGCCTTGTTTTTGCTTTTCAATCCAGCTAAAAGTCCCGGTAATTTTGCTGTTGGGATTTCTATTACCTTGGATTACTTTTGAGTTTTATCTTGCATTCTAGTCTTGTATCCTGTGGTTCCAGTTTGTTCCATGCCTTGGAATTGAATCTTGTTTGGACTATTCTTGATGATTTTCGTGGAACTGTGTTTGATATCCGGTTTGGACTATATTCTTTGAATGACTTTCTTTGACTCTTGCTTCAAGATTTCTAAGTGCACTACTCTTGTGGATTTAAACCCATTTTATTGACGCTGAACTTTATTTGCTTGTGCTTACTTATAACCATCAATAAACAGCTTGTTTGCTTATATTCTGGGGCTCCAGTGTGGTTTGACGGTGCCTATGCAGTTTAGGGGTGCAACGATGCCTTAGTTACATTTCATATAGATTATTACAATGCACTCTATGTAGGGCTGCTTTGGAAGCTTCAATAGGTACAAAGATCTGCAGCCAGGCTGCTGACAGGGGCAGTTATAGAGAACATATGACCCCTTCCTTTCTGAAGCAGCTTCACTGGTTGCCTATTTGCTTCTGGGCCCAATTCAAAGTGTAGGTTAGTATCTATAAAGCCCTATACGGTTCGGTTCTGCCAATTTATGCGACCGCATCTCCCTTTATGAACCTGTTTGGGCCTTAAGATCGGCTGGGGAGGCCCTCCCCTCGATCCCACCCTCATCACAAGAGAGTCTGGTGGGAACGAGGAAGAGAGCCTTCTCAATAGTGTCTTTGGGAATGATTAGTTAACACTCCCTTAATGTGGATGAGATCTTTGTTATATGGATATACTACAGCTTATGCTTTCATTTAACTTATAAGAATCACTGTGTTTTAACTAATGTTTTATACTGCCTATTGTTTCATTTGTTTCTTTTGTTTTGTCTTTATATTGATTTGTCATATTCTTATCTGGTTTATTATTATTTTGCATATATTATTCATTATATTTATTTATGTTGTAAGCCACCCTGAGTCCTTTCAGGGATATGGAGCGGGGTATAAATAAAGATTATTATGATTGTTATTATATGATGATGATGATGATGATTGACACAACGACATAGTATGACACAGCAAACAAGATAGGTATGCTGGATTTTGTATCACAAAATCACAAGTCGAACACTTCCCAAGTGTCTAGGACTGTGTGATGTATTTTCGGATGATGCGCGCAGATCCCAGTAGGGTGGCCTTTTGCAGTTGGCAGATTGTAATTTTGTCAATGTCTATTTTTTTCAAACGTCGGCAGAGAGCTTTTGGCACAGCACCCAATGTGCCGATTACCACCGGGACCACCTGTACTGGTTTCTGCCAGAGTCTTTGAAGTTCAATCTTGAGGTCCTGATAGCGGCTGAGTTTTTCCTGTTGTTTTTCATCAATCCGTCACCTGGTATGGCGACATCAATAATCCAACCCTTTTTCTTTTCCACAACTGTGATGTCTGGTGTGTTGTGTTCCAGAACTTTGTCAGTCTGGATTCGAAAGTCTCACAGTATCTGCGTGTTCATTTTCCATTACCTTTGCAGGTTTGTGCTCCCACCAGTTCTTTACTGCTGGGAGGTGGTACTTGAGGCATAAGTTCCAATGAATCATTTGGGCCACTGTTTGTAGTCAGTCTGTGCAATTTTCTTACAGCAGCTGAGGATATAATCAATGGTTTCATTATTATTATTATTATTATTATTATTATTATTATTATTATTATTATTAGGTAGTAGCATCCAGGAAGAACAAAGAACAAAGGCCTTCCTAAGTTGCTGGACCTGCATGAACATAATATAATTGCTTATATAATGCCTTATTACGCAGCATCCTAATAAGAAACTACAAAACAGCATGATGAAACATCTGTCTTTCAATTCACAAGATTTATAAGTGCAGTACAAGTTTTACCATAAATAATCTAGCAGAAACAAGCATACACTCTCATCCAGCTTTCATTGTGTGTTCTTGCATAGCAGGGGGTTGGTCTGGTCTCTTCAAACTGATTCTATTTCTAACTGCAGTCTCCCAAAGTTTTAAAGCTTATGTTGTATGTGTAAAAATATGTTTTAGTACAGGGGTCCCCAAACTAAGGCCCGGGGGCCGGATGCGGCCCTCCAAGGTCATTTACCTGGCCCCCGCCCTCAGTTTTATAATATATTTTTATATCAGTTGTAATAATATAATATATTGTATATACATATAATATTGATAATAATCTTATGTTATACAATATAATACTAATAGTAATACCATATAATAATATTAATTATATGTTATATATTAGATATTATATAATAGTATAGTGGTATAGTTCAATATAGTAATATACAATGCTAATATTGTGTTATGCTAATAATATAATATATTGTATGTACATACAGCTGCTCTGAGTCCCCTTCAGGGTGAGAAGGGTGGGATATAAATGTAGTAAATAAATGCAGTAAATAAATAATTAATTTTAGACTTAGGCTCGGCCAAAGTCTGACATGACTTGAAGGCACACAGCAACAACAACAACAACAATCCTAATTAACTTGACTATCTCATTGGCTAGTAGCAGGCCCACACTTTCCATTGAAATCCTAATAAGTTTATGTTGGTTAAAATTGTTTTCATTTTTAAATATTGTATTTGTATTGTTCTTTCGTTGTTGTTGTTGTTGCACTACAAATAAGACATGTGCAGTATGCATAGAAATTTGTTTGTATTTTTTATCAAATGATAATTCGGCCCCTCAACAGTCTGAAGGATTGTGGACCGGCCCTCTGCTCAAAAAGTTTGGGGACCCCTGTTTTAGTATGTACTTTTGTAGTGATTTCAGCTAGGATTGTGGTTAAGAGGTCCTTGCCTAGTGAGCATCCAGTAAACCAGATGAGCCAGAATAGAGAAACAAGCTCCCCAGGTTGAAGGCAAAGCCACAGAGTTTTGCTGTGATTTGGTCAAAAAGAATGCAAGTACAAGCCATTTGCTTGAAACGGTACAAGCATAAACTCACAGAGAAATACATTACATTTTATACAGTTCTGATGGCTATTCAGAATTCCTGCTTCTTCCTCTGATTGGCTGAAAATGAGGCAGGCTAGGATCTGTGCCAGGATTGCCTGGGCATTTCCTTGACGGCAGGGCTGCAGGAGGAGATTCCCATGGCAGAAAGAATGGCAATTGGTGGTTGGTCAGTTCAAAAAACCAATCCGTTGCAGAGGCGCCCCTGGGAAAGGCAGAGTTCATGAGGAAATAATGGTTTGGATATGCTGAAGAGTCTCTGATTAACTCAACTGTCCGGTTCCATGTGAGACAAAGGTACAAGATCCAGAAGACAAAAGTGGTGACTATAGACAATCAAAGGCTTGGCTGCCACAAAGAAAATTAATGAATTTGCACCTACTAAGCTTCTTATTTAATGGGAGCAGCAGATTCTCAGCCTCAAGTTAAATGGACAAACACCCTGAGCTTATGTTGTTGACAAAGAGGATCCATCTATCTACATACACATACAAAGACTCTGATAGCTACTTGGCTTGGGAAATAGCTGGAGGGATCCTGACCATCATCTCTTTCCCAAGGGGTTATGTAAATTGGGGGCATGGAGAGGTGGCTGCCTTATTTTTACTTATTTATTTATTTACAGTATTTATATTCCGTCCTTCTCACCCCGAAGGGGACTCAGGGTGGATCACATTATGTACATATAAGGCAAACATTCAATGCCCATAAACACATTGAACTGAAACAGAGACAACAGACAGACAGACGCAGAGGCAATTTAACCTTCTCCTGAGGGGATGTTCGATTCTGGCCACAGGGGGGAGCAGCTGCTTCATCATCCACTCTGACGGCACTTCCTCATTCCAGGTCGTAAATTAGTTAAACTTGCCTCCCCACTTTTATAAGTGGTACCTTATTTCCTACTTGATAGATGCAACTATCTTTCAGGTTCCTAGGTCAGCAGCAGCAGGGGCTATATTTTATTTTTAATTGACGGGTGCTCACCCCGCCACGGGCTGGCCTCGAACTCATGACCTCATGGTCAGAGTGATTTATTGCAGCAGCTGTTTACCAGCCTGCGCCACAGCCCGGCCTTCAAAAGGTATTTTGATACATGCATTTGATACAGTTTAGGCACTTTATACTTTTAGGGATTGACACAGTACATAAAAGATACAAGTTATACAGAAATCATCAAATTGATACATTTTATTAAAGATGATAGTTTGTAGGGTACAGTTGCTGCTAGATCCATTCTGGAACCTCTAGTGCTTTGACATTTTGCAACTCCAGGTCTATGGAAAAGGTTTTAATAAAAAAGAAAAAAATATTATTTGCTTGAAGTCTCTTGATGAACTATAAAACGTTAGGGGCGGGGGTGCCATGGCTCGACAACACTATTATGGTATGTTTTTAAGTATTATTATGTATTTTAATTAGGTTGTGTTTTGCCTTGAGCCATAAGGAAGGTTGGGTTGCTGACCTGAAAGCTGCCAGGTTCGAATCCCACCCGGGGAGAGTACAGATGAGCTCCCTCTATTAGCTCCAGCTCCATGCGGGGACATAAGAGAAGCCTCCCACAAGGATGGTAAAAACATCAAAAAAAAATCCAGATGTCCCCTGGGCAACGTCCTTCCAGACAGCCAATTCTCTCACTCCAGAAGTGACTCAAGTTGCTCCTGACATGAAAAAAAAGCCATAAGGAAAGGTGGGTAATAAATAAAATTTATTATTATTATTATTATTATTATTAATAATAATAATCTTAGTTTAGCTTACCTTGTTTTAGCTTTGCCTCACCTCACCTTGTCTTACCTTCAGTGGGATCACCACCTCTTCCTTACTCTAATCTATGATGCTAATGTAATGCCATGTAACTGCTGTTTTAACATGGCTGAGACTACATCTTGGGAATGCTAATATTGTGAGTTTCAGTTTCTCAAATCTTTCAGAAGGCCCAGTAGTCATGCTGGTTAAGGAATGTTTGAACTGTAGTCCAAACACTAACTTTTCCAAGTTCTGGCAGCATCTCGACAACAGAGACAAGCCATTCAATATTGATATCTAATTTCTCTTTTCTCCAGGCATACTGAAGGAAAACAATGGGCGAGAAAGAAGAAGGAACTGCAAAATACTTGGTCACCATTTGTTGAACTGCACAGTTCATTTTGAAATAGCATTTGCCTATTGAAATATTTCCCTCCAAGGTGTTCACACAGAAAGTATAAGCAAATACTCCTCCAAATTACAAGCCTATAAAGCTTGATTTGACTGAAGCAATGTGACTGTCTCCTCAGGACTAAACTATTTGTGGATTGCTATTTAAACACACCAAGCAGTTCATTATCATTTGTGTTTCTCTGCTGGGCTTTTACCCCTTTGTAAATCCACTTAAGTCCTGGATTGAGACATTCCTAAACCTGCCAGGTCATTCCTGCTTATCTTTCCCATGACACTCTGTCTTCTAATCATCCTGAGGCCATGTCATTGCATTTCTACATAAAGCAGTTCTAGATGAATGGGGATATTCCTCCCCCATACTCCAGCTCTGCTTTTTTTGCTATGGGTTGAAGGGAGGGGGCTACCAGCACAGTTTAAACACAGACAGTATGACAAATGCATGGAGATTTTCTCAAGCAGAATAGAGTTTGCGACCATGGACTGAATGTTAAATGGACCATGCCCTAAACATAAAAACAACCCAAACATACCTACTTGATTTATATTAATGCTCCCGCCCCGCACCCCATCCCACCCTTCTGGTCAAAGGTTTAGGCACTTCAAATAGTTTCCCAGGGCAACTTGACTGTGACAGACTTTTAAAAAGCTTCAAGACATAAATTGAATTACAGTATGCTCAGCTTGTGGTTGCTAGGGAGATTCCCAAGAGTGAGAGAAAGTTCCTGGTGATTCTTTGCTAGATGTTGTGTGGATTCTTTTCTTTTGCTTTCCTCTCCCCCCCCCCCCTTCCCCCAACTCTTCTTTTGGGAGACTGTGAAATTAAAGCTTTGCGAGACAAAACTGAAGCTGGCATGACCCTATGAGAGAACAAATTTGCATAGAGCAGATTTTTTAAAAAGCTAAAAAAATCTCATAGTCAGGTGAGTGGTTTTCGTTGAATCTCTCTAGGTAGTAAACCTTTTCCTTTGCCACACTTATAGAAATCTGGAGGGTGGGGAGATCGGATCACAAACTTCTATAATGTCCAGACTTAACACAGACCTTCAAACCACTTGGTGGGGGTTGTCTGTTAAAACACCCCTCCTGAAAAGAGGCTTCTTGCAAACTTAAAACTCATCACATCAGGCCACAAGGCATATACAACTGTCTTCATGAGAAATGCAGAGTTTGCTCTTCTTGGAATCCAGACTTTACAGACTTGTTTCTGTTGATGCTGGACATTGGATTGGATGTTATGTTTTAAATTTGGGAATTTCTATTTTGAGTCTGAGAAAGCACAGAAGAGCTGCAGGAACCCACTCACTGACCAAAAGTGAATGAGTGAGGTTAAAAAGAAATATACACGGAAAAACAAAAACATTTACCTACAGAAAGCTATGTCAGATCCACTCCATGTCCCACCAGCAATATCCAGTTTTGATCCACTGCCAAGCAAGAGCATTCCACAAGAGTAATTCTCAGAAATATTTTTGAAAAACAAAATAGTCCAATAACAACAACAACAACAACAACAACAAACAGAGGCATAACACCATTGCTCATATGATTCATTGGAACTTGTGCCACAAATACCATCTATCTGTGACAAAGAACTGGTGGGATCACAAGCCGGAAAAAGTTACAGAGAATGAACATGTCAAGCTACTCTGGGACTTTCGAATTCAGACAGACAGGGTTCTGGAGCACAATACTCCTGACCTCATGATCGTGTTAAAAAACAAAGTATGGATTGTCGATGTTGCAATCCCAGGTGACAGCAGGATTGAGACGAAACAACTGGAAAAGCTGACATAATATGAGGATTTAAAGATCAAATTGCAAAGACTGGCACAAGCCAGTCAAGGTGGTCCCCATGTTTTATCAAGCAAAACATGATAATATAATGTACCCCATGTAAGCCGCCCCGAGTCCCTGTTGGGGAGATGGTGGCGGGGTATAAATAAAGTATTATTATTATTATTATTATTATTATTATTATTATTATTATACAAGAGACATAATCCATACATAAAATAAAAGTACATAATACTTATGCCATGCTACTAATAATTATGTTTTGGATTCTATCAGAGCCCAGCTCTGCCTTAAAAGAACTTATATCATAATACACCCTTTGGAGTCAGGTTGCTGTGAGTTTTCCGGGCTGTATGGCCATGTTCCAGAACATGGAACATGGCCATACAGCCTGGAAAACTCACAGCAAGCCACTT
Source organism: Anolis carolinensis (assembly GCF_035594765.1). Classification (NCBI taxonomy): domain Eukaryota; kingdom Metazoa; phylum Chordata; class Lepidosauria; order Squamata; family Anolidae; genus Anolis; species Anolis carolinensis. The sequence goes on from NC_085843.1 coordinate 189,589,617, forward strand.
ACTTTGTGTTGATTTTGCCCTTTTCAATTCTACAAAAGTGGTTTAGCTTTAAACGATTTCTATCAGCTGAGTGGCAACATTTACAACTAAAGCATCACCACTTTCCTTTTACACACAAGATGTCAGTGCTGAGGACTCCAATATAAACTAGATTTGCTGATGTTACATTGGGTGAGTTCAGCATCCTGATGTTGAAACTCTCCAAAACCTTAATAACACCTTAGCCAGATTGTCTGAACTAGTGGGTTGAATCATGAAGGCTACTCACAAACCCTCCACCTGATGTTAATACATTTATAAGTGCTGGATGTTTATCCACTTCACCAGCCATCACAATTTTGTTCCCCATTTGGTCGCAACCTCCCAAGTTCTTGACTTCTTGATATCACTCTCCAACAAGGATCTCTCCTTAACATCTCTGAAATATGACCTTCCAACTATATCTTACATGTTTTCCTCAGGTTAAGTAGACACTCTTGTTTTACAGACCCATTAGTATAAGTCTTCCTTCATGGATATAAAACCCTTCAGCCACTTGTCTTCTCCCTTTCCTGTCTCAGGTTGGAGTCTCAAATTGGTCTTGTCCCAACTTGAGCACATGGCCACCTTTGACCTCTTAATGCTCTCTTGGAAATGTTTTTTTTCTGTTTCTTGTTTGTGTGTGTGTCAGGAGCAACTTGAGAAACTGCAAGCTGTTTCTGGTGTGAGAGAATTGACTGTCTGCAAGGACGTTGCCCAGGGGATGCCCGGATGTTTTGATGATTTTACCATCCTTGTGGAAGGCTTCTCTCATGTCCCCGCATGGAGCTGGAGCTGATAGAGGGAGCTCATCCATGCTCTCCCCAGGTTGGATTTGAACCTGGCATCCTTCAGGTCTGCAACCCAACCCAAGCCACAAGGCTTTAACCCACTACGCCACCGGGGGCTCAATTTTTTTTGTTGGCCATTACATTGGGTAGGAGGGTACGTGGATTGTATGCCCTTAGGGTAGATCCCACAAATCTTCAATCGCAATAAAATGATCCTCCATCCAGACATTTCTTTCCTCCCTAAAGCAACCTGGCTTTTCATATCATTAATCAGAAAATGTTAAATACTGTAATTGGAGATTTATAACACTTTATTATTATAATATGGATTTATAACACTTTTTTATTACTATATGGCTTAAGGGTGCTAACAATAAAAGCGGCACAATCCAAAAAAGCTCATTTTGCCAAATGGTATTAAAAGTTTGCAGGATATAATTTTAAAAATTAAACTAACAAGCAGGTATAAAATTACAAGCCTTGGGGAAGCAGCAACATCCACAGGAGTTATTGTACAGTTTATTGAAATTAAATGTAATTGAGAAAAAGATGGCAGATAAGGGAAGGCAATGGGGGCTTAAACTGTTTGGGTAGATTCATAAGGAACCCTTTCCTTTAATAATAATGTTATTATAAGGGTGGTTTTTCAATACATATATATCTGTTATGTCGTTTAGGATTCTATTGCTTTTGGGCAGGGGATGTTTGAGGCATTCATCTTGTGGGCAAAGGCTGGCACACAGTTGTATAATTTCTGCTTTATTACCTTTACTGTAACAGCACTTGGCAATTCAAAAATAAGTTCAAATATTTGGTCATAAGCATTAACAGTTGAAAAGGGGGGGGGGTTTAACAAATTGTTGTTTTCAGATGCCAAATAAGAGTGGGATGGTTTTGCAATTCTACATAACCAATTCCATACGTCTCCTCCATCCCAGCACTGTTTCTTCCAAGGAAAGCTGTCATACTAAACACAGTTAGTGGAGAATAAATTCCAGAGAAGGAGCATATTTGTGAGATATGTTGCTTGCAAAAAACTCCTCTAAAAGTGTCATAGCACTTTAAATATGATAGATTTATTGTGCCCACCAATGTCCATACCTTTCCATGGTGGTGGTATTGCATGCTTCTGTTAGGGAAAAGGCAATGATGATGGCAGCAGTGCTACTGGGAGGGTCTCCCATGTCAGACAGACCTTTGCTGAGGAGCAGACGAAATGTACCAAACAGCCACTGGGCAGCAAGAAGATCTATCAGGGACAATGAAAGAGGCACCATAGGTAATGCTTTTTACTACTGAGCAAAGGGAGGTATAATGAATACTTTTGAAGATCATTTGCCACAGAAACCCTTTGATGAGGCAATCCAAAATGAAGCAAGAGATAATAATAATAATTTATTATTCTTATTTAATAATAATAATAATGGATCATTGATGTTGCCATCCCAGGTGACAGTCGCATTGACGAAAAACAACAGGAAAAACTCAGCCGCTATCAGGACCTCAAGATTGAACTTTAAAGACTCTGGCAGAAACCAGTGCAGGTGGTCCCGGTGGTGATCGGCACACTGGGTGCCGTGCCAAAAGATCTCAGCCGGCATTTGGAAACAATAGACATTGACAAAATTACGATCTGCCAACTGCAAAAGGCCACCCTGCTGGGATCTGCATGCATCATCTGAAAATACATCACACAGTCCTAGACACTTGGGAAGTGTTCGACTTGTGATTTTGTGATATGAAATCCAGCATATCTATCTTGTTTGCTGTGTCATAATAATAATAATAATAATAATAATAATAATAATAATAATAATAATAATAATAATAATAATAATTTATTTTTCTATCCCACCACCATCTCCCCGAAGGGACTCGCAGCGGCTAACATGAGGCCAAGCCCAAAACAGAACCAAAAAAGAACAATTTCAACAGATATGTAGAGATAATGCTAGAAGATGAGATTCCCAGGTTGGAGAACACTCAATGAGCTTCTGGGATTTTTTTTTTTTTAGGCAATCCCTCGTAGTTCGAGGATGATGGTCCTCCATTTCTTGGAAGACGCCTGTGCATGATTTTTTTTTTTTTATGTGTGGAGGTCGGTGCACGGCTGGTCAACACACAGTCTTCACAGATTGATGTCCCAGCAGTGGTGTGATTAACACAACAAGAGTAGCTTCTCAGTCTGTTGCAGCCTTCTTCCGCCTTCACAGCCGTTGTAACATGTACCATGTTATCCTTCGCCTGCTCCGCCGTTGAGGTCTTTGGGTCTTTGGATTGTTCTTGGTCTGGATCCTCCCCTGTGGCCACTCCTGAGAGTGCGTGACTCCAGTAGTTGTGCCCACAGGTTCATTGAAACACGCAAGCCCCCTCACCACGTCAAGGTGACAATCCAGCCAAAGACAACTACAGACCCTTCTGCACTGGCCCAAATTTGCATGAAATGGTCACAGCTTTATTGGCATTACATTTGTGGAGGCTGGCATGACATAAAGCATAGATTTGAGATAGGTGCCAGGTGTAAAATGAGCCAAACCTTTTAAACTGACCCAGCCTTCTGACCCCAAAACAGGAAGCAGCTAAGAGAAGGTAATAGGGTAACCAATCAGGTGGACTGGCACTTATCTCAGGTGAGGCAGGATAAAATCCAAAAGATCAGTATTTGCCAGTATTTTTTCCCCACAATGTCCCAAAAGGGATCCCTCTTGTGGCAAAGACAAGTTTGAAGTTTGACTCTGATCACAAGCTGGATCTTGAGTAGTGCTATACTGCCACCTGAGGAGGCTGCCATGCTGTTTCCTCCTGCCAAACCCTTACAGATGCAACCACATCCAGAGTCATATCAAATCCCTGCCCCCGTCTTGTAGATGTACATCACCTACAGGTTATAGGATGCCCATGTTCAAGTTTTGAATTCGTTGCTCCACAACCACCATAACAAAGGCTCAATTTTCTCTGCAAACCACACATTCTCCCTTTAGCATCTGATCCCAGCCAATATCAATGTGCCAGCAACACTGATCAAAACAACATTGTGACGTACAACTACATTACCTCTTTTTATAAAGCTGAGTACGAGCTCAGTGTCCCTCTTTGGTGTAAGATCATGCTCAGGCTTTTACAGGAGGTCATTCTCAGCCAGCTGCATGATCGGCATATCCAGTGATCTGACATCTTGACTTGAAATAAGATTGCACAGAGAAAGGAATCCCAGAACTTTGCTCTCCAACAAAAACATTATTATTATTATTATTATTATTATTATTATTATTATTATTGACACAATGACATAGTATGACACAGCAAACAAGATAGATATGCTGGATTTCGTATCACAAAATCACAAGTCGAACACTTCTAGTGTCTAGGACCGTGTGATGTATTTTTGGATGATGTGTGCAGATCCCAGTAAGGTGGCCTTTTGCAGTTGACAGATCGTAATTTTGTCAATGTTTATGGTTTCCAAATGCCGGCTGAGATCTTTTGGCACAGCACCCAGTGTGCCAATTACCACCGGGACTACCTCTACTGGTTTCTGCCAGAGTCTTTGCAGTTCGATCTTGAGGTCCTGGTAGCGGCTGAGTTTTTCCTGTTGTTTTCGTCAATGCGACTGTCACCTGGTATGGCAACATCATCATCATCATCATCATCATCATCATTATTGTTATTACGCTTTATTTCCACAGTGGGAGACTCAAAGCGGTTTAACATATAAACATTAACATACAATTTAAAATATTCAAATATGCAAACATTAAAACAGGATTGAATATAAACAGTATTAAAAAATTCCCAGTTAAAAACCATTAAAATATGTTCAAAAGTCCAAAAATATGTTCACAGTCCTCCAGGTAAAGGTTTCTGTCTCAACTTTTGGATGCAATGTATATCACAGCCATATGTCACAGCCCAACACAATTACTGTGATCGCAAAACTAAACTTGCTTCTAATTGCTGGCAATTTCTATAAAAATTGAGATTTAATTAGAGATTCTATAACACAAATGAGTGTATGCTCAGTATGCTACATACTGCCAGCTACCGATTTCCTGACTTTGTATATTTGACAACCACATGTGGGTTGCTGCTATAGCTGCCCCAGTACAAAAAGAAATGTTCCTCAAACCCAGAAGATGGCAAACCTGAGACATATTCTCAGAACAGATATAAACTGGAATCTGGTCAAAAGGGATTGGTGCACATGCATTGAGCCTTGTACTAGACCAGTGGTTCTGAACCTGGGGTCCCCAGATGTTTTTGGCCTTCAACTCCTAACAACTGGTAAACTGGCTGGGATTTCTGGGAGTTGTAGGCCAAAAATATCTGGGAACCCCAGGTTGAGAACCACTGTACTAGACAATGCTTGTAGGTGGCAAGCTCTATGTCCTAAGAAGAGCCAAGTAACATAGCACCATTGGCTTCAGAGCTGGCCATTCCCCTTCATTCAGAATGAAAACTTGAGAATAGATTACATGACCTTGGTGTACAATTGCAAAGTTGACAGAACATGGAGCTGCACACTATCTTCATTACTATCTTCCTCCCAAATGTCATAGTTCTTCCAGGAAGAAATCCAGGTGACTATATGCTTTGTGTACTATGATGCAATGTGTTCTCTAATTCTGGTATGTAAGATGTTGAGAATGAGATTTTTAAGTGCAAGTGCTACAGAAACATCCTGTGTATTACGTGCATGACCCACAGGATCATAGAGTTGGAAGAGATCCCAAGAGAGCCACCCAATCCAGCCCCTGCCATTGAGGAACACACAATCAAAGCACTCCAACAGATGGTCATCCAAAAACCTCGAGAGAAGGAGATTCCACAACTAATAGACAGCTCTTAAAAGATCTTCGTAATGCTTAGTTGGAATTTTTCTCTTGCAATTTGCATCCATTGCTCCATGCCACAGATTTCAGAGCAGCAGAAAACAAGCTTGCCCCTCTTCAATGTTTTTTTTCTATTTTCCGAGGACACAGTCCAGTCTTTCATCTCAATATTTTCAGTCTGGACAGGATGATGTGTCCAGTCAATTGACTTACCTCTGGTCATTATTAGTCTTAGTCAGGATACAAAAGGTTTTTTTAACAACTGTCTTCTTGGTTTAGCCAACCTCAATTGTGTGTTAATGTTATCTACAGCAAAAAACAAAGATGCATATGTGCTTACAGGAAAAAAAAATATTTATTGGATTTTAACATGCCTCTGTACATTTTGGGATTACAGTTTGTAAACCAATAAGTACGTTTTGGCACAAAAATATGATATCCCATTCCTCAAAAACCATATGAAACTCTTTCTTCAGTTTCTTTGGATCTGGTGATTCATTTTGTTTATAATTTCTGCTTATTTGGGGTTTGGGTGAAGTACCACACAGTGAAATGAAAGCATAGAGGTTTGGAAATGCCCCTGGAGCCCAGCAAGATGGGGCAGGGAGTTTACTGATAGTTGGCCAAACACCTCCTGATAGTTGGTGTTTGGATTATAGCTTTTCTAAACAAAAAGCAGTCATAGGAGTTCAAGGCTGGCCCTAGGTAATTTTCAAGTGTAAGCAAGCAGTATTTTTGGCACGCACACCCCAAGCCAATAACTGAAAAATAAAAGGTAGAAGGTAGAGGCGAATAGAATATATATATATGATATGATATGATATGATATGATATGATATGATATGATATGATATTATATATATATATATATATCACATATGGTCCCTGCATATGTGTTTGTATGTGTGTATCTTATATATACATAGACATATACACAATGTGGAGAATATGTGGCAAGGTAGATAGATAGGCTTAATAATAATAATAATAATAATAATAATAATAATAATAATAATAATAACAACAACAACAACAACAACAACAATAATAAAAAATCACATCAAAGGATTCCCCCAGGCAGGAAGCAGCCAAGCTTTGAAGCTATTCAATGCTAATCAAGGTGGACAATTGAAGCATTCACACCTGCCTCCAACAGACAAGCGTTCTTTCTCCCACACTGGGAAGAATTCTTCTAGAACATGGCCATACAGCCTGAAAACTCACAGCAACCCATTCCCCTGTGTTTTGTGTGTTGCTCTTTATTTACTGTCCTGATGATTTTTTAAAATACTCAGTCTGTAAATTGAAACCAGTTGTGTGTTTCCCCAGTAAAACTCCACAAAAGTGCTACAACCACCCCAGATCTCCCCCCCCCCCCCCCCGGTAGTAAGATCAGATTGAACATTCCTTCCCTGGATTTCTGAAAGACTCCAAAATAGTCCAGATGGATGGCTGAGATAAGGACACCTTAGCATTTTGCTGGTTTAGTGTACACAAAAATTGCTTCATGGACAAAAATACTAACAATATTGTCTAAAATTACCTTCAGACTTTTAAGTGTTTATAGACCTGGGTCCCATTTCCAAGGTGTGTATATAAGTAAATACAAGTACAGTAGAGTCTCACTTATCCAAGCTAAATGGGCCAGCATAAGCTTGGATAAGTGAATATCTTGGATAATAAGGAGGGATTAAGGAAAAGCCTATTAAACATCAAATTAGGTTATGATTTTACAAATTAAGCAGCAAAACATCATGTTATACAACAAATTTGACAGAAAAAGTAGTTCAATACGCAGTAATGTTATGTTGTAATTACTGTATTTACTAATTTAGCACCAAAATATCACGATATATTGAAAACATTGACTACAAAAATGGCTTGGATAATCCAGAAGCTTGGATAAGCGAGGCTTGGATAAGTGAGACTCTACTGTATTACAAAATTTGGAACAATCTGAAACGCCTGGCCCCAAGCACTTGAGATAAAGGATTTTCAACCTGTAGGGACTTGTAGATTCTGATTTGGGGGTGAAAGAAAGTGAGGTGGGGAAAAAATCAGTATCTTGGGGTTTTTTCCAAACTCTAGCATGGCTCCTAGGAACCCCCTCCAGCCAACAAGGGAGGCAGCAGCAACTGAGAGAGAGAGTGAGAGAGAGAGAAGGAGAGAGAGAGGAAGAAGGAAGGCGGGATAGAAGGAAGGAAGGCAGGAGGGAGAGAAAGAGAGCAAGAACAGCCTCAAATGTTTTGAATAATTCCGCTTCCGTTGGGAATAGGGACCGGGAGTCTGCAAAGGAGGGAAGCCAGGTTTCGCTCTTTCTCTTGTCTGCTCTGGGCACCTCCTCTGGCCAGGAGGAAGAAGGCAAAGGAAGGTGAGGAAAGGCTTCAAAGGGGAGGGAGGAGGAAAAGGGGCAAATATGTCTTGCTCTGGGGTTGCCACGAAGGCTGTTGCTCCAGGACGGGGAGAGGAGGGAGAAGGACCCCGGTGCCCTGCGCTGCCCTCCAGACTGGGAACCCGGGGGTGGACGAAGGGAGGCCATCTGGGTGCACCGCTTTGCCCACATCACTCGCGAAAAATGTAACCTGGAGCGCTTTCTCTCTTTCTCTGCTGAACTGGATGCGCCTCAACTGCACCCCCTAGAGAACTGAGCCTTCCACAAAAGCGTAGTTTGCATATAGCTTGAGTCGCCCCTGTAGGAGTTTGGAATTTGGAGGAAAGTACAAGTAGTTAAAGGAGCCCCGGTGGCGAAGTGCGTTAAAGCACTGAGCTGGAGACCGAAAGGTCCCAGGTTCAAACCCCGGGAGCAGCATGAGCGGCCGCTGTTAGCTCCAGCTCCTGCCAACCTAGCAATTCGAAAACATGCCAATGTGAGTAGATCAATAGGTACCGCTCCAGCAGGAAGGTAACGGCGCTCCATGCAGTCATGCCAGCCACATGACCTTGGAGGTGTCTACGGACAGTGCTGGCTCTTCGGCTTGGAAATGGAGATGAGCACCAACCTCCAGTCGGTCACGACTTGGACTTAACGTCAGGGGAAGCCTTTACCTTTTTACGAGTAGTTAAGATAGGTCCTTTCATAGAGAGGAAAAGGCTATGGGCAGTACAGTTGTAGAAAAGTCACCTGATAAGCAAATAGATTTGGGATCCATTCTGAAATGAAGGGAGCATTTACACTTTAGAATTAATGCAGCTTGACGCCACTTTAATTGGCATGGCTCAATGCTATGAAATCATGGGATTTCATAGAATGAGCCATGGCAGTTGACATGCTGTCAAAGTGCATCAACTCTACAGTATAGATGCATCTTAAAATGAACTCTAGTCTTAGTCAGCATTAAAACCACTATTGCATTTGTGCATGGAGAACAGGAGTCTGGTCAGTGGTCAATGGCAATTATGATGCACTGCTTGCTTACACACTGGAGTGGGGCTGGGAAGGAGAGGCCTTGGCAAAGAACACAGAGTTAACACAGCTGAATGCTCCCCTTCTAATGACTGGAACAGGATAGCTTTAATACACAAATAGGGCTTCTTTTCTGAAGCCATGAGTCAACTATTCTCAAGTGTCAATTTATCTGTGCTTTTAGTTCTGGTACTTCAGAATCCTACCAGACAAAGAAGAATCTTTGTCTACACTGGACAAACAGGACATAAGAGGATTAATGGACAGAAATCAGATATAAGAAATGGCAATATCCAAAAACCAGTTGCAGAACATTTCGACCTTCCTGGATGCAAAGTACATTATTTACACATTGCGATCTCTGAACAAGAAAATCTAACTGTGAAATAACATCCGTGGCACCTTGAGTGTGGAGGAGAAAACGGAAACTAGAAAGAGTTGAATTGAATGATATTCACAAATTCTAATCCATTAGCAAAGTTATTGACTATTCTAAAGCATTTGACTGTGTGGATCATAATAAACTGTGGCATGTTCTTGGTGGTATGGGGATACTAAGTCACCATGTCTGTCTCTTGAGAAATCTGTATAAAGACCAAGTAGCCACAGTAAGAGCAGACCACGGAACAACAGACTGGTTCAAGATTGGGAAAGGAGTACAGCAGGGCTGCATACTTTCACCCTATCTATTCAACTTGCATGCAGAACACATCATGCGACATGCGGGGCTTGACAATTTCAAGGCCGGAGTTAAAATTGCTGGAAGAAACATTAACGATCTTAGGTATGCAGATGATACTACTACTACTCTGATGGTCGAAAGTGAGGAAGAGCTGAGGAGCCTAATCACCAAGGTGAAAGAAGAAAGTGCAAAAGCTGGGTTGCAGTTAAACATCAAGAAAACCAAGATCATGGCAACTACACCTATTGATAACTGGCAAATAAAGGGAGAAAACGTGGAGGCAGTGACAGACTTTATATTTCTAGGCACGAAGATCACTTCAGATACAGACTGCAGCCAGGAAATCAGAAGACGTTTACTTCTTGGGAGGAGAGCAATGACTAACCTTGATAAAATCGTGAAGAGCAGAGACATCACACTGGCAACGAAGGTCCGCATAGTGAAAGCAATGGTATTCCCCATAGTAACCTATGGATGCGAGAGCTGGACCATAAGGAAGGCTGAGCGAAGGAAGACAGATGCTTTTGAACTTTGGTGCTGGAGGAAAATCCTGAGAGTGCCTTGGATTGCAAGAAGATCCAACCAGTCCATCCTCCAGGAAATAATGCCCGGCTGCTCACTGGAGGGAAGGATATTGGAGGCAAAGTTGAAATATTTTGGCCACATCATGAGAAGACAGGAAAGCTTGGAAAAGATCATGATGCTGGGGAAAATGGAAGGAAAAAGGAAGAGAGGCCGACCAAGAGCGAGATGGATGGACGGTATCCTTGAAGTGACTGGGTTGACCTTGATGAAACTGGGGGTGGCGACGGCCGACAGAGAGCTCTGGTGTGGACTGGTCCATGAGGTCACGAAGAGTCGGAAACGACTATGTGACTGAGAGAGAGAGCAAAGGTATAAAATGGCTTCATCGTATATATAAGAAAAGGAATCTTCTCAGAGAAAATTCTCAATCCAGAAAAACTGACTTATGATAGCAGATGTATTGTCTACCAACCCTAACTGACTACTGTAAAGATTTGGAAGACATGTATTAACTTACACAGACTTTTGAAAATTTAGAGCTAGGGTCATGCTTTACATCATTCTGGATATTATTGTATTCTATCCCATTCATAGAATCATAGAATCATAATTAGAAGAGACCTCATGGACCATCCAGTCCAACCCCCTGCCAAGAAGCAGGAAAATCGCATTCTAAGCACCCCCAACTGGTGGCCATCCAGCCTCTGCTTAAAAGCCTCCAAAGAAGGAGCCTCCATCACACTCTGGAACAGAGAGTTCCATTGTTGAACAGCTCTCACAGTGAGGAAGTTCTTCCTAATGTTCAGGTGGAATCTCCTTTCCTGTAGTTTGAAGCCGTTGTTGCACGTTCTAGTCTCCAGGGCAGCAGCAAACAAGCTTGCTCCCTCCTCCCTATGACTTCACACAACTACAAATATGTTTTATGCCTGAGGCCTTAATACCACTCAGTACTACATCGGAGGTACTGGATTTATTTCCACAAAAGTTCATACAAAAATAAAAACTAATTGGTCTTAAAGACACTGCCAGGTTTCTTTCCCTTCCTATCTTTCCTTCCTCCTTTTTGTATGTGGCAAGGGAATAACATGGCTACATCTTCAATCCTACTCATTTTGTAACTTTCAGTTCTTCAGTTCCTTGGAAAGTACACCATGTTTTAGATTTATTTAGCCCAAAAGGTAGCTAGTCGTTAGCTTAGTGCTGGTGGACAGGAAATTTTAAAAAAATGTATAACCAGTCACACCTTTTAAAGTACAGTTCTAAAAAAAACATTTCCACAAAGTGAAATTTGCTGATAAGATTGCAAATTTGTTTACATGTTCCTCCCAGAGATCAGCAGACACAGATCTCCTTGTTATGATGTTGGCTGTAGATGCCAGAGTAAATTTTCTGTTGCCAATTACACTTTTAATAGACTTTTCTTCTTATCCACTGAGAGGCACATCACTGTGGAATTGCCTCCTTGGCAACTTGACTGTGGAAGAAAAAAGCAAGGATTGACTGTAGGAACTAAACTATTCACATTTCAGACACTTTCCTCGGCCCTTTACCAATTCTTCCCAAGAGCTCTGCCCAGCATTTTCTGAACTGAATGAAAATGCTTACAATTGTGGTGGCATTGGAAAGGGGAAATGAGGAGGTGTGCCTTTCACAGGAATCTTCCAATCACACTATCCAGACTCCTGCATCTAGTACAGCAAATGATAAAGTTTAGTTTTGTACTGTCTTCTTGTTTTAAATTACAAAGGAGAGGTATTGATTTGGCTTCATTAGTATTTATTATGCAACATTATCAGTGTGTGAAGCATTGTTTTGGATTTTTTTTGTCTCAAAGGATATTGTAATCTAAAAAGTGTTGTAGCTCAGCCTGAGCCTGGTATTGGACACATTCAGCCAGTAATTGTCCCTGCACCTGCTTTGCCAGAGGACTCTGGGTTTGGGCCTGACATGTAGTCAGAATTTGAGCCTGACATGCAGCCAGAGTTTGCCCCAGTGGATTCTGGGACCAGAGACTGAATGGTTGCAAGCAGGCATTGTGAACTGCATTCATCTCAGCAGTCAAGGCCAGATCTCCAGGTGCCAGGTGGGCATTCTAGTTTAGAGGAGGATAATGAGTTTGATAGGAGGGGAGCGATAACTCATCAAAGGAGGGAACGAGAATGTTTGTGGAGAAGTAAACGACTGCTTTTGAAGCACTCTAATTAATCGTTTTCTCATGAGAGAAAGAGATTTCTCATGGAAGAAAGACCTTGGATTTTCCTTAAATGCCTGGTTCCTTTCTGCCATAGCAGAGGTGGCAACATTGCAATTCAAGAGAGAAAGATCTTTACTCTGTGTTCCTGTATATTCTTGCAGCCGTGGATTTTGCTTCAAGACTGTGATGTCTCATGGGCCATGTAGTCCTGTTCCTAGTACTGTGGTGACAGATGAAGAGGAAAACTTGGGTTTCCCACCGTTTCTGCCAGACTTGGAGCCCTTGCAGCCCTTGCAGCTGCAGGATGTTTGCCCATGTCACGACCCAGACTACAGAGCACCAATAACCATACGCAGAGGCCAGATTCTATCTAATATCTTTATTAAGGAAATATATAAAGTTAATAAAAGCAAATGTAAAAGTTAGTCCAGAAGCAGACCTTTCAGGAAAGGTCAAAATTAGTCCAAAGAAACAATGTCCAATATGAAATATTAAGGTCCAAAGTTGTAATCCAATAACCGAAACACTCACTTTGCCAGGCAAAGTGAGGGGAGATGACAAGGTCCTTTAGTCCATGAACTTGAGCAAGGCTAGGAATTAACTTGATACTTGAAAACAAGGCTTGAATCGTGGCACAAGGTAACAAGGAACAAGAACAAGATCCGTGGAATTACTTGGTAAAATCCGTGAAACAAGGCAAGGTTTAGTCCTGAAAGGCGAGGCAAGGTCCGTAGGTAAACAAGGCTGGGAAACAGGAGCGAAGGCTTGAAAACAAGAACAAGGCTTGATCAGGAACGAGGCTTGGATCGGAGCGCGCTGTCCAGACACAACTCGCTCCGGAGGCTGACGAATTGACTCCGCAAAGTTACTCCGCGGGTAAAACACCTATATAGAGTCTAACTTTCCCGCCGAGAGCAGTTCTCTGGGAACCAGAAACGAAAGCTAATCTCTGAGACCAGATGTTTGACTCCTTAAAGATTCTCATGGAAAGCAGGCTTAATTGGCTAAATTCTTAGCAATTATTCTAGCACTCCTGCGCGAGGCCGCTTCCAAACCTCTCTGTTGTTTACAAAACTCATGGCGAGAAAACACAGGAGATGTAGCCTCAGTGTTTGTTTGACATACTTCTGGAACATAACCCTCTTGCAGGTGCAAGGTTCCCAGATCTGGCTGGGAAGAATCTGTCTGGGAAGAATCCAGTTCTGACTGGGAAGGTAAAAAACCCAAGTTTTCTTCTTCATCAGGCATCACAATGTCATGAGCAGGACTACAAGGCCCATGGGTCATCACACTATCCCCCTCCTCAAGCCCCCTCCCAAACTGGGACTCTCTCCCCGAGGCGCGAGGTCGTGGCTTGGCGGGATAGGTCTGATGAAAGCGACGGGTTAGATCAGGAGCATGGACTGTGGAGGCGTCTTCCCAAGAGCGTTCCTCAGGGCCAAAACCCACCCAGTCAATGAGATATTGCAGGCGGCGGCGGTGAAAGCGAGAATCCAAAATGTCCTGAACCTCGAACTCGTCCTCCCCATCCACCAAAATAGGGACGGGGGCCGGCCGGTCTACATCTGGCCGCACACCATCCGCCGGAAGGAGCAGGGAGCGGTGAAACACTGGGTGAATGCGCATTGAACGCGGAAGTTGAAGTTTGAAAGTCACGGGGTTTAATTGCGCCACCACTGGATAGGGGCCAATGAAACGGGCATCTAACTTCCGGCAAGGGCGATGGGAGGGCAAAAAGCGAGTGGACAGAAAAACCCGATCTCCTACCTTGATTTCGGGGCCCGGCTGGCGATGTTTGTCCGCGTGACGTTTATAGTCCTCCTTGGCTTGTTCCAGTTGCTGGAGCAAAAGTTGTTGCACCGCTGTGAGTTCCTGCAGCCAATCTTCTGCTGCGGGAACTTCTGAAGTTTCAATGACAGGGGGAAAGAAACGTGGATGGAAGCCGTAGTTTGCAAAGAACGGCGTTTCTTTTGTAGAAGCCTGGACTCCATTGTTGTAGGCAAACTCCGACAGTGGTAACAGAGAAGCCCAATTGTCCTGTTGGTAGTTTACATAACAGCGAAGGTACTGTTCCAAAGTGGCATTGGTGCGCTCCGTTTGCCCATCCGTTTGGGGATGATGAGCTGAAGATAAACGAGAGTCTATGCCCAATAGTTTTTGTAGTGCCTTCCAGAAACGAGAGGTGAATTGGGATCCACGGTCTGTGACCAAACTCTTGGGCAATCCATGTAGTCTGAAAACATGTTGGAGGAATAAATCTGCAGTCTCTTGGGCCGTGGGAAGGCCTTCACAGGGAATGAAATGGGCTAACTTGGTGAAAAGGTCCACCACCACTAGGATCGTGGTGAATCCACAGGAAGGTGGTAAGTCAGTGATAAAATCCGCAGAAATTATTTCCCATGGGCGAGATGGGTTAGGAAGGGGGTGTAGAAGCCCTGAGGGCTTCTCCCTTCTTATCTTGGAGCGCTGGCATACTGGGCAGGTGTTGACATATTTTTCCACATCTTTGCGGATCTTGGGCCACCAGAAATCTCTTAGGATCAAATGCATGGTTTTAAATAGTCCGAAATGCCCTGCTGGTTTGCAGTCATGACACAGACGAAGTGCTTTTTCCCTGCCCGGTCCGGGTGGGATATAAACATGATTTCTATAGCAAAGCAGTCCATCTTTAAGCGAAAAGGGAAAATGCAGACCTTGACGAAGTTGGTCCTGCGCCCAGGCATCTGCTTGCTGACTTGCCCTGATTTCTTGAGCACAGATGGGCCCTGGAGTAGAGGGAGTTGAATCAATGGGAGTGGATTTGGTGTTCCCCACTGTGAGCGTGGCAAAGTTCTCGGGTTGTAGTAGTTGGGATTCAAAGGTCTCCTTGCGTCCTGCAGCTTATTCCGGTTTACGTGACAGGGCGTCTGCTTGCTTGGTTTGGGCTGGGGTCACATAATGAATCTGGAAGTTGAAACGTTCAAAGAATAAAGCCCAACGTTGCTGCCTCTGATTTAGCTTGCGGGCAGTTCTTAGATGTTCTAGATTCCGATGATCAGTGTGGACTTCAATGGGAAATTTGGCCCCTTCTAGCCAATGTCTCCAAGTTTCAAAAGCTGCCTTTATGGCTAATAGTTCTTTTTCCCAAATGGTATAGTTCCTCTCTGGTGCGGTTAGTTGACGAGAATAATAGGCACAAGGATGAAGATGATCTCCCACCGGTTGTAGGAGCACAGCCCCAATTGCCACATCAGAGGCGTCCGCTTGCACCACAAAAAGGGTTTCAGGATCTGGATGCTGAAGGATTGGCTGGGATGTGAATAATTTCTTTAGTTGCTGGAACCCTTTCTCTGCTTGATCAGTCCAGCGGAAGGGCTGTTTCCCACGGATGCAGCTGGTGATTGGGTCAGACCAGCGGGCAAAATCTGGAATGAACTTGCGGTAATAGTTCGCGAACCCCAAGAATCGCTGCACCTCTTTCTTGTTGGTTGGCGCCCGCCATTCCAATACTGCTGAAACTTTTGCCGGGTCCATGGAGAGCCCTAGAGGCGAGATGCGGTACCCCAGGAAATCTACCTCTTGTAGATCAAAAGCGCATTTTTCCAGCTTGGCATAAAGTCCATGATCCCGCAATCGTTGTAACACCATTTTAACGTGGTTCTCATGTTCTGATTGTGATCTAGAAAACACCAAAAAATCGTCCAGGTAGATGATCAAGAACCGATCTAGATAGTCCTGAAAAATGTCATTGACAAAATGCTGGAACGTTGCGGGAGCTCCGCATAAACCATAATTCATAACTCGGGACTCGAATAATCCGAATTTAGTCTGGAAGGCGGTCTTCCACTCGTCCCCTTCTCTGATGCGAACTAGATTATAAGCCCCCCGTAGGTCCAGCTTGGTGTAGACCTTGGCTCCTCGAAGTCGGTCTAGTAGATCCGAGATTAAGGGCAGGGGATAGCTGTTCCGCTTAGTGATATTGTTCAATGCTCTGTAGTCCACCACCAAGCGTAATTCCCCTGACTTCTTCTTCACAAACATCACTGGGGAGGCGGCTGGGGATTGAGAGGGTCTGATGAATCCCTTGCGAAGGTTTGTCTCTATGAATTCCCTGAGAGCTTCTTGCTCTGGTTCAGTCAGGGAGTAGAGATGCCCTCGCGGGATCGGGGCCCCCTCCACCAAGTCAATGGCACAGTCATAAGGTCTATGTGGGGGTAATTTTTCGGCTTCTTTTTCATTGAATACATCCCAATACTCGGAGTACTTCTTTGGCAAGGTGATAATGGGCTCGGTGTCTGTGGCATGGCAGACCTTGGCTACGAGGCAATGGTTTTGGCAGTACTTTGAAGCAAACTGCAGTTCTCTGTTGGACCAGGAGATGCTTGGGTCGTGAAGTGTCAGCCATGGAATCCCCAAAATCACAGGGAAATGGGGAACCTCAGTAACAAAGAAGGAAATCTCTTCCATATGTTCCCTTATCCACATCCTGGTGGGTTCCGACCACTGGCTTACGGGGCCCGTCTTGAGAGGGCGGCCATCGATGGCTTGCACCACACGGGCATTCTTGAAGTCATGATATTGTAATCCCAGAGAGTCGGCATACTCTCTATCAATGAAATTGTTGGTAGCTCCTGAGTCTATCATGGCGTGGATCATGACGGGTCCCTTTTTTGCTGACCATAAGGTGACCACTAGAAGGAACAGGACCCCGGTTGGCGGCTCTTGAATGGGTTTCTTGACCGGGTTGGCGAGCCTCTCTACGCCCGGTCGTTGGCTTCCCCCGCCGGCTGTGTGCCAGCCGCCTCAGACGCCTTCGTCTCCGTGGAGGACGCCGCCGCAAGACGGGCGGCGGGCTTCCCTTTGGCTGGGCACTCTCTGGCGAAGTGGCCCCCATTCCCGCAATACCAACAGAGATTTAGGCGTTGGCGGCGGGCCTTCTCGGCGGCATCTAATCTGGGACGCACATTGCCCAACTGCATCGGCACCTCCTCGCTCCCTCTGGGGTATGGGGATGGTGGTGGGGGTCTCCACACTGGACGCGGCTGAACGCTGGCGGGAGCGGGGGGTTTTGCCCCAGCTCTACCGCTCTGGCCTCGTACCCACTGTTTCCTGTTGGCAATCATGACTTCAGCCCGTAAACATTGATCGATGAGTGCTTCAAGCGTTTGGGGAGGATCCACCTTGGAGATTTCCTCCAGCATTTCAATGTTGAGACCCTCCCGAAATTGTCCTCTGAGGGCAACATCGTTCCAGCCGGTGTTGTGGGCCAGCACTCGGAACTCGGCTATGTACTGAGACATGGGTCTGTCTCCTTGGAAGAGGCGGCGGAGTTTGTGACCGGCTGCCTCCAAATTGTCCTCGATTCCCCAAGTCTCCTTAAGGTGGTCCAAGAAGCGTTGCGCTGATCTTAGGTGTGGAGAGGCTTGGTCGAACAGTGCCGTCGCCCAGTTGGCCGCTGGCCCGTCTAGAAGACTGTAAACCCACGCCACCTTGATGTCTTCTTGGGGAAACTCGGCAGCACGGGCCTCTAGATAAGCTTGGCATTGGCGACGGAAAACATGAACCTTAGAAGCTTCTCCAGTAAACTTGGTTGGCAACGCCATGGCCGGAAGACGGATTCCGCGTTCCTTCAAACCCTTTATTTCCCCATCCTGTGCATTGAGCTTATCACGGATTCGGTCCACCTCATCCTTGTCGATGGTGTAGCTAATCGGCTGGCCGCCCGGTCCAGGTCCGGCTCCGGTAGACATTCTGGCCGAGGTTAATTGGTGCTTAGGGTGGCGGAGTCAAACTGTCACGACCCAGACTACAGAGCACCAATAACCATACGCAGAGGCCAGATTCTATCTAATATCTTTATTAAGGAAATATATAAAGTTAATAAAAGCAAATGTAAAAGTTAGTCCAGAAGCAGACCTTTCAGGAAAGGTCAAAATTAGTCCAAAGAAACAATGTCCAATATGAAATATTAAGGTCCAAAGTTGTAATCCAATAACCGAAACACTCACTTTGCCAGGCAAAGTGAGGGGAGATGACAAGGTCCTTTAGTCCATGAACTTGAGCAAGGCTAGGAATTAACTTGATACTTGAAAACAAGGCTTGAATCGTGGCACAAGGTAACAAGGAACAAGAACAAGATCCGTGGAATTACTTGGTAAAATCCGTGAAACAAGGCAAGGTTTAGTCCTGAAAGGCGAGGCAAGGTCCGTAGGTAAACAAGGCTGGGAAACAGGAGCGAAGGCTTGAAAACAAGAACAAGGCTTGATCAGGAACGAGGCTTGGATCGGAGCGCGCTGTCCAGACACAACTCGCTCCGGAGGCTGACGAATTGACTCCGCAAAGTTACTCCGCGGGTAAAACACCTATATAGAGTCTAACTTTCCCGCCGAGAGCAGTTCTCTGGGAACCAGAAACGAAAGCTAATCTCTGAGACCAGATGTTTGACTCCTTAAAGATTCTCATGGAAAGCAGGCTTAATTGGCTAAATTCTTAGCAATTATTCTAGCACTCCTGCGCGAGGCCGCTTCCAAACCTCTCTGTTGTTTACAAAACTCATGGCGAGAAAACACAGGAGATGTAGCCTCAGTGTTTGTTTGACATACTTCTGGAACATAACCCTCTTGCAGGTGCAAGGTTCCCAGATCTGGCTGGGAAGAATCTGTCTGGGAAGAATCCAGTTCTGACTGGGAAGGTAAAAAACCCAAGTTTTCTTCTTCATCAGGCATCACAATGTCATGAGCAGGACTACAAGGCCCATGGGTCATCACAGCCCACAAGAAGACAGCCAAACAAGCCTTGAGTCGAAATCTCCCCCATTTTCTCGCCGCCTTTATTATAATCAAGATAGACACGCGCGGGAGGCGAATCGCAGAAGCGCTCGGATAGCTGCCAGACAATTAGATGATTAAGTCTATTTCCCTTGGGAAAGTTTAAGGAGTCTTGCATCTGGACAGTATAGGTTTCGGTTCTTGTTCCCAGAGAAAGTGTGCTTTGGCGGGAAAACAAGATCCTATATAGCTGTTGGCCACAAAGAATTCCTTGCGGAGTCAATTCGTCAGCTCGTGGAGTGAGATCGCGTGTAGACTACGTACTCCAGTTCCCAGCTCCTGAATCAAGTTCCCAGCCCTGCCTTGTTCCACGGATCTCTATGGACTCAGTTCTTGTTCCACGATTGCCTTGTTTCTAGTTGGACCTTGCCAAGCCTCAAGTTTTGTCTTGCCTTGCATTTTAAACCCACGGACCCTGTTTCACGGATTCCAGCCTTGTTTCCTTGATCCGGATTTACCTTAAGCCTCAAGACTATGGACAGTTCCCCACACTATTGCTTGCAAAATAGTGTGTGTTTCGGTGAAGTGGATTATAACTTTGGACTTTAATATCATATATTGGACATTGTTTTTCTGGACTATATTTGACCTTTCCTGAAAGGTCTACTTCTGAACTATATTCTACACTTATTTTTATTGACTTTATATATTCCTTTAATAAAGATATTAGATAGAATCTGGCCTCTGTGTATGGTTATTGGTGCTCTGCAGCCTGGGTCCTGACAAAGTCCCAGCCTTGTGTTGCCTTTGAATCCAGTTGATTGTTCCAGTAACCTTGCTGTTTGGATTTCTATTACTGTTGCACCCCAAGGCAGCGTGAACACTGGAAACTAGATAGAGACCAATAATCATATAATATGTTTATTAAAGCAAATATAAATTCAGGAATGAATAGGCAGAAAGGATAAGTGGGAAATAGTCCTTTGTGATGAGGTATGAATAAGTCCAAAAAGATGAAGGAAAATGTCCAATATTATTGTCCAAAGTCCAAAACCGAAACACGCTCAAACTGTTGGGAAGTTTGAGCGGGAAACAACAAGGAAGCAAGGCTGAATAACAAGGCTCCCGGTCACTAGGAGATCGTGGATATCAAAGCAGGAACAAGATGAGACGAAGATAAAACTTGATTCAGGAACAAGGCAAGGAAGTGAATTTACTCCGGTTTAAATCGGGAGTCGCGGCTCAGCTTGGCTGCCAGAAACAGGAGGCTTGGCTTGGTGAAATCAAGGAACTCTTGATGTCTTTCGTGGGATTGAGTTCGATATCTGGTTTGAACTATGGTTTTTGAGTGACTTTCTTAGACTCTTGCTTCAAGATTTTCAAGTACATTGCTCTTGTGGATTTAAATCCATTTTATTGACTCTGAACTTTATTTGCTTGTGCTTAATTATAACCTTCAATAAACAGCTTGTTTGCTTATATTCTGGGGCTCCAATGTGGTTTTGAGGTGCTTATGCAGCCTAGGGGTGCAACAGTAAGTCATCAAAGGTGAAGTAGTCGAAAAAGAAGCTGCCTTTCCAGTTGTGTTCCCCAGTAACTGATATACTGTATTTTACTGACTTCTCAACAGCTAATGGAAGGATACTTCAATTGAGCCCCATTCATTCGGCAGATCTGGGCGCTATGATGATTTGTTGGAGAAATAATTTTAAATTATCCAAAACACGTAATCTATTCAATTTTATAATTTTGATTAGAATTGCTCTTTACTACAGCACATATCTCAGAATGTCCACACTATCTGAAAACAGAAAAGTCTCTTTTGTGATGGAGGGAGGGTTGGTAAGGGGCACCCATGCTAAATCATTCAGATTTATTAGTGCATAGTACACAGCAAGCTTATATTTTATTTTCTTCTTACACTCACACCATGTAATTGTGGGTACATTTATATGTGTGGTCCCATATGCTACGTTTGGTTTTAATCGTATCTCTGATATTACTCTGGGCAGGGTCTTCATCGCCACAGTTGCCTTTTCCCAAACCATTTGTGTCTTTTTTAGAACTTCTGCCGCTCAAATGTGTCTTGTGGTTTTAGGTTCACTTATATCCATTCATACCATGCTTTCTCATATCTATGTCTTCATTTATTTTATGCCAGCAAAAAATAAAAACATATGAGTTTGGTTTGCTAGTTTTTCTCCAATGGTTGTGGATGTGGGAACATTCCCATATGGAGAAAGATGAAGGTTGCTATGTGGTGAGCTGCCATGGTCACGGCTGCATCTTTCTCATTATTTATTTATTGAATTTAAAACTTGCCTTTCTACTATAAAATGACATTCAGGATCCCTAAAAGTCATAAACTTAATATTAAAACAAATACTATTAAAATAGAAAAGCAGATAAAAACAGAATTCACCACCACACCAAAAGAAATAACAAAATCATTGAGCCAGTGAGAACACTGTTCAATACAAGCTAAGCACTCTGTCACCAAAAAGACAACAGAATTGGGTCCATTATAGCCTCTATGGGCAAGCAGTTCCAAGAGAACCATATCTTACAGCCCCATCAAATATACGTCTAAGATTAACAGGAGGGATAAACATGGCTACCATAAAGATCAGAAGGGAGAACAAAGGTTTCAAAATGTATAGGACTTCATAGATGACTCTGAATTATGTTCACGTAGCATAGAAGATGCTTAGAAGGCATCTTACACAATTTGTTTTTAACTGCCAGCAAGCTGACTTTTGGTGACTGTATGAGAGATCTGGACTAGCAGACTAGGGCTTTCTCTATTGATGGAATCAATCCATCTGTATTACAGTCTTTATCTTTTCATACTGCCTTCTAGTTTACTAATTTTTAATTTTACTAATAGGTTAAGGTAAAGGTTTTCCCCTGACGTTAAGTCCAGTCGTGACCGACTCTGGGGGTTGGTGCTCATCTCCATTTCTAAGCTGAAGAGTCAGCATTGTCCGTAGACACCTCCAAGGTCATGTGGCCAGCATGACTGCATTGAGCACCGTTACCTTCCTGCCGGAGCGGTACCTATTTATCTACTCACATTTGCATGTTTTCGAACTGCTAGGTTGGCAGGAGCTGGGGCTAACAGCGGGCGCTCACTCCGCTCCCGGGATTTGAACCTGGGACCTTTTGGTCTGCAAGTTCAGCAACTCAGTGCTTTAACACACTTCGCCACCTGGGCTCCTCATTGAGCCCATACCACTGATTAATAAATGTTTTGTACCTGAGGGCCAATCTGGTATCAACATTGGTAGAGCTGTATTCAATTGAAGTGAGCAGCCTGAACATGCTCAGCGCTTTAACACACTGCGCCACCACCAATTTATTATTTAATAGTTTATTATTATTATTATTATTGTTATTATTTCTTCTTGGATTTTCTTTAGTAATCATTCCATAACCTTACTATTTTTGCTAGAAGTATTCTTTTAAATTGGTGTTCCTTGCTCTACCTTTTATATTCCTTCTGTTTATGTGATTGTTTTATTCAATTGTTATGTTTTGTTTTTGTTTTTAATTCTTATAGCATTTTATAGTGTTTTCAGTGTTTTATTGTACAATGTTTTATGCTGATTTTATATTGGAAACCGCCCTGAGTCCCTTTCGGGAGAGAGAGCAGTATACAAATAAACTTTTACTTACTTACTTACTTACTTACTTACTTACTAACTTTTATGCCTTCTTCCTCTATTTCTCTTTGAGCTTTATGTTTATGTTCAGCATACAAGTTTAACAGATAGGGTGATAAAATGCCAACTGTAAACCATTCTGTCTCTTATCCTGAGAACAGGTTATGCATCAGGTCTCTTAGAACCAGACTGTCAGACTGTATGTTTCTTCTACTAGTGTTTGAATTGATGGATCAGGGCTGCTTCAAGAATAGTTATAATAATAACCATTTATTTACTTAAGTAGGCTTAATTCTGGATCTAGGATGTTGCTCCCAGTGTCTTGAATGAAATAAGGGGCCCAGTAAACAGAATCTCCTGCTTACTGAAGTTATCTGGAGCCCCCGGTGGCGCAGTGGGTCAACCCTTGTGCTGGCAGGATTGATGACTTGGAGCTTGGGTTGCTGACCTGAAAGTTGCCGGTTCGAATCCAACCTAGGGAGAGCGGGGATGAGCTCCCTCTATCAGCTCCAGCTCTATGCGGGGACATGAGAGAACCCTCCCACAAGGTTGGTAAAAACATCAAAACATCTGGGCATCCCCTGGGCAACGTCCTTGCAGATGGCCAATTCTCTCAAACCAGAACCAACTTGCAGTTTCTCAAGTGGCTCCTGACATACAAAAAACTTATCTGAGAATGTGTGAAGAATGATAAGGTCCTTTAACATGAAGTATCTCCGAAGACAAAGAGACTGCACACAAGCATTTAAGGTAACTACTTTGGATGTTTTGCTTTGAAATGAGATGCATTTTCCCACCTGCTTCTTATTATAAGGTGGGAATACAGATTAGGAAAGCATTTCTTATGTGAGGTGCTTCATTTTGGTGGCAAAAAAAGTTGGAAATCATACAGGGAGAGCCATATACCCAAATTTTTCAGTGCCTGAAACATGACCTACAGTTTGTTTTGCTTTGCTTATCATGGCTCATGCAAACAGCCACAAATATTTTAATGTACGGTTTATTGAGCTTACTTTAGTTTAATTTGATGCATAACTGGAACTTAGTTTATTCTGGATGAGGCATAGGGCAGGCCTGGAATTGAAAAGGGAGGTCATTGTTATTGGCTCTGGACAAGCAGTTTTGTATTTTGAACCCAAAATTATTTTGCCCATCACATGCCTTTGCTATCATTAAGGGATAGTGCTATCCAAGAGAAAGATTCCTTTCCATAACACTTTCCAAATATTGTAAGAAATAATACAAGGGCATCATTCAGTCAAAAAGACAAATTTCCTCATTTATATGTGTATCCAAAGCATCATGTAATGGAATCACAGCTCTTCCAACAGCTAGCCATCCGTCTCTGTTCAAAATCCCCCAGAGGAGGAGGCTCCACTGAGGCAGCATATTCTTCTATCAAATCATGCCATTGATTTTCCTGCGTTTGGAGGGAAATACAGGAGTCAGCACATCCGAAGTGCAATAGATGAGCTTCACTCTAGGAACTTCTCTCATATCAAGGTATTTTCCCTGGCAGGATCTAAATCAGTGGTTCCCAAACTTTTTTTGACCAGGGACCACTTGACCAGGGACCAATTTGACCAGGGACCACTTTCCATCATTAGTACCAAAAGGGTTATGAATCAGTTTTTGGTCAACTTTAGATTTGATTTGGTTATCTGGGGTGCTAATTCAGAAAATTGTATCAGATAGACCACATCAACTCTAGTTTCTGATGCAGAGCATATGCTATCCAGTAGTCGCCATCTGCTTACCATATTTAATAATCTAGAACTGATGTGGTCTGTCCAATGCAATTTTCTGAATCAGCACCCCAAATAACCCCAGGAACAGGCCTTAAAACGAAGACACCAAGGTGCCCATGTTTCCAGAAGCCACATAGAATGGCTATGGGAGGAAGAGGAGAAGCAGCAGTCAGGAGGCTTGTTGTTGCGCCTTTCATGGGTATTCAGCCTCTCCCCTCCTGACATCCCCGTTGCCATGGAGCCTCCGGTGGCCTAGGGGATAAAAGCCTCGTGACTTGAAGGTTGGGTTGCTGACCTGAAAGCTGCCAGGTTCGAATCCCACCCGGGGAGAGCGTGGATGAGCTCCCTCTATCAGCTCCAGCTCCATGCGGGAACATGAGAAAAGCCTCCCAGAAGGATGGTAAAACATCAAAAACATCCGAGTGTCCCCTGGGCAACGTCCTTGCAGACGGCCAATTCTCTCACTCCAGAAGCAACTCTGGTTGCTCCTGACACGAAAAAAAAATCCCCATTGCCTTGGCACTATAAGAGGGTTTCACGAGACCAGTTGCTCTCATTGCAACAGTGTAATAATGGTGAGGCCACAGACCATATTTTAGTTTTTGGAGATCAACATGAGAAAAGCCTCCCAGAAGGATGGTAAAACATCAAAAACATCCGAGCGTCCCCTGGGCAACGTCCTTGCAGACGGCCAATTCTCTCACTCCAGAAGCAACTCTGGTTGCTCCTGACACGAAAAAAAAATCCCCATTGCCTTGGCACTATAAGAGGGTTTCACGAGACCAGTTGCTCTCATTGCAACAGTGTAATAATGGTGAGGCCACAGACCATATTTTAGTTTTTGGAGATCACCAGTGGTCCACGTACCATAGGTTGGGAACCACTGATCTAAATGAACTGTGAATTCACCAGAATCTTAGAACTGTGCCTATTCTTAACATCAAAGTAATATTTTGGAATATGTGAAGGGAGAACAGAGTACCACTGAGCATGTGCAAAATCGAGTTCTTAATTTCTGATTAACCAGAATTAGCTCTAACACAGCAGCTGTTAAAAAGTGGCACTAGAGCTGATCTTCTAGTAAATCCTTATTATAATCATTCTGGATATGCATAAACATTAAAAAAAATTGGCCTATGGACATAATTTTGGCCTCTATTTATTTGTATTATTTGTATTCCACTTTCCCTCAAGGAGACTCAAAGTGGACTTCCATTGACTGTTTCTTTAAAAAAAATTGGTATGTCTTTTTCTTGCATAGTGATGATGTTAAGTCCAGATGTTAACTCTGGGGGTTGATGCTCATCTGCATTCCTAAGCCGAAGAGCCGGCGTTATCCGTAGACACCTCCAAGGTCATGTGGCTGGCATGACTGCATGAAGCACTGTTACCTTCCCGCTGGAGCGGTACCTATTGATCTACTCACATTTGCATGTTTCTGAACTGCTAGGTTGGCAGAAGCTGGAGCTAACAGCAGGCGCTCACTCCGCTCCCGGGATTTGAACCTGCAAACCTTTTGGTCTGCAAGTTCAGCAACTCAGTGCTTTAACACACTTCGCCACCGGGGTTCCTCTTGCATAGTACTAATCCTTTATTGATAATAAAACTAAAAGAGGGAGGTTTGGCTGACAAACGTAATCTGGGAATGGAAATATAAAACATTTTGTTCATTTTGTTATGTTATTATTCTATAGTTACATAAAATAATTTGCACATATTTTTGAATAAATCTGGTTGCTTAGTCCTAATAAAAGTGGATGTTTGTGTGTCATACAGTCAACAAATATACAATTATTTATAAGCAAAAGTTATCCGAAAACAACATGGATGCTATCTTTTCCTAGCCAAGCTTCCTAGTTACCGTAATTTAAATCAGATTTCTTTAGCATTCAACTTCCAGCCTTCGTGACCTTTAGCTCTGAGTTACAAGCCTTTTCTAGCATACACTGGCTCCAGAGCATTGCGATTTCAACCTATTTATGTACCTTTTTTTTTTTTTTGGTCTTTGTCCCTGGAATCCCCAGGAAGTTTAGATACCTTATTAAGTATGTAGTACAAGGTTTGCTGTTAAATGGTTTTAAGAAATTAGCTAGACTTTGGCTTTCAGTAAATATCGTTTTTTTTTTTTCGTGTCAGGAGCAACTTGAGAAACTGCAAGTCACTTCTGGTGTAAGAGAATTGGCTGTCTGCAAGACGTTGCCCAAAGGATACCAGGATGTTCTTGATGTTTTTAACACCATTGTGGGAGGGTTCTCTCATGTTCCCACATGGAGCTAGTGCTGATAAAGGGAGCTCATTTGCACTCTCCCTGGGTTGGATTTGAACCGGCAACCTTCAGGTCAGCAACCCAACCTTCAAGTCATCAGTCCTGCCAGCACAAGGGTTTAACCCACTGCACTCCTACCAGATATGATGAAACCATGTGTGCGTTAACTTCAAAACTTTCTTCCCCTCCCGTCCCTGTCTTACTGTATTTTCATGAATATCACACATGGGGGCACTAGGACCGTTCTGCAGATCTTGTAATTTTGGTGTTGATGTTTTGCATTGTATATTATTACTGTACATTTGTGCCCTAAAATCAAAGGAAAAGGGCAGGATAAGACCTCATGAAGAATGAGAAGCAGATTGCCCCGAGCCCACTCCTCTGCTGATTTTTTTGTTCTTCCATCTGCTCTGGAACAGGACAAGAGTCACAGCAACAGAGGGACGAAGGAGCGAAGAGTTGACAGTATAGAAGCTGGAGCAGTTAGTTATCGTATTATCTTAATGTTTTGGAATTCTTAAAACAGAAACCATTCTTGTCCAAAGTCCATCAAATTTAATAAAGGTTACAGCATAGCACCCATGGGCTGAGCATTGCTCCATATTGTTGTTTAACTATGTTTGTGCAAGTTGTAAATTATGTTGATATTGTTTTTTTTATATAATTTCTTCCTTTTATTATATATAATTATGATAGTACTTTCATTTTTATTGTATGTTATGTTTTTCTACTTCTTACATGTTGCTTGCCGCTTTGAGAAATTAATAATAATAATACAGTAGAGTCTCACTTATCCAACATTCACTTATCCAACGTTCTGGATTATCCAATGCAGTTTGCCTCCCACCCCAATTCTCAGCTGCTTCTCTAGGCAGCAAGGATTGAACTTTTTATGGATTTAATTTCCAACAATGTTGCTACTGTAAGTTCATTTTATGCAATTCTATCTTGATTTGTAGTCAATTTGTTAGTAGCTAGTTTTTTTAGTCAATGTTTTCAATATATTGCAATGTTTTGGTGCTAAATTCATGAATACAGTAATTACTACATAACGTTATCGTGTATTGAACTGCTTTTTCTGTTGAATTGTTGTAAAACATGATGTTTTTGGTGCTTAGTTTGTAAAATCATAATGTAATTTGATGTTTAATAGGCCTTTCCTTAATACCTCCTTATTATCCAACATTTTTGCTTATCCAATGTTCTGCCAGCCCATTTATGTTGGATAAGTGAGACTCTACTGTAATAATAATCATCATCATCCTTTTAGCCAAATAGTGATGCAAAAAAGGCAGGTTAACATTATCACATTAGTTAACAAAGCAGTGTCAGCAAAAGACGAAAGGCTACAGATCCTTTTATATTTCCAGGATTTAAAACATCAGGATGCTAACAGTGACACCTGCAGGTTACTTATGAAATAGTACACCAGCTATTATAAAGCATACTGGCTGATCCTTCTGTAAAATCAAAAATCGGACGGGTTACACTATTTATCAGGACCACTAAATAATGTGAAAGTGAGAAATAAGTGGTCTGAGCTTTCTGTTTCTGTAAATATCTATCAGACATGATGGTATGCAAATTAGGAGATTTTAGGAGATAAGGGAAGATACAAAAGTTCTCATACAAAAGTTCAAAAACTGATCAACTTCATGCATCTCTGCTACTGCAAAATCACTGTTGTAAGCTCAGTGAATATATGTTCATATATGACAGACTAGGTTTATATCTTTTCTTTGATAGAGTAGCAAGCTTGGTTGATGAAGGGAATGCTGCAGATGAAGCATCTCTTGATTTCAGTAAGGCTTTCAACAAGTTTGCCATAATATTTTCACAAAGAAGCTAGCAAAATGTGGACTAGAGAATGATCCTATTAGGTGCATGATAAACTAATAATCTGGATGAACCGAAAGGGTTTTCCCAATTACTCTTCTTCATCCTGGAGAGACGTGGCTCTTAGAATCATAGAATCTTAAGAGCTGGAAGACACAAGTGCCATTTCTTCACCCAGCCCCCTGACATGCAAGGAAATACAATCAAAGCACTCCTGGCAGAATCCAATAGGCTATTCAGCCTCTGTTTAAAAGATATCCCAGAGAAGGAGACTCCACCACACTCCACGACAGAATATTCTATGTCAAGCAGCTCTTACCATCAGGAGGTTCTTCCTAAAATTTAGATGGAATCTTTTTTCTCTGCAATTTGAATCTATTCTCCATGTCCTAATCTCTAAAGCAGCAGAAAACAATCCGATTTCTTTTCCAATATTTAAACATGACTGCATTTTCTTTTCTTATCCTTTTCTTTTCTGAGCTAAACATACTTAACTCTTTAAGCCACTCCTCATAGGGCTTGGTTTCCAAATCTTTCATCATTTTGGTTGCTCTTCACTGGACAATTTCCAGTTTGTCAATATCCTGAGCAATTGTCATGTGCATAACTGGACACAGCATTTTAGGTGAGGTCTAACCAAAGCAGAACAGAGAGGAACTATTGTTGTTTTTTCTTTCAGTTGTTTCCAACTCTTTGTGATCTCATGGACCAGCCCATGCCAGAGCTTCCTGTTGGCCATCACCACCCCCAGCTCCTTCAGGGTCAAGCCAGTCACTTCAAGGATACCATCCATTCACCTTGCCCTTGGTCGGCCCCTCTTCCTTTTTCCTTCTATTTTCCCCAGGATCATGATCTTCTCCAAGCTTTCCTGTTTTCTCAATATGTGGCCAAAGTACTTCATCTTTGCCTCCAATATCTTTCCCTCCATTGAGCAGTCAGTCATTACTTCCTGGAGTATGGACTGGTTGGGTCTTCTTGCGGTCCAAGGCGCTCTCAGAATTTTCCTCCAACAGCACAGTTCAAAAGCGTCTATCTTCCTTTGCTCAGCCTTCCTTATGGTCCAGTTCTCGCATCCATAGGTTACTATGGGGAATACCATTGTTTTAATTATGCAGACCTTCGTTGCCAGTGTGATGTCTCTACTCTTCACTATTTTATTGAGGTTGACCATTGCTCTCCTCCCAAGAGGTAAATGTCTTCTGATTTCCTGGCTGCAGTCCACGTCTGCAGTAATCTTCGTGCCTAGAAATATAAAACCTGTCACTGCCTCCACGTTTTCTCCCTCTATTTGCCAGTTATCAGTCTGGTTGGCATCTTGGTTTTCTTGATGTTTAACTGTAACCCAGCTTTTGCACTTTCTTCTTTCACCTTTATTATAAGGCTTCTCAGCTCCTCCTCGCTTTGAAGCCATCGAAGTGGTATCATCTGCATATCTAAGGTTGTTAATGTTTCTTCCAGCAATTTTATCTCCAGCCTTGAGTTCATCAAGCGCGGCACGGCACATGATGTATTCTGCACACAAGTTGAATGCAGGGCCCTGCCATACTCCTTTCCTAATCTTGAATCAGTCTGTTGTTCCATGGTCTGGTCTTACTGTGGCTACTTGGTCATTATACAGATTCCTCAGGAGACAGAGAGGGTGACTTGGTATCCCCATACTACCAAGAACTTTCCACAATTTATTATGATCCACACAGTCAAAGGCTTTAGAATAGTCAATAAAATAGAAATAGATGTTTTTCTGAAACTCCCTGCCTTCCTCCATTATCCAGCGGATGTTGGCAATTATAATTATAATTACTATTTTAACTATGAAATTATATATTAAAAATCAAATGGATGTTGCAAAGTTGGCCTATACACATATGTGCTTACCAACTTCAGCTCCACTGGCAAAAACATGAGCGGAAGAGAACATGCCTGCATGAGGCAAAGAATCCAGAAGTGGCTCAGGTCTGAAAATGAAGTGGCACCCAGTCCACAGAAATCAGTGTGGCAGATCGAAGCAGCAACAGGAGCCAGGCTAAGAAAGCAAACCCAGGCAGGCGTTGTCTCCTGCACCAGACCAGACCAGACCATTTTGCAGGTGTTATAACACCAGCAAACCAGACATTCCCTACTTTACAAGAAAATTCAAGCCATTTAACAGCCCAAATTTCTGGGGAAAATGCCTGGGAAGCAAAGGCATAGTAATCAGACCCCTATTATTCATAGGGACAGGGAAGGAGTCTTGGGTGTGAATTCTTTTGCTTTGCCATTCTAATCTCACATCTTGGTTTTGGAACATAGCCAAAATTTGTATAATTTATTCTTGAGATCTTTTTGTGTACTGTAAAGTTTTCAATGGAGATTGTTTTTGTGAGGATTGTTAATAACACTAGGTTTGAGTCAGTACTTGGACCAGACCAAATGATCTCGAGGTCCAAAAACTGCCCCCCAAGACTCGATAACTCACCATCTGCTGTGTGATTAAACTCCATCAAGGAACAATATTCAGGGAGCTGCAGTTTCAAAATATATTGTTCCTGATGGCTTAATGCACCAACAACTAAACTACATTTTCAGGCAATTGGGAAAATATATATCACTGTACTTGGGTTAGCATTTATCATTATCATTTGATAGTTGCAAAATTGTGCAAATGTGTTTATGACAAATCCCTTCTCTAAATTGCCTACTCAAGCACTAACCCTGTCACTCACTTTGCCCCTTCAACTTTCAAGCCACTCTGTGGGTTTAGTAATGAGACTATAATTTTGGAGAAACTGGTTGGGAATTGTATGTCTATATCTTTTAGTGAATCCTTAAATGAATATTGCACTGGCAAAAAAGTAAAATGTTAAAAGCATAATTCATTCATTTCCTTAAAAAAAGATTCAATACCTGCATGGAAGATGGACCTGTATTTGTTTCAATGTATCCACATGTGTAATACCGTTTTTTATAAACTCATTGACTTTTTGCTATGCCTTCAGCTTCAAAATAGCTAAATGTTTGTGTGCCTCATCCTTCTGATCTGATGACATCTGAACGAATTTCCCCTTAGATATGATTTGGTTCCTTCTCACCATTCTGCCATGCAATGTAGGATAATCTTTTGAATAAGGAGACATCTTTGCACATACATACACCACTCCTGGCTTGATTGCAATCTTTTGCTATGTAGTTTCGTTATCCGACCTGCCTTTCCCCTAAACTTTGGCAATTCATATTGCCAAAATGTGATAAATAAATAAATAAATAAATAAATAAATACACCTACCCTAGTTGTTCCTATCCTCTTGCTTCCAAACCTGCACCTTTGGACACACACTGTTTGGTTATTTTATCACTTTCAGCACTGCTCCCATTATGCCTACCTCATTTCTTGTTTCCTGCAACTTCCATGATTTGAGATGGCTCAGATAAGCATATGGGTGATTTCATTTCTTGATATGGTGCTGTGCCATGCAAAACCCACTGAAAGCAGCACAGTGCATTGACATGTTGCTATGCTATATAAATCCCACTAAAATGAGTTCGATGATTTCCTTCCTTTTCATAAAACATGTGAAAGGTCACTTGGTTCTTTTCTGCCACCAGTTTGAGTGGTCTTTCTGGTCCAGTGCAAATCTATCTTTACTATTTTTGAGCCCTAATGAGGCCTATGTTGCTCTTATTCTGTTCTTTTCAAGATTGCTTTCTGCAGTGCTAAAACTTAACTATCCATTTTCTATCTCATCCTCCTCTTCTTTCAAAAGGTGTCGATTTTTTAAATTTGTTACAACACATCAACCAAATCTGCAAATAATATAATCTATTTTATTTTTAATCAGTTAAAACTTCTTCCCATTCCTTCTTCGCGGAAATCGAATAACGCTTGAAACACTTGATCCAGAGCAGAGTGGACTGGTATGAGGCACTTCGGTTATTATTCTGGCCCTCATGATATACAAAAAATTCCCCGAAATGCAGGTAAATTCTACCCAGTTTTTGCTATAGAACATTTCATAACCATAAGAGGTCTTTAAAAATGGGAAGAGATGCGACTTCCCATGTCTATTGGTGGACACTCAGGAGAAAAAAATTTTTTTGTGGTGGTACAGAACAGGATTGTGGCATTTCAGGGAAATAAAAATAATAATAAACCTAAAACCCAATAGTTTCTATTTACAGAAATAATGGCAAGCAGACTGGTGCCACACACCTATTTGCTTTTTGTAAATAACAGCAGAGAATATAGAAGTTTTCATAGAAAAACAATATAGCTAAACAAGTGCAAATGAAAATAATCATTAAATTTCATTATTAACTATCCCAAGTCTGAATTAAGAACCAGCATGAAAAAATGGGATGGTTCAGATTATCGCATTTTCCATCTTCGAAATCAAGTCATCACAAATTTTTGTGAGTTCTTCGTTTTCTTTTGTCTGTTAAAGAAACAGGGGCAAAGGGTTATACAAGTTGCAGAAGTCACATATTCTGAAAAGAACACCCATACTCTCCATGAGGGCTTCATAAACATTTTCCAGTTATAGCCATTTTCCGCCTGAGAAATTTTTATGTGCCCCAGGTAAAAAATATAAAAATCAAACATTTACTGATAAACCAACCAGGTCCAGGCTATTTGATTAATCGCATATCCCCTTATTGACCAACTGTAGTCTTCGGAGTAGGCCCTGCTCACAGTCCCACCCCCATCTCAAGCACAGCTGGTGGGAATGAGAGAAAAAGGGCCTTCCCTGTGATCACCCCCCCCGCCTCTGGAAATCCCTACCTAAGGAAGTAAAAATGCCCCCCCCTCTTTCAAAAAAACAACTGAAAACATACTTCTGCTCATTGACTTGAAGAGGATTAGATAATGATACTGTTACTATACTTCTGATTAAAATCTATTATCTGTATCCAGGATCTGTTTATCCTGCTAGTCGAGTTACCATCTTTGGCAATAATCAACTTATACACCTCCAATGCTTTCTGTCTGCTCCGAGATATTGATGTTTCTGTTTGATATTTTGTTTTATGTTGATATAAATTTATTTGATAGGTTATGTCTTATTTTAATTTTAGAAGTTATGTTATAATTTGTTCTTACATGTTGGGTTATTATTATTTTTTGCTATTATATGTATATTGGTTGTCGTATTCAGGCATTGAATGTTTACCTTTTTGTGTTTGGAATACGCCCTGGGTCCCTTCGAGGAGATAGGGCGAAATATAAATAATAATAATAATAATTATTATTATTATTTTGTAAGTCTTGCTAAACATGTTGATTTTCCTTTAGGTAGTGGTGAATCATTTTCTGCAGAGTGCACTGTAAACACTGCATGTTGTTACTAACAGATATGTGTAACTGGATAGCATTCAAAAACCTTTTATTCTTTTGCATGAAGGTTCATAGAAACACAGCACTTTGGCTGTGCAGAGTGTTATGCCCTGGAAGGGCAGCTTGCTGCCCAAACCCTTTTCCATGCAGCTTATTATTATTATTATTATTATTATTATTATTATTATTATTATTATTATTATTATATTATTATTATTATTATTATTATTATTATTATTATTAAATCTGGATGGCCATCTGTTGGGGTGCTTTGACTGTGCTTTTCCTGCATGGCAGAAGGGGTTAGATTGGATGGCCCCTGGGGTCTTTCACTGAAATACCGTTACATTTATGTTGGTTAAAATGGTTTTTCATTTTAAATATTATATTGGTCTTTCTTTCTGCACTACAAATGAGATAAGTGCAGTGTGCATAGGAATTCCCCAAGTAGCTCACACAAACACTCTCTATCCATCTGCCACTAGCCCGGCCTGTCTGTCAAATTTTAAAACTAAATGCCCCTGTGTCCAAAAGTTTGCCCATGCCTGATATATATATATATATATATATATACACACACACATACACATTAAATATACTATAATATACAGTATATAAACATTTATTGGAGCTCCATGAGAAACTTTTGCTTCAAAAAGGGCTCCACGGCTGAAAAAGTTTGAGAACCTTATGCACTTATAAATTAGTAAAATCCCTCCCAAACTAAACACAGTAGACTTCATTTTTAATAATTACACTTGGGAGTATAAATTAAAGGAAAGACCCGTGAATCTTGCATTGCTATGCAGGCAGGCATTTGAAAGACCCTTTTCCTATTAGTTGGGTTAGGGCTCCTATTGTGCATAACAGCTTTGATTTACCCACAAATGATTTCTATGTAAGACTGAATTGCAGCCACATACTCACATGAAAATAGAGAGAAAACACTGAGGACTTCATTTCCTGCCTATAGTATTCCACTTTCTGGAATCCTAATTTTGTATTATGCCATTATTTACATCACAGTAAAATTGATTAAATTGCCTCTGAATTTAATGGGAACGAGTCAATAGTTTTTTGTCATGTAATGTGGGCCTGGCAATTCTTCATGCAATTCTGATTTGAGATGTGCAACTATAGATTTAATATATATATATATCAAAGCCTTTGGGAGACAGTCTAGACCCCTGCTTAGAAGACTGAATATTGGATCCACAAAGAAACTAAGACTGACCTTCTGTTCAATGCTTTTCTCTAATGACTGGATTCTCATTTGTTCTTTGCGCAAAGTGGCTTGAAGAGCCAACGCTTCTGTTTTAGCTTTACTTCTTACTTGGGCAATCTCTTCATTTGCTCTAAAATAAACAGGTTATTCAGGTATATTAGTTTTTTAAGAGAGGTACTGCAAATTTAATACAGATCCTTATAAAATGTTACTCACTTGCATAACTTTTCTTCTGCATGTGCCTTCAGTGCTTGGTATCTTTGCTCTTCCTTTTTAATTCTTGCAAGATACTCCTCAACACATTTTTTCAGAGCCTCTTCATTCTAGAAAGTGGAAATATAATTTTAGATTAAAACTCGGGGGACTAGAATCCCAGTTGGTGGAAATGCATCAATTACTTCAATACAAAAACTTATTAATATACAGTAAATATAATTTAAAGGTAAATAAATAAATATTTTATGTTCTATCAGTCTAAGTAGCCTGACATTTCACATTGTAATGATTATGGTAACCTTTTGCTATCATTTGACTAAAGTATATTTACTTCTAATTAATATACATTTATGAAGAAATTAAGAGTGAAAGGTTTGGTGAACTGACTTCACAACCCTGTTAAGCGATACTATTGGCTTAGCAGTATGAAGGGAAAATATACTTTAAATTAAAAAGTTGTTCTCTGTCAAATGTAAGTGGAACTTCTCATATAATACATGTCAGAAACAAAGCTCTGTAAATTGTCTCCTGACTTACTGCCAAAAATATTATTAATATTTATTAAAAAGTCAAACTACTTCAGATTGACTCACCCTCTACATAAGACAATATTACAAATGTCAGTAAATGAAAACATAATTTTAATTTTTTTATATCAATAATGTCACCTTGGTACATTTACAGAACATTCCATTTTAGACCATCTGCACTCTTCCCCCGCTCCCAAAATGGAAGGAGTGCGACTATTATGCGGTGAAATATGGTAGCTTCAGGGGGAAAGATGGTGTGGAAAGAGGCAGCTAGTGTTATTTAAGGAGGAGACTGAGTAAGGCTGTTGGAAATGCTTACCTTCTGAAATCCTTCTATTGCCTCTTTCTGTTTTTCAAATCGCTTGAAGAGTTCCGAGAAAGATTTCTCCATGGATTTCAAATCAGATACAACTTGCTGTTTTTCATCAAGTACTTTCTGCAATTCTTTTTTTGCAAGCTCTTTCTGACTCTCGCACTCTTCTACAGAAACAAATTTGTTTTAGGTGACTCAATCTTTGTTGACTCTTTTAAGACGCTGTATCAGTGGTTCTCAACCTGTGGGTTCCCAGGTGTTTTGGCCTACAACTCCCAGAAATCTCAGCCAGTTTACCAGCTGTTAGGATTTCTGGGAGTTGAAAGCCAAAATATCTGGGGATCCATAGGTTGAGAACCACTGCACTATATGTTGTCTCTAACAATACAAATATTTGAAGATATGTTCAAAGGCTCCAGTTAGCAAACTCATCCCATGAAAGTCAAGCAAGGCTATCCCACAAATGCACAATTTCAGGTGACGTATAGAATAGACTGGGGTGTACAAAAGAAAACATGGTGCAGTCTCTAATCCAGCCTATTTATATAACTATATTTTTCAGCTACCATGCCCTACTATTTCCAAAAATCATAAATAACAGCCAGTAGTTAAAGAAATGACATACGTCCTAGACAAATCTACTTTTGTCTAGGATGGGGTGGTGAACATGTTAATTCCCATCAGAAGCAGGAAGCATGGCCTATGTCATTGCAACCTACCCCCAGCCCCAGAAAGCAACTAAGGTCAAAATGTTCAATCATTTGAGTCTGTGGAAGAAGGAAGGATCTGTAGATAGTTAAAACCAAATTCTTACACATTAGATTTAATGGGCTAACTAGGTTAATATGTAGTCAACTTCTGCTTTCTCAGCTACTGTTTACTACCACCATTTCTAAAAGATTTAGCTACAGGGTGAAGCATAAAGATCTCCCATATTTCGAGGAGGCACTGTGTGGACTGTAGTGGGGGTAGAGACGTGAGGGAAGTCCAGTTAGGTGGGTTAGGAGCTGCTGTTTTCAGTACCCATCATGAGTTGGGTCGGTGAACTTCAGGGCTTTATTGTCCAAGCATATTATGAGAACAACCATTCTGTGACAACAACAGAGTGGTCTGTACTAGTCTCATGCATTTGTATAGGATGGCTATGTCTTTGTTTCATTCGTATGGCCGTGTTTTCGGGTGCCTTTCCAAACGAGCTTTTTTGTCCCACATCCGAAAAAACGACTATTTTGTCCCATTGATGGTAATGGGTGGGCTTCCCACACTTCCCTTTCCCTCAGTTTTAGGGCTGCTGCCGTTCCCCCCTTTAATTGGGAAAGCTATCCTTTTGTCACTGCTGCTGAGATCACTTTATCCAAGCTAGGGGCAGACTCAGCTTGCCTCCATCTCATTTGCTGGTGATGAATGTGCATGTGGCATGCAGGTCCAAACATGCAGGCCTGCCAGGTCCTTTCTTGGCCTGCACTGTTGCAGAGCAAGGCCGCCAGCAAATGTGATGGAGAGAAACCCCAGCAAGCCCCAGCCCAACATCAAGGATCCCACCATGAGTCTGTCCCTAGCTCCTATGAAGCGACTTCAGCAGCAGTGACGAAAGTTAGATTTCCCAATTAAAGGGGGAAATGGCAGCAGCTCTAAAACTGAGGGGAAAGGGAGTGTGGGAAGCCCACCCATTGCTGCCAATGGGATGAAAATATTCTTTTCTTTTTTTTTTTGGATGTGGGACCAAAAAGCTCATTTGGAAAGTAAGCGCTCCTTACTCGGGACTTAGCTGCAGGCCCTGGCCTCTGCCGCTTTGGGCCTACACACCACATGCAAACTCTCTTTCTAAGGAGAATGTACGTGTGGTGTGTATGTCCAAAGTGTGCCAGCCTGTAGTCGAGCACGGAAAGAGAATGGCAGATCTAGGAACGTTAGAACATCCACTCAGCAACTGCCAAGGTATTCCACTGATAAGCTTGCCATGGTACTGGGGATATCAAGTTGAAGAAGAATTCTGCATGCCGATTTAAAAATGCATCTATACAAAATAATTTGTCTGATGTTATTTTTAACTTTCATTACAACAAAACTGTTTTTATGTACTTTTCAGAAATATATACATTTTGTTTCTAGATAGCTTTACACATTTTTTGTGCAACCCAAACAGCAAAGCATTGAAAAAATGTTTTATATCTGCTTACCCATCACTTGTGTAATGGTGCCTTCAAATTCTGCAACAATTGTTCTAAAGGAAATACAAGCATCTTATTTTCAAATACAGAACCAGAAAATCAATATGATTCCACAACAATGAAACAATATTGGTCCTTCCATTAATAACTCCACAGTAAGAAACATACACACACACACACACCTCTTAAAAAGGAAGCATAGGTTTACTTTTCTTAAAGTTTCTGGAGGCAGGATTAAGTGAATTTCTCAACATTACCAATATGGGGAGAATACCCATTCTCAGTTTAGAGACTGCCTGGAAAGAGACCCCTGCCCCCCAAAACGCACCTCATCTATGCAGTACAATTACTTAGAGAGGATGGTGGCAGCAGGTAATTGAACTCTCTGGAATTTGACAGTGATATAACCCTGGATAAGCGATCCTAAACAATTAAGCAGAGGATCAAAACTCTGGTTTTCCCCCCAGTACAGACTGTCCTTCTGAATATTGTACAGTAGCACAAATAACGTCCACCTGAATCCACAATATGAAAGATATCTATGTAATTGGAGAAGGCAACATGCACAGAAAATGCCCATTATTAACTAGATGTACATACCCCATTTCTTTACTTTCAATATAAATTTTGTCATGCTTCATTTTCCACTCCAAAGCTTCTCTTTGCTTTTCTTGCACCTGAAACCATAATATCCCAAAATAATTAGCAAGAATTCATTTATCTTCAGACTTACAGTAAAATTAAAGAAACTTTGCCAGAAAGGTTATTGGAAAGAGATCAGACTTAAATACAACTTTAGAATTTGACTAACATTACTCAATATCTGATCTCATGCCCTCCCCCAACAAAGAAGGGGGATTGACAGGGTTGAAGGTCCTAGGATTAGGCAAGGGCTACATGGGGGTCCCTTGGAGACTTTTACGTCTTTCTCTGGGGATATTTGTCTCTCTTACTCTGGGTGCCGCTTGGAAACTTTTATGTCTTTTTATAGGGGTCCTTAGGAAACCCTTTTCTTTCTTTCTCTGGGGCCCCTTCATGGGATGCAGACTTGGCCCCACACTTCCATTGCATCTTTTCCATGACTTTAGAATTGGTGCTGCTATTTTCTAGATGTAAATGATCTTGAAAAGTGAAGAGGCCAAGAGTAAAGAATTTTCAGAAGGGGACAGAAAATTGAAAGGACCAAGTTGAGGGAAGGGGGGAAAGAAGAGACAGGAAAAGGCCACCTTGCCCGCCTGCGTGTGGAGAGGGGAGAAGTGGGGAAGGCTGTCAACAAGGATCAGAAGAGAGACATCTTGGCCTTGCCATTCACAGAGCTATTAGGTTGGAGAGCTTTTTCTTCACTTGATAACTGGAAATAGAATCTATAAACATGAAGTGATAATTATTTACTTAAGCAAGCTGATGTTATTGAAGGTATTGAAAAATATGAGTTGACAAAAGCTAGAAAATATATTTTGAGGTGATTTTTGATGCTATTGTAAGTTGCTCTGATATAAATCCTTATAATTTTTAATAAATATAAAATTACTTTGGTGTCATTATCTAAACTGACTTATTTTATCCTAAATCATGCTTCCCCAAACATTAGAGTAGTGGTTCTCAACATGGGAGCCCCAGATATTTTTGGCCTTCAACTCCCAGAAATCCTAACAGCTGGTAAACTGGCTGGGATTCCTGGAAGTTGTAGGCCCAAAACATCTGGGGAACCCAGGCTGAGAACCACTGCTTTAGAGGGAGCCCAGCCAAAAATCCTGGCCTGGGGGCCATGTCCGGTCAATTGTTCTTGTTAGGCCTTCTTCATTTTAAGACTAAAATTCTGAATACCCCTTTAAGACCAGACTTTATTATTGATCTTTATACTACTATCTTGGAGATTAATACTTGTGTAATCCTCAAGATTCCAAGCAGAGTATAGTTTACATTATTTCTTATGGCCATTTGTTTTGTTATTGGATATATCCCTGGGGGAGAAGGGCATTATATAAATTAAATAAATAAATAAAATAAAGTTGCTGTAACACTAGAGTAGGAGTCGTTAATGTACAAAGGTGGAAAGATGTTAATCAAAGAGTAGACTCATTTTGTTACAGTGATGTCTAAACTAAAACTTCAGATTTTTAAATGATCTAGACAGCTGCGAAAGGCTGTGTTTAAAACAATGATATTTGACTGGTTAAGGGAATGGCACCGGGCAAGTCAAAGATCTTGAGGGATAACAGCTCCAAAGGCTGACTTCCAGTAACAGCCTCTATTACTTGTATAGTTTTCTTTTAAATACAGTAGTTAAGTAATTTCTATATTAGCCATTAAAATGGAGGAGTGAATGGACAGAAAAGATTCAAAACAGTATCAAATCAAGTGTCCCTTCTCAAATTCTTACCTCTGAAGTAAGCTTTTTAACAACAATATCCGTCTCATGCTTAATCTTTTCTACAGCTGCATCCATGTCTTTCTGACTGTATTTCAGCACTTCAATGATGGCCTCAGTGGGCAGAGCACAAGGGAATGCTGAAGGATTCTTTTCATCTAGGGTGGGTTGTAGAGTTTTGACCTGTGGCAAAAAATTTAATACGTATTTACATGCAATATTTGGTATCTTAGTTCTCTAATTGATACAGATCACAAGGTATAGCCGGATAGTGATTTCAGACTAAATCTATGATATCCAAACTTGTGGGTGGTTTCAGACTGAAACTGTTCTTCTGCTCTGAATAAAGGATACGTTGATAAGATCAAGGCTCCAGAGAGCTTAATTATTCAATTGGGAAACTATGATTTTCCATTACAGGTTGAGCATCTCTTTCAAAATCCAAACTTCTCCAAGATCCAAAATAGTTCACACGCATGCCTGAGACGGTGACATCTTTATTTCCTTATGGTTCAGTGTATACAAACCTTGTTTCATTGACAAAATTATTAAAAATATTGCATAAATTACCTTCACACTACGTGTATGTGCATATCAAACACAAATAAACCACAATTTTAGACTTGGTTTCCAAGATATTTCATATCTGCAAATAAAGGTATTCCAAATTTTGAAAAAATTTAAAACATTTCTTGTTCCAAACATTTTTGGATAACGGATACTCAGCCTATACTTTTCAACGTCATCAGTATGTCTATTCTCATTTTAAAATTCAGAAAAAACAGCAATTTGAGGAAGGTTGCTAGAGATATTTAACTAGCACTTACTGGATCTGGGGAAATTCCAAAAAGATCAAGCACCAACGGCTTTTCTTCATGTTCATCAGATGTTTTTACTTCATTCACTGTCATGGCTACTGAATTTCTGTTTTAAGACCAAAGATGGATGGTCTGGTTAGAAACTGCAAGGCATACTGAAACAATTCTATATAGGTTATAAATGGAAGAACACAGCAAAATTATACATACTCATTTTGAAGTAGTGCGACTCCTGTAGACTTTACTTCCTTAACATCATCAACATAATTTTTAGGGCTTTCACTCAGGAGAGGGTCAAACTTCAGGTAGAGAGATTGCTTTCTTAGAACAGACTCCTTGAACTACAAGAAATAGATTTGGAAATATATCAAAGTTCCCAGACAATCTTCCCTTAACATGGTGGCCTTGTTCACGTTTTGGCCACATCTGGAGCTATCTGACCAAGAGCAACACTTATGAAATTTAGATAATCTCCAAGTGAAGCACATTTCTTTGAATTATGAAATAATTGATTAGAGGAGGTCCTGTGTCCTAATGAGTGTCAATATAGCAAGGGCTGTACCTTAAAATCTTTAGGGTTCAGACTTTAAAGCAGGACTGTACTAAATGCTTTCAAATGTGAATAAATTGGAAGAAATGTGGTGTGGGGTGAAAAATATTTCAATCTTTTAATTTTCTACCAAAAAAAAAAGTTTTGAAAAGTTAAGCCAGGTTTTCTTTTTAGGTTAGTAGATGGTTTTCTGATTCTGAATCCCGTCATCTGGCAAATACACTTTTTAATTCTTATACTGTTTTGAAAACTCATAGTTCTTTCTGCAGATAGCCTTACATATGTGTTTTGAAAGATCTAGCCTCTAAAGGGTACATTTTTTCTGTGTAAAATAGGAAAATGAAAACTTTTGATCAAAATACAAGAACAGCTAAGTCAGCCAAAAAGTGGCATTACATAAAGATTAGCAGCATGAAAATTTAAAATATATATTATTCAACATGTCAAGCTAAAAAGAGCAGGATTCCTAAAATTAAAACACTAAACTAAACAATATTATCTAAATTCTGTGCAAAAGACTGCTTCTTTTAGGAGTGTGTGATAAAACAATAGGGAAAAGAAAGGAGACAAATGTAACATCCTACATTCATATATTGGTTACTTACCGAGGACATTCCAAACTGTTCCAGATAATCTACTTCTAGGTCCATTCCTAGAACTAAAAGGGGAAAAATACTGAATATGGGAACAAAATGATTTTATAGCAAACTAGTATTGAAATGACTATAAAAAGTAACTAGTTTGTCATTTCAAGAAAAGAAGAGGCATGCCTTCCTGCAATATTTGTGACTTACGTATACTGCGTGAAATAAAGAAGGCCTTCGATTCTTCCCATCCTTTTTTAAAACTGATTTAACTGGCAAGGATGTTAAAGCTTTAAATGAGAAGCAGTTTTGGAACACTGCTCTTATGGCATTGAAGGGTGGCCAATGAGGTACGTTTACTAGATCAAAGACAGGTAAAAGGTAACATACAATAAACAGGGGTCTCTATTACTTCAGTTAAAACCTATTAGAGTTCCTACTGCAGGCATGTGTGTGTCCAGCGCAAAAAACTGACAGCACTACAGATGCAACTCAGTAAGCAATAACAAAAGGAAAATAACATTGAGATTGTCTACATATGCTTAGGACTTTGGCTGGCTATTAGAAGACCACTAAATTGGAAGAGGTTAGAAATCAAGCTTGAAGCTACAAGAACACGTAGGATGAACATGACCTGAGGGGGCTTATCCATAAAAGGACACTGAACATGTGATATTGTCACTTTCTTAACAACCTTAAATTATTTGATTTGTAAATGAATTTAAATGGGAAAAGAGATCTTCCACTTGAATGGTGAAATGGATGCCACAGGAACTGTCACTTTCCCTTCTTGTTTCTGCCTTGCTGTCATGTGCATCTTGCCTGGAAACGGTTTTGGGGGGGGGGGGGGGGAGATATGCCTCAAATATGGTGGACTCTGGATCTGCCTTGAGGCCACCCCACTTGATTAATATAATCACCATCCTCACCCCAAACTGGTTCCAGAAATGGCAATTTAATCACCTGCATAGTGAAACTGGTTTCTGCTCAATCAGTTCCAAACCAACCTAAATGGTTAATATAGATGAATCCTTGGTCTTGTCCAAAAAAGAAGATACTGCTCAGTGTGGAGGAAATGGAACAGATAACACGAGGGGAAATGTAACACAAAACAGGTGAAAGTGTTGTGCAGGAATACATGGGTACTCTACATAAATGCGAGTCTTCAGGACCAGATAAACTACATCAAAGATCTCAGAACACTGGCAACAATCTTTGTGAATCTTTGCTTGCCAGAAGAAGTCTTAGCAGACTGGAGAAGGGCAAAGGTTGCCCTTGTCTTCAAAAATGGGGGGAAAGAGGACTCAGAAAATTACTGACCAGTCAGCCAGACACTAATACCAAGAAAAATTATAGAGTAGTAATAATAATTTTCTTTCTTACCCACCTCTCCTCACGGCAAGTTACAGAATAATCAAACACACACACATTGTAAAAATACCACAAATACACATATTAAAGTGCATTTCTATAAAAGATACACATTAAAACATATTTCTATAAAATACATATTAAACTATACAAAGGTCATTAAACAGTCTGTAAGTACTTAGAAATGTCATGATCCCAAAAAGTGAACATGGGTTTCTTAAAAGCAAGTCATGTCAGATTAACCTTATGGCTTTTATATATATATAAAGTGAAGAGCCTGGCAGCCAAACAGAATTCTGTGAGTGTGGCATACCGTGATTTCAGTAAGGTCTTTGAGAAGAACCCCCATGATATTCTTGCAAACAGACTAGTAAAATGTGGGATTGA
Source organism: Anolis carolinensis (assembly GCF_035594765.1). Taxonomy (NCBI): domain Eukaryota; kingdom Metazoa; phylum Chordata; class Lepidosauria; order Squamata; family Anolidae; genus Anolis; species Anolis carolinensis. The sequence goes on from NC_085843.1 coordinate 189,634,161, forward strand.
CAATGCAACCATTAGGTGAACATGTAATTGTTGACTGATTCTATATTCTGCATGGCATAGGGCTGGATTGGATGGCCCAACCCAACTGATGCTCACCAATGCCTCCTCCTCATCCTGGACAGAAGTGGAGTATCACAGGGTTCTGTTCTGGATCCAGTGCTAATGAATGTATTGTTGGAAACAGCAACCTCCTAAGCCTGTCACTATTTGTTTATTGATAGTGCGTATATATATATATATATATATATATATATATATATATGCTAACTAGTATTCTATGTATGTGCTGATTTGCCAGTTTGTATCTCTTTGGTGTAGGAGGAGTTATAGACATGTGATTTTACTGAGCATGTTCAGATTCAGGACTCCATTTTGGATGCAGTCTTCTTGCATTAGACCTCAGTGGAGGTATGTGTTTGGTCTTCAATGAAAGCAGGTGTACAGTATGTGTCCCGACCTCAGTGAAAGTGGATGCATGTTGCTGTTTAGAGACTTTAATGGATACAGTATGATTATGGACTTCAGTGAGTACAACTATACTAAAGACTATGGACTACCGATTAAGAATGATACCCTGTGTACTCAACACAAAGAGAAGCTATATCCTATCTTATTGAAGTGAACTTCAATAAGAAATATTCCTGTATAGCTAATTAATAAAAGATGTTTATGAGTAAAAATATATTTTTTCAAAGAAGACTTTGCTTTTATCTCTGAGTGCATATTTTAAACTAAGAGGCTTCACGGGAATGTGTATCTTTTGGACAATTACAACTGCAAAGAAACAACCATCTGCAGCTAACCAAATACATTTTGTAGTGGCATGTCTTTATCCTTCGCAGTTTAAAGACATGGTTCTTCAGTTTGACAGCTGAGTTACCTGTGTGCCACTACATTAATGTTTCTGAATATCACCTGTTCAAAGAGTTGACTTCTAACAAGGGCATGCTTTTCTTGACTAGTGGTTTTCAAAAGATGGTCTCCACATATTCATAGACATTCACATTTGCCAAAAGGATATGTGCCCATAGACTAGGTGCAGTTATTTTCCAATAGGTTATGCAATATGTTATGGAATTTCCAATAGGTTATGTGCAATACGTCTTTAACAATGATTGGATGAAGGTTTAGAGCAGTGGTTCTCAACCTGTGGGTCCCCAGATATATTGGCCTTCAACTTCCAGAAATCCTAACAGCTGGTAAACTGGCTGGGATTTCTGGGAGTTGTAGGCCAAAACACCTAGGACCCACAAGTTGAGAAACATTGTTTTAGCGAACATGCTTCCAATATTTGCAAATAACATAAAATTAAATGGGGTAACTATTACCCCAGATAACAGGATCAAAATTCAAAATGACCTTAAAAGACTGGAGAACTGGGTAAAAACTAGCAAAGTCAATTCCAACAAGGTTAAGTGTAAAGCACAATACCCTTAAAGGGTGGGGAACAGATATAGGATGGATGACACCTGTAGAATGGGAACTGCGATTCCCCTTTTCAGGCACCTGTGCCCATTTCTATATATTCTGGTCATAGACCGTAATAAATTGCTGATTCTGACACCTGTAGAGTATTAACAAGGGACATGATAGCCATGGTGTGAGGTGTACCAAAACAAAATACAAACATAGAATTTCACACTGTTATAAGCACAAATAGGCATTTCAATTCAACTACACTTACCATCAGTGGGTGATCTGAACTCTTCATTGTCTATATCCAAAAAACTGCCATTATTCATTACTGTTTCTGCCTGATGTGGTTTCTGTGTTAGACCATTTGCAGCCTCATGTAATGAACTTTGTTGACGTAAAACCACAGCTGATGCAATACTTTGGTTCATCTAAGAAATGAAGAATAGATTAGAGAAACGCTCAGAAAAGAGATAACTATAGATTCCATGTGTTGTTTAACTTGCTTCCCTTCACCTGTATGTCATTTGGTTAAACTGTACTCTATTTTATTTTCTTAAAAGATCAGAGCATGTTGTTTGGGAAATTTTGCATCAGGAGTGGATAAAGTGTGTGTTTTGAAAGACAACCTGGGCTTCAAAGCTGCCAAGCTGTAGAGATGTCTCAATTTCTTACAGCAATAAAGATGAGGTTCCCAGGCATGATTCTTGAGATTTAAAGCCTCCAGTGCAGTTTTTAGCATATTCCCACACCCAAAACATGCTAGATCCTAAATATAGCAATAAAAAGGAATTAAAAAAACAAAACAAAAGACAATACCAATTCACTTGAAGGTTCAGTTTGAGTTTCTACTTTTGTTACATTCTGTTCTTCAGCTGCAATCTGCTCTTCAATCTCTTTCCTATAAAAATAAGAAGACTGTTATATCCACATGTTCTAAGGACATCTGATTCAATATACTTTTAAATTTGTTTTTGTACATGCAGGTTTTCTTTTGCCCTTTACCTGTGGACATTTAGATAAAAGAAGCTTCTTTTCACAAAAATTAAATACTAATCCCCAATTAAGCAATTAAGCCATCTATGTTTTAATATATCTCTGAAAAGAATACTGAGCAACTTGAAATTATTTATTTACAGATTTAGGTTATATGCTATTTTCTACTGCATATGTAATCTACTGTTACCAAATACTTAGATTTAGTCCAGGAACAAAAAACAGGTTACTTTTCATGAGCTTCTACTACATTTCTGAAGTCCAGAACTACTCTAAATGCACTTACAGAACACTTACTGTTTTTCAAATGTTGTTTCTACAGCCCTTGATTCCTCAGGGAAATTATGCTGCTCTGCTTCTTTGAACAGTCCACTGTCCTCTTGGGTATCACTCCTTTCAATGGTGAGCACAGCACAGTCAGGTGAATTCTGTAATTTGGAACCGCCTCCAAATGGGTTGAAGTTAGGATCAAACTTCTCAAAATCAAAGCTATATGCTGCTTTGGGAACAGAATTCTCTTCTGTTCCAGTGCTTGTTTGACATTTACCCTTTTCTTTTCTTTTACAATAACTGAGACTTCCAAAGCTACCAGATTCTAGCACAGGCGATGAGATATTATTTTCTATAAGTGCCACTGAAAGTAGCTCAGTCTTGCAAGCATTGTTCAAATCTTGCTTTATAGCTTGATTGAGGCTTAATATTTGCTTTGAGGAATCACTATCTAGCAATGAAGTGGAGTTAAAAGAACTTGCTGGTTCATAGCTTGTTTCCTCAGACAGATTATTTTCAGTAGCAGATTCCAGATAAACTGAACAAAGTGAAAGAGAATTTCTATCCATTGCTTCTTTTCTTGTGCAAACTTGCAAAAGAGACACTGGTTGATTTTTAGGGGAATTCAGAAGGCCACTGGTGCTCTTGAACGGATCTGGATCATTCAACACAGACGATTCAGGAGTATGTGCTCTGTTTTTTTCTGGGATGACATCATTTGGAGAATCAAAGCTGAGCTTTCCTTCTGTCGCTATCTCCTCTTTTGCTAAATCAGTATCTGTTATTAGTAGTGGTTGATTCCTGTGGAAAGGCAGAACCATCACAAATTAGTTAATTCAGCCTTCTAAAGACAGTTAAAATAAAAAGTACACATTTGGCATTCAGATTTTTCTTTCAGAGGGGGCCATTGCTTATTAACCAAAAAAAGGATATTCACTGTCGGCTTCAGATACTATGTTGTCAGGTTTATGAAAGTCTTGCAGTGTCTAGACTTTAATTCTAGGAACACATGTTTTGAAGTAATCCAAGCTGAACTCAGTGGGATTCACTTTCAAGTAAATGCACACTGGATCAGATTACATTGCTCACTTTATCAATTTAGACCATTTGCTTACTTCCCAATTACCAAAGCCCCTTGGGTATTTATCAGCAGAAATGAAAAACAATCAGCAAAATGTATATACATTAAATCAAACAACTAAAAGCAATAAAGTTCTTAATGATTCTGTAACATCTAAAAATAAAATTGACTTAATCCGGCACGAAAAATATCAGTCTAGTAATCATCAGAATACAACATACTTGTTTTCATAGATCCAAGAAAACTGATGCTTCAACAGGAATCTTCAGATAATCATAAAGTTGGAACAGACCACATGGGCCATCTAGTCCAATCACCTGCCATGCAGAAAAAACACCCCGAACAGATGGCCATCTAGACTCTGTTTAGAAGCCTCCAAAGAAGGAGCCTCCGCCATACTCTGAGGCAGAGGGTTCCATTGTTCAACAGCTCTTATGGTCAGGATATTCTTTAGGTGGAATCTTCTTTCCTGTCATTTGAATCCAGTACACTGAGCCCTAGTCTCCCCAGTGCAGCAGAAAACAAGCCTACTTCCTTCTCCCCTAAGACACTCTTTCACAAATTTATACATGGCTAACATATCCCCACTCAACCTTTTCCTCTGTAGGCTAAACATACCCAGCTCTTTAAGCTGCTCCTCATAGGGCATGGTTTCCAGACCTTTGATCATTTTAGTTGCCCTCCTCTGGACACTCAGCTCTCTAGAGTGGAGTCAATCACCTTGTAATTGCATCTGGAAAACAACTGTCAACTGCAACCAGGGCCGGCCCCACTATTGAGGCCCCTGACGCCGCCGCCTCGGGCGCAGGCCCGGGGGGGCGCCGTCAGGCTGGGCGGGAGGCGGGGCACCGCCCTGACGGTGCCCCGCCTCCCGCCCAGTGCGCCCTGGCCCGTCTGGCCTTTCCTAGCTGGCCAGACTGCAGCGGAGGTCCCTGCAGGCCGCAATCGCGGCCTGCAGGGACCTCCGCTGCAGTCTGGCCTGCTACAAAAGGCCAGACGGGCGAGCGGGAGTAGCGTGGGAGGCGGGGCCAGCTCTGACGCCGCTCCCCCCCCGCCCAGCGTGCCTTGGCCCTGCCTCCCACGCAGCGTGGGAGGCGGGGCCAAGGCACGCTGGGCGGGGGGGGGGAGCGGCCTCAGAGCTGGCCCCGCCTCCCACGCTACCCCCGCTCGCCCGTCTGGCCTTTTGTAGCAGGCCAGACTTCAGCGGAGGTTCCTCCAGGCCGCGATTGCGGCCTGGAGGAACCTCCGCTGAAGTCTGGCCTGCTACAAAAGGCCAGACGGGCGAGCGGGGGTAGCGTGGGAGGCGGGGCCAACTCTGGCCCCGCCCCCCCGCCCAGCGTGCCCTGGCCCCGCCTCCCACGCTGTGTGGGAGGCAGGGCCAGGGCACGCTGGGCGGGGGCGGGGCCAACTCTGGCCCCGCCCCCCTCACTATTCGCCCTGGCCCCGCCTCCCACGCAGCGTGGGAGGCGGGGCCAGGGCACGCTGGGCGGGGCCATGGCGCCGGTGGCGGGGGCGCTTTTCAGCACCCCCGCTTCACATCAAAAAATATCTCCGGCCGGCCCTGACTGCAACTGCAAAATTTAGTTCTTTCCATTAAAATCAAAGTAGCTGTGATATTAACACAACAATGCCTGTTTGTCTCCAAGCTGGCAAAAACATGTGGATGACTACGTTCTTCTTACATGAATGCAATTGTCCTTACTGCGTTTTAAATCAGGAGTAGTTACAGTTTCGCAATCATTCTCAGTGAAAAGAATTTTTTGGCAAATATCACTGCTTCTACTCATATGCTTGAAGTCCAGAAAAAAACAGCCTCCTAAAACCCATATTCTCTTCCAACAACCTGAAGACAGCTGTATGACAGCCCAACACTTCCTGGGATATCATTGACTAAATTACAATCTATTTTGAATCTACCTACATAAAATCACAGTTTTACTCACTCAACACTGACTGGAGGCAAGAGAAGATCTTTTGGAATGCAGTCATCTACTAAAGGAGAAGTTTCAGGTTTCTTCCTTACATCTGGACTCAGGAATTTGCGAGTCTGAGGATCCCGGATAGGAGTTTGAAAAGTTACCTTAGGAGAGAAAATTTATCAGAGATCTGCAGAGCCAAAATGCATACACACAACACATACCTAGACATTGATTGGGTACTTATGCCCTGCTTTCTACAGCTTAAAAAGGAGTCACTTGAAGCAATGTATGAAAAACAAACAAACATCAATATATATTAATAATTAAAAGCAGAAATAAAACCTACATAATTGAAGAATTGAAGAATTATACAGTGTTTTACTCAGGAAAAGAAAATCTAAGACAAAATGTGGTGACATTCATAGAAAGATGAAGCCAAAGTAGTTGAAGGATGTAATGCAGTTTGACTTAATCATATTAATGACTTTAGGGAAAACACATCGAGATAACTATAATTCAACTTTATGATCTAAACACAGTGGCAAAAGAAGAATCTGAAAGATTTTATGCTGGAGTAAGGTGGGAAACTGAATATACATAAAAGAAGATGTTAATCAGTGATGATTAGAATGCAAAAATAGGAAATAGAGCAGAATGAAAGATTACAGAAAATGTCGGTCTAGAATTAAGAAATGAAACAGGAGAATGACTGATTGAATTTTGTGAAGCCAATAGTGTGTTCTTTGCAAACACATTCTTCAAGCAACCCAAACAACAGCTGTATGCCTAGACATCATCTCATGGCCAATATAAAAATCAAATAGACTTTGTAATTAGAAACAGAAGATTGAGAAGTTCTATTCTCTATGTGAAGTCAAGGCCAGGAGGAAATTGTGCTGAAATACAACCTGAAGAATATCCCTGTAGAATTTCAAGATGTGAAAAATGGATTTGTTATTATAAAAACTAAGTGAACGGGAACTAGAATTCTGAACTGAAGTCAGAAACACTGTCAGGGAGGAATGCAAAAAGACACTATCTGTAGCCCAAAAGAAAGAAAAGCCTCAATGGATGAGTGATGAAATTCTTCAAGCAGTTAAAGACAGACAAGAAGCACGAATTCAATTATTTCTCTGCCTGAATGAGAACTAATTAATGCAAAGAAATAAAAGTGATGACAAAAAGGAAGACTTATTCTCAAAGATCTAAAAAACAAAACAAATGGAATTTTAAATCATGAGTGGAAATGCTCTACAACTAGCAGAAGAACACATTATGTTGATAAATAAAAATATGATGGAAACAATACATTGAAGAATTCTATGAAAGAGACCACTTTGTTTCAGGAAAAACCTTATAAAGATGAACATACAACATCAGAAAGTGATGTGGAAGCTGCATTCAGACCACTTAGAAGAAATAAATCACCAGAAGCAGATCGCTTACCAATAGAGCTGCTTCAGACTACAAATGCTGAATCTGTTCTAATTCTAACTAAAATCTGTCAATACAGAAAACAAAAAAATCCCATAAATTGGAAACACTCGGTATATATTCCCATCCCCATGAAAGGATTATTATTATTATTCATTTATTTTATCCCACTTTTCTCTCATGGGTGGGATTCCAAGTGGTGTACAATGATTAAATTACATAACATAAAAATACAACAAAACAAAAACATCATATAGGCAAACTAAACAGAAATACACACTACATAAGCCAAAAATTTGACAAATTCATAAATTAAAACATTATACCATTAAAACCATTCAAAATTCCATGTGTCACAAGATTTGGTTTCCTTGATGTGTAATTTATAAGCAAACAATGTCATTGAATTTCTAATTTCTATAAATGGCTGTGAAAGCTGGACAATGAAGCCCCATGTTTGAAACGTGGGGCTGGAGAAGAATTCTACAGATAATGTGGACTACTGAAAAGACCACTCAGTGGGTACTGGAGCAAATCATGCCTTAACTTTCCCTAGAATACTGCTTTACTTTGGCCATATAATAAAAATGACTCAATGGAAAAGACAATAATGCCTGATAAGGTAGTAGGAAGGGTGAGATACAGATACAGCATTACAGATAGATACAGTCAACCACAGATGCTGCAAAATATGAGGCAGGACTGCTGCTGATAGAATACTAGAAAGTCTCTCATTGATGGGTTTGCCATAAGTTGAATTCAACTTGACAGCTGTTAACAAGAAGCGGGAAGAATCAAAATTAAAACTAAAACTAATAAATCACTGATGTAAAGAAAAGACACACGGTATAAGCGCCTGTCAGAACATTAAAGACATAGGAGTTAGATACCTTCCAGGGTATTCTGTATTTTAGCTGTCACATATCTCCTTTCCACCTGAACATCAGGAAGAATCTCCTTTCCACCTGAACATCAGGAAGAACTTCCTCACTGTGAGAGCTGTTCGACAGTGGAACTCTCTCCCCGGGGCCGTGGTGGAGGCTCCTTCCTTGGAGGCTTTTAAGCAGAGGCTGGATGGCCATCTGTCGGGGGTGCTTTGAATGCGATTTCCTGCTTCTTAGCAGGGGGTTGGACTAGATGGCCCATGTGGTCTCTTCCAACTCTACTATTCTATGATTCTATGATTCTAGAAGCCTCCTCTCATCCCCACCACTGAAACATTGTTAAATATTTTGATACTAAATACTTACAGATACTAAAACTGTTGGTCTAGAAAAGAGTGATATTAAATATTATCATACCTTCATAAACTTCATTATTTCTTTTGGTGGAACATTTTCTTTCTGTGATGGACGAAGAATGGAAGGCCTGCCTGTGAGCTCTGGAGATGTGACGGGTATGGCACAGTTTTCAGCACCTATGTCATCACTAATATTTTCTCCCTTCAAGATTTGCAGACTCATTCTATAAATGGGAAAATAAAACAAACATTTATGTAACAGTGTTGCTTTTGGAGTGTATGCATAAGGAGATCTTGTGCTTAGTATGTCGCTTTTTCCCCAAGACCGGGACTCAAAGTGGCTTCCAAACATGATTTTTAGAATAATTTCAGAATAAATTGAAAATATATAATGTTAAAAAGAGAAGCAAAATGTACTCAATAAAAATGCTCCTTGCTTTATACATTGAACGCTTATTTAAATAAAAATGTCTTTGTCTACAAAATGCAAAGAAAGAAGGGCCTCGCATTCTATTGAAGGGCATTCTTGAGGGTGAGAGCAGCTGCTGAGACGTCTATCTCTTTGCTATGTTCTCTCCAAGCAAGCCTGTAAAGGTAGTGGGGAAGAGAGAAAGTCTTCACCTGAAGATCCTAAGTGTCCTGGCAGGTATAGATAAGGAGACAGGGTCTTTCAGATAGTCTGGAGAGTCATATGGCCTATGTCCATCCTGGCATTTTTCACTTCTTCTCATCATCCCCAACCATTGGTGACAATATTAGAGGTTACAGTCCACTTGGTGCCTCAGGGTCCTACTTCTGCTTTTAAAGCAAATGGATACTTGTAACAGGTTTCTAAAACGTGGAGTTATCATTTAATTTTAAAAGTTTTGTTCAGGTTCTTTCCTATGAATAGGTTGCTGTTTTACATTTTTCTTGGACTCATGGGGAACTCCTGGTCTGTAAACCACCAGTTCCTTTCAAAAGTCCGCACACAAAACTCCACATCTTTTTTCAGGGAATAGTATATCTCTCTGATTGCAAAAAGCAGCACATCATTCTGTTTTCAGGAGTCTAGGACTTGGGATGCTCCTGGAAACACAATGGAGGGGAATTGCTACAGTAGAGTCTCGCTTATCCAACGTTCTGTATTATCTAATGAAGTCTGCCTCCCACCCGGATCCACAGCTGTTTCTCTATACAGCTACGCACAGCGTGTCAACATGCCCAACAACAACACAAGTGCAGCCACACTCCCAAACAAGTGGCAGACTTGTTGTAAAACATGATATTTTGGTGCTTAATTTGTAAAATCATAAAGTAATTTGACGTTTAATAGGCTTTTCCTTAATCCCTCCTTATTATCCAACATTTTTGCTTATCCAATGTTCTCCTGGCCCATTTATGTTGGATAAGTGAGACTCTACTGTACTTGTTATCTTACTGAGCTGGCAGCTAAGAACTGACTCCCCCCAATTTTGCTTCTTTGGCAAGCAATAAAACAAAGAAGCTAGTAGCAACACTAGATATCTTTTTCCCAGAGGTAAGCACTAAGTGGCGAACCTCAGAAAGCCTTCTGATGGTTTTGCTATAAAGGTTGCTTGAAATAAGAAAACCATTGTGGAAGCCCTGCCATCGGAAGGAAAAATACTAGGATTGACAGTAACAAGAAGTAGCTTTTCCAAAACAGTAATTCATGGTGCATTTCGAATTCAGGGTGGGCAACAGTGAACATGGTTACATTTGGCCTGCGTGGGCTGAAAATGCAACCTTGAAATGAAGTGAAATTATTTTTAAATCTCCCAATTTCAACTAGGTTTTAGGTGTCAGAAAGTGTTGTTCTGAAGGAACTGCTCCCAGGAACATATGGGGCCATTATAAAATTTGGGGATCCGCAGTCTGAGAATCAGGTCCAAAAAGAGGGATTAGGGACCACATGCAACCTGTGGACAACATCTTCTCAATTTTCTGATTCAATCCATTTCTAATTTACAGATTCCTTAATGCAATTCTATCAGAGGATCTTCTTGGCAAGATCTGTGAAGAATGGCTTTGCCTTTCTCTCTCTCTCCAAGACTGGGTATGATTTGCCCAAGGCCACCCAGTAGATTTCCATGACTGAAAAGGGATTCAAACTGATTTCCAGAGTTGTAGTCCAACACTTCAGCCACTATATCACAAGGGCTATTGGAATGTGGAGCACACTGACTCAAAGGCTCTCCTATTTTGGCAGATTTTAAACAAGAGAATTGCATAGGGCAGTAACCTTCAAGGCATGAAATCCCACTTTGTGAGAAACATGGGATAAATTGTGGAAATTTGGGCTTGCCCCCATGTTAGTCGCCCTGAGCCCCTGTGGGGAGATGGAGGCGGGGTACAAAAATAATGTTATTACAGTAGAGTCTCACTTATCCAAGCTAAACGGGCCGGCAGAAGCTTGGATATGCGAATATGTTGGATAATAAGGAGGGATTAAGGAAAAGCCTATTAAACATCAAATTAGGTTATGATTTTACAAATTAAGCACCAAAACATCATGTTATACAACAAATTTGACAGAAAAAGTAGTTCAATACTCAGTAAAGTTATGTTGCAATTACTGTATTTACGAATTTAGCACCAAAATATCACAATATATTGAAAGCATTGACTACAAAAATGGCTTGGATAATCCAGAGGTTTGGATAAGTGAGGCTTGGATAAGTGAGACTCTACTGTATTATTATTATAAAACAATTGTGTACTCCTTCATACCATTGGGTTTATTTATTTACTATGTTTATATCTCACTCTTCTCACTCCAAAACGGGGACTCAGAGCGGCCCTACAAAAAGGCAGCAATTCGATGCCATACATATAGTAACAAATAAACATATACTTTACAACCAAAAGTCAGCAGCAATAACTTGGAAGCCATCTAGGATTGGCCTAGGTGGCTTCTAATCTATGGGTCCAGTCTTAAATAACAAATGCATTCCCTATGCAGAAAGAAGCATAATGGGATAGTGTCATTGAACAAACGGGGATTGGTAACATTAAAGGAGTACCAGGCTTGGGCAAGACCCTATCCTTAAGACATCATCTGGCCTGGCGACTTGTATTTCTTTTTTATTTATTTACTTTGTTTTATACCCTGCCCTCTCTCCCTCATTGAGAGACTCAAGAGTGGCTAACACGCAGCAGCAATTCGATGGTGTACGAATCTAAGACAATACAAAAACTCAAAATATAAATCACAGATACAAAAAATTAAACACATCATATAAAACTACAGTACATAATAAAACAATTAAAACCAGCTATAATTAAAACCCAGCTCCAACCTGTTGCCATAATGTCAAAATCCGTTGTCATTTAAGTGTTTGCTCATTGCCTTCCACAAAAGTTTCCCTCCAGATGAAAGTTTTTGTTTTTGAAGGAAAGCAGGGAGGAGGCCATTCTCATATCCTTAGGGAGTTCCAGAGCCAAGGGGACACTGTCGAGAAGGCCCTTTCCTTCGTACCAACCAATTGCACCTGAAACGGGGGTGGGACCAAGAGCAGGGCCTCCCCAACAGATAGTAGGGCCCAGGCAGGCTCATATTGGTAGATGCGGACAGGTAGACAGGTTGGGTCCAAGCCATTTAGGACAGTGGTTCTCAATGTGTAGGTCTCCAGGTGTTTTGGCCTACAACTCCCAGAAATCCCAGCCAGTTTACCAGGTCTTAGGATTTCTGGGGCCAAAACATCTGGGGACCCACAGGTCGAGAACCACTGGTTTAGGGCTTTAAAGGTTAAAACCAGCACCTCGAATTGCACCCGGTAGCAGACTAATAACCAGTGCAGCTGCTACAACAGGAGGGTTGACTGCTCCCTGAATGGCACTCCAGTGAGCAACCTGGTTGTAGATCTCTGAACCAGGTGAAGCTTCTGAATATTTTCAAGGGCAGCCCAACGTAGAGCACATTACAGCAATTCAGTCTAGATGTGACAAGGGCATGGACCACCATGGTCAGATCACATCTCAAGGTATGGACTTGTTCTAGGAATCAGCCCTCCCCCATCAGGGGCTGAGAGGGGACATGATAAAAAGGCAAAGGTTTCCCTGACGTTAAGTCCGGTCATAACCGACTCTGGGGGTTGGTGCTCATCTCAATTTCTAAGCCGAAGAGCCAGCGTTGTCCACAGACACCTCCAAGGTCATGACTGCATGGAGCGCCGTTACCTTCTTGCCAGAGCAGTACCTATTGATCTACTCACATTTGCATGCTTTCGAACTGCTAGGTTGGCAGGAGCTGGGGCTAACAGCGGACGCGCATTCCGCTCCTGGGATTTGAACATGGGACCTTTTGGTCTGGAAGTTCAGCCCCAGGGGACATGATAGCCATGTTTAAATATCTAAAAGGGCATCACATTTGGGAGGGGGTCAAGGTTGCTTTCTACTGTTGTAGAGAATTGGAAACAAAACAATTGATTCAAATGGGAGGAAAAGAGATTCCACCTAAACATTTGGAAGACCTTTCTGATGGTAAAAGCTGTTTGGCAGTGGAATATGCTGCCTTGAGAGTGTAATGGAGTTTCCTTCTCTAGACGTTTTTAGCTAGACTGGATTGCTATCTGTTGGGAGTGTTTTGATTGTGTTTTTTCCTGAATGGGGGCTGGAATGGATGGCCCTTGTGGTCTCTTCCAATCTAAGATCCTATTATCCCAATTGAGTTTGGTCCCCTAGGTTTAATTCTCCAAATGCAACAGACCCAAAGAGTTATCAGACAGCACTAGCAACTTAATATCATACCAATATAAAACAGTGAAAATGTGGAAGCAAAGATGCCTCAGTATGTGCTGGCCTTCGTGAAGAAGCAAGCTAAGCACTAGCAGAGCGTCGACTAAGGGTTTTCAGGAGGGAGGGGGGCGGGGTGTTTGCTAAGGAGCAGGAATGCCTTGGAAAGCGGGCTCCGAGCCCCGGGCCTCTCGCCTCCGCTCCCCTTCTTCCTTCCTCCCACACCCTCTTTACCTGCTTCGTCGCCGAGGACGCCCCGCCGACTTTCCTGCTACTACCACCAACTCTGAGGTATCGCCTCTCAACTCCTCGCCCGCTTCAAATCTTAACGGTTTCTGTCTCTACCAATGAAAAAACACAGAGCTGGGTTGCGTCAGAGATCACGTGACAACCCAGCGACTTGCCCCGGAGCCTCCTCCCGCAGAGGCGGCTGAGAGTGACTACGCATGCGCATACATTGACTTCTCTGTGGAGAGGCGTTCGTTGGCAAAATTTCGAGCTTTTCGCTGGCCCCAAAGGGATTGAACCGTGCCAGTGTTGTTGTTGTTTTAATTAGGACCCAAGGCCCTACCACACAGCCCTTTATCCCAGAATATCAAGGCAGAAAGTTCCACATTTTCTGTTTTGAACTGGAATATATGGGCTCAGATAACCCAGTTCAAAGCAGATATTGTGGGATTTTCTGCCTTGATATTTTGGGATATAGGGCTGTGTGGAGGGGCCCTCAGACGGATCAGGAACCGAGTTACCCAGCAGGGCCTGAATACCCTGAAGCATTGATTCCCATATTCTGCTGCTTGATTTTTGTGAACTTCGACTCCTAGAAGCCTTGTCCCTATGGCAGGCATCCTCAGAGGTTGTGAGGTTTGTTGGAAACTAAAAAAAGTGAGGTTTATATATCTGTGGAAGGTCCAGGGTGGGAGATCGAACTCTTGTCTGTTGGAGGCAAGTGTGAATGTTGGAATTCATCACCTTGATTAGCATTGAAAAAGCCTTGCAGCTTCAAAGCCTGGCTGCTTCCTTCCTTCCTTAAGAAGTGTTAACTAGCCCAGATTTCCCAGACAAGCACCCACTCTGTCAGTCTTTATGAAAGATTTTAAAACCTGGCTCTTTCTGTGCGCCTTCAGTGATTGACTGCAAGGACAGCCCCCTCCTCCCCTGCATTTCTTTGCCCCTCTAGTTGGTAATAATCTCTCATTTACCTCACCTCCGAATCTCTCAGGTAATACAGCAGCACTTTATTATCTACAGTGTTCCCTCACTACTTCGCGGTTCACTTTTCGTGGATTCACTGTTTCGCGGTTTTTCAAAAAAGACTATTATAAATAATTAAAAATTACAATTTACAGCCTAAGGAAGGGAGGAAGGAGAAGCCAAAGGGAGAGAAAAGGAGCCCAAGCAGCAATGGGAGGAGAAGGAGGCAATTTATCAACACAAGATTGGTTGATAAAGACTTAAAATAGTGTATAACTACTAAAATAATGTATAAATATTAAAATAAATATAATGCGTCTACTTCACAGATTTTCACTTATTGCGGGTGGTCCTGGAACCTAACCCCAGCGATAAGTGAGGGAGCACTGTACTTCATTAGGTTTTTAATTTCACTCCTTGCACTTTTGCCCACTTCTCTTATTATTTTAATCACTGTTTTGCTTTTATATGGTGTTTATTTAATCATTACATTACTGTTTAAAATAGTGTTTTATTCTGTCTAACATTTCTCCTTGATGATGTTTGTTTTTTCTGTATGTATTTTATACTGTTTTATTGTGATTATCTTGGCTTGGCCCCATGTTAGCCACCCCGAGTCCCTGCGGGGAGATGGAGGCCGGGTATAAAAATAAAGTTGTTATTATTATTATTATTATTATTATTATTACTGATTCATGTCTGGAATTCCTGTTTTCTGAATGTCGTTCTTTATTTACTGTCCTGATTTTTAATACTGGTAGCCAGACTTGGTTTATTTTCATGGTTTCCTTCTTTCTGTTGAAATTGTCCAGCTGCTTGTGGATTTCAGAGTAGTTTTACATGGTGGTTGTGAGAGTGGTCCAGCATTTCTGTGTTCTCAAATAATATACTGTGTCTGGGCTGGTTCATCACGTGCTCTGCTATGGCTGACTTCTTATTTATATATTTATTTATTTAGCACCAAAATATAATGATATATTGAAAACATTGACTACAAAAATGGCTTGGATAATCCTGAAACTTGGATAAGCGAGGCTTGGATAAGTGAGACTCTACTGTATTAGTAATATAACATTTAATATATAATATATAATTAATATGGAACCCCGGTGGCCAAGTGTGTTAAAGCACTGAGCTGCTGAATTTGCAGACCGAAAGGTCGCAGGTTCAAATCCCGGGAACGGAGTGAGGTTCAAATCCCGGGAACTGTTAGCTCCAGCTTCTGCCAACCTAGCAGTTCGAAAACATGCCAATGTGAGTAGATCAATAGGTACCGCTCTGGCGGGAAGGTAACGGCGCTCCATGCAGTCATGCCGGCCACATGACCTTGGAGGTGTCTACGAACAACACCGGCTCTTCGGGTTAGAAATGGAGATGAGCACCAACCACCAGAGTCAGACATGACTGGACTTAACGTCAGGGGAAGGCTTTACCTTTACTATATAATTAATATTATTATATTGTATTATTAGTACAGTAGAGTCTCACTTATCAAACACTCACTTATCCAACTTTCTGGATTATCCAACACATTTTTGTAGTCAATGTTTTCAATACATCATGATATTTTGGTGCTAAATTCATAAATACAGTAATTACTACATAGCATTACTGTGTATTGAACTACTTTTTCTGTCAAATTTGTTGTATAACATGATGTTTTGGTGCTTAATTTGTAAAATCATAACCTAATTTGAAGTTTAATAGGCTTTTCCTTAATCTCTCCTTATTATCCAACATATTCACTTATCCAACGTTCTGCCGGCCCGTTTACGTTGGATAAGCGAGACTCTACTGTAGTATAATATTGTATTCCATTATAATATTATTATAAGTAGTATATGTATATACAATATATTATATATTATAATTATATATATATATATATATATATATATATATATATATATACACACTTCTATATATACAGTAGAGTCTCACTTATCCAACACTCGCTTATCCAACATTCTGGATTATCCAACACATTTTTGTAGTCAATGTTTTCAATATATCGTGATATTTTGGTGCTAAATTCATAAATACAGTAATTACAGTAGAGTCTCACTTATCCAACACTCACTTATCCAACGTTCTGGATTATCCAATGCATTTTTGTAGTCAATGTTTTCAATATATCATGATATTTTGGTGCTAAATTCATAAATACAGTAATTACAGTAGAGTCTCACTTATCCAACACTCACTTATCCAACGTTCTGGATTATCCAATGCATTTTTGTAGTCAATGTTTTCAATATATCATGATATTTTGGTGCTAAATTCGTAAATACAGTAATTAGTACATAGCATTAATGTGTAATGAACTACTTTTTCTGTCAAATTTGTTGTATAACATAATGTTTTGGTGCTTAATTTGTAAAATCATAACCTATTTTGATGTTTAATAGGCTTTTTCTTAATCTCTCCTTATTATCCAACATATTCACTTATCCAACGTTCTGCGGGCCCGTTTAAGTTGGATAAGTGAAACTCTACTGTACTACATAGCATTACTGCGTATTGAACTACTTTTTCTTCCAAATTTGTTGTCTAACATGATGTTTTGGTGCTTAATTTGTAAAATCATAACCTAATTTGATGTTTAATAGGCTTTTCCTTAATGCCTCATTATCCAACATATTCGCTTATCTAACATTCTGCCGGCCCGTTTATGTTGGATAAGTGAAACTCTAATGTATATGACTTCTCTGACTGTGTTACTTTCCAGTGTCTTTCATGTTCATTGATTCGTGTTTGGGCAATATTGCGTTTGACGGTCCCTATGTATCCATGGAGCCAAGCGGGGTTGAACTACATTTCCCAGCATGCATCGCGCCGGACTTCCGGTCCTTGGGCCTGGGGCGGGGTCTTCGCTTCAGGTCAGGCCTCGGCGCTAGCGGGGCTCGCGTTCTTCGGAGGTGTTCGGGCGGGCGGGTTCGCTCCGCGGCGGGCTGCCCATGGAGAGCCCCGCGGCCACGTTCACGCTGGCCTATGTGGTGCTGGCCGTATGCTTCGTGTTCCCTCCGAACGAATTCTACTCCGCCGGCCTGACGGTGCCGGGCCTGCTGGGCGGCTGGCTGGGCAGCGAGGACGCGGCCTTCGTGCAGTACCACTTGCGGCGCGGCACTAGCACCCTCTTGGCCCACGCCTTGCTGCCCCTCGGTGAGAGACTGCAGGCAGGGAAGGCAAGCCAGGCCCGGGCGGAGACCTCTAGCCTCTTTCAGGCCTCGGGACCATCGGCCAAGGCACCTCCATTTGGAGAACGCCTTTGAGGCGGAGTCGTCTCCTTAGTCGCTTCTCTTTTCCTGGTTTCTTATCGCAAAACAACAGCAGTACAGGCAGTCCTAGTTACGAACAAGATAGGTGCTGTAGGTTTGTTTTAAAGTTGAATTTGTATGCAAGTTGGAATAGGTATACATTTAAGGGTTACTCCATACATACTATTTATTTATTTACTTACCATATTTATATCCTGCCTTTCTCAACCCCTGGGGGGACTCAAGGCGGCATACAAATGGCACTACATAGTGCCCACAAACATAAAACATAAAAAAGTTACATTAAAATTAAAATAAGCATACATAAAAACATATTTAAATACAATCCAGTGTTAAGACACAGCATCCAAAGACGAGGTCTAAGGCCGATCCAGAGTTAATTGCACGTTTTCAAGTCAACTTATTGCACAACTATAGTAGAGTCTCACTTATCCAACATAAACGGGCCGGCAGAATGTTGGATAAGCAAATATGTTGGATAATAAGGAGGCATTAAGGAAAAGCCTATTAAAAATCAAATTAGATTATGATTTTACAAATGAAGCACCAAAACATCATGTTTTACAACAAATTTGACAGAAAAAGTAGTTCAATACGCAGTAATGCTATGTAGTAATTACTGTATTTACGAATTTAGCACCAAAATATCACAATTTATTGAAAACATTGACTACAACAATGCATTGGATAATCCAGAACATTGGATAAGCGAGTGTTGGATAAGTCAGACTCTACTGTACTTATTGAAGACTTGGTGGACACATTCAAAAGTGGTTGACTGTGGGATGGGGCACCTGGTCAGGGGGATAGAATTACTATAGACCACTGTAATACTCAGGGCCGTAGCCAGAAAAAAAATTCAGGGGGGGAGGAGTTTTGAAAATGTCAGGGGAGGAGTTGAATCCCTGACCCCCCCCCCCCCCCCTTACAGGCCTTTCAATATCTGCTTGAGATAGTGCCTGGAGAGACTCTTAATTTTTTGCATCTCATAGACTTAGCATGGGGATTTGGT
The DNA here is from genome assembly GCF_035594765.1 of Anolis carolinensis. NCBI lineage: Eukaryota > Metazoa > Chordata > Lepidosauria > Squamata > Anolidae > Anolis > Anolis carolinensis. Next base: position 189,652,732 of record NC_085843.1, read on the forward strand.
TAACCAATTAAAAATCATGAGTAAACCAGGTTTTTTTTAACCTGAAAATTTTCGGGGGGGGGGGGGGTTGAACCCCCCCTCCCAGGCTACAGGCCTGGTGATACTACATACATACATACACATGCACAAGCTTGGATATTTGGCAGTGCCTGGGTTATTTGAAAAGGGCATCGTTTGTTTTTGGATGTTAGGTAATACAAGTTTGCTAATATGTTACGCTATTTGTTAGAAAAAAACTCAGTCTTTCCTGTTGTTTTTTATGAATGTTCCCATTAGAAAATGCATAATGATGTGGGTGTACTACAATTCCCAAAAATCTTGGGTCAATCCTCCCCAAGTATTCATAGTTGTGCCAAATGTGGTCCAGATCTGTCATCTGCTGGGTTCAGTGTTCTCTGAATACAGGTGAACTATAACTCACAGATGCCAATGTGACTCACCCCCAAACCCCGCCTCTATGCACAGTTAATCATGTTGGGTCTGTGTGCCAAGTTTGGTCCAGATTTGTGGTCTCTAAAGTCAGAAGGGAAAGGATCCCAGGAAGGGGCATCCAAATCAACAGAAGGGACGGGTTTTTAATGGAACCCCAGGTTAGGATACCTCCAGGTCTATCCCTTTTCCTTCCCTGGGAAATGCGAAGCCCCCTTAAATGCTTTGGAAAACTGCCACCTGCAGGGAGAGAGCTGTGTGGTGCACACACCTGCAGCTCTTGTCTGCCCTAGAGTAGGAACAGCTTTAACAAAGCATTAAACCCAGGTCTCCTCTACAGACAGAAGGGAAAGGATCACCCAAAGAGTGGCATCTTAACTCTGATACTTTTAATCCAGGTCTTAATTCATTTCCGCTCACCCAAACAACGTTTTCACCCAGTCTCCACATTTCTAGCATTTTAATACTTAGATGCTTAGAAATACAACTTGAAATGCATCTGCTTCAGAGTTTTTAGAACATTTCATGTTGGTGACACTTTTTAGTCTTGCATCAGTTTCTGATACAGAAGTTAAGGTTGGATCTACACTGCTAAATAATGCAGTTTCTCTTTCTTAACAGCTACTGTTATAAAGACACAGTGCTGTGGCATCTTACTGGAAACTGGCTTATTTTGGCAAAACTTTCAGCACCTTAATTCGGATGCATGCATTAATTAAGATTTTTTTTCACATGACAAATACAGTCTAATACTTTTGAAGTATAGAACAAATCAAGCTTGAATTATTCCTAGAAGCCAAGATGACTAAAATGAGACTTTGAACTTACAATGAGAAGATAGAACAGACTAGAAAAGTCAATAATGCTTGGTAAGATAGAAGACAGGAAGAAAGGAGCAAGAAACTCACTATATTCCATTCCTGTGGGTCCAGCCTTGGTTTTACTAGTAAACCAGAGGGAAAGCCAAACTGCTTAAAAATGTTTAGACATACATAAAATATACAGTAGAGTCTCACTTATCCAAGCCTCACTTATCCAAGCCTTTGGATAATCCAAGCCATTTTGGTAGTCAATGTTTTCAATATATCGTGATATTTTGGTGCTAAATTTGTAAATACAGTAATTACAACATAACATTACTGCGTATTGAACTACTTTTTCTTCCAAATTTGTTGCATAACATGATGTTTTGGTGCTTAATTTGTAAAATCATAACCTAATTTGATGTTTAATAGGCTTTTCCTTAATCCCTCCTTATTATCCAACATGTTCGCTTATCCAAGCTTCTGCCGGCCCGTTTAACTTGGATAAGTGAGACTCTACTGTAATTAGAAAGAACTTACTTGCTGTAAAAGCTGTTCAGCAATGATCTCTCTGCTTCAGAGTGTGGTGGAAGCTCCTTCTTTGGAAGCTTTTAAACAGAGGCTGGATGGCCACCTGTCGGGGCTGCTTTGATTGTGCTTTTCCTGCATGGCAGGGGGTTGGAGTGGATGACCCATGTGGTCTTTTCCAACTCTATGGTTCTGTGATTCTCATAATGAAAAGAATACGGACATGACATATCTTATGAAAACCTTTCATTTACCATATATTTGAAAAACACATTATTTATTGCTGATTTCACATAGACTCCGAACTACAACTTGAGCCATGGCAGTTATAATGATGTCAAACTATTAATTATACAGTGTAGATGCACCGTTAGGCATCCCAAGGGACATAACAGAGTTTTGAAGTGAATGCGCATGGGGGAAGTAATAAGAGTTTAAGATATTTACTATGTTCAGTGCCTCACAGTGCTAAAAATGTGAGCATTGCAGGAAAATGCTATTGTTTCTTCAAAAGTCATATTTGGGAAGATGGTGCTCTCATTTTGCCTTTCTGTATTGCGTGCAGTAGGAGTAGGACTGAATGTTTAAAAATGATTGTTAGATTAGACATGTCCTTATGTATTTTTGTGAGCTCAGTTTTGTTTTCTAAAATCACTTTCTTGCCCTTTACAGGCTATTATATTGGCATGTGTTTTGCAGCACCCGAGAAACAACTATGCAGTTTTCATCAGACTCCTGAAGGTTGGAAGTTCTTCTTCTTGATAGCTGTTCTTGCCCCTACATTTGCTGGTATCTTAGCCTATTACTGGTCACAAAATGGTTGGGGTAACCACCCGCTGGTCAAGACAATTTCTCTTTATGCCCTTCCACAGTCAGACTGGAGGGCAGTGGCTTCTTCTATCAACACAGAATTCAGGAGGATTGACAAGTTTGCTACTGGTGCCCCAGGAGCAAGAGTAATCGTTACAGACACTTGGATCATGAAAGTGACTACATACTGTTTACACATTGCCCAACAGCGGGACATCTTTCTGACAGTGGTGGAGTCCAGACAGCATGAACTCTTGCCAGATTCAAATATGCCTGCGCAGTTCCTCACAATCCGTGTTTCCAGTGTTAATCCTAATGTGAAAACTTTTGATATCCGGTAAAATTGATCTACTTTTCTGTTTACTGAGTATTTGTGGTGTGCTTAATATAAAGGGAAATTGATATTTCACGACCATATTCCATGATTGATCTCAGCTATATTTTATATCAAATCAACTACAACTCCTAACTGGGTTGATGTAAATATGCTTTTCACACTAGTGAACAAGGACAGAGGCAAGAGTAACCAAAGGAATTGTATTCAGTGGGTTTTTTTTTTCCGTGTCGGGAGCAACTTGAGTCGCTTCTGGAGTGAGAGAATTGGCCGTCTGCAAGGACGTTGCCCAGGGGACGCCTGGATGTTTTGATGTTTTTACCATCCTTGTGGGAGGCTTCTCTCATGTCCCCGCATGGAGCTGGAGCTGATAGAGGGAGCTCAACCGCACTCAGTGGTTAGCAGGTGGAATGGATGCTATGTTCTTCTGCAGCATTTACATCTCTGTGGTATGGATGTTGGGAGACCTAGTACAGATTTGGGAGGCACATGCAAAGTATTCACCGAGGAATATATTTCTGTAGCCCATGAGTTTCTGATGCTTCCAGTAAAAAAATGCATAAACACCTGCAGTGTGATCCAGTGCCAAATATTTTTTCCTCTAAGGAAGCTTGGTTGTTTTCATGACTTTTTCGTGATACCAGGGTGTCTCAGAAAGAAAGAGAGTTTTTTTTTTACTGTAAAGTGTATGGGTTATTTGTGATTTGGAATTATTTTCCTACTTGGGGAAAATACTTTTTTTGACCAAAAGGCAATTTGGAGAATACATGTGGTTTGCCTTTCTGTGAAATGGATTATCTGAGCAGAAAATTGGATTCAAATATGTATTCGTATGCCCTGTGTCTCAGATCCCCCCATCTCTCCTTTATTTAGGCAAGTTGTCATTTTTTTGCCAAATTTAGAAAATGTCATTTAACATCATTAGTTGGTATTTTAGGGAAGTAAGTGTAATATTTTATTAAATGTCAAGTCTACACGCAATATTTATTTTGTGTTGGTTACCATGGGTGTTGTCTCAATTTCCAAATAGTTTGAAGGTTACTGATTTAAAGCATTTTAACACAGTTGCTTTATGGTTAATCTACAAGGAGGTAACAATCACATTGTATCTGTCCTTTCTACTAGTCTTATTTATGGAAATGAAACATTATACAGTAGACTCTCAGTTAACAGGCACTCACGTGTCCAGAGCTCTCAAGCAACTGGCAAAAAATTAACAAAATAATACTGCATTCACAAAGCTGTTTTTATAATACAGTATATCTGCGCTTAAAGTTAAGCTTGTCTTTATTTACTTTTAAATGCTGCATTACAATATTACAACCAAATCAATACTGAGTTTATGGTACAGTATTACCCCTATTTTTAAAAGTAACTCTCAAAACAATAAGAAACTACATTTTTTGGCATCTACTAATTCCCATGGATGGTGGTTAACTGAGTCTATTTAAGTTTGTGGCGGCACAGTGAAGGCTTAGGTAAAAGTTTGTTGTATAAATTTTCACTTGAACCCAGTTGCATTTAATTACCTCATGGCTTGTAAAGTTTGGTGTTACTGTTTTTCTTTCTCTGCATATTAAAATAGTATACCAAGTCATATTTCCTTTTTATATTTGATAAATGGCTTGTTTGACATTCTGTCTTCTTTAGGCTTAATTCATCAGAGTATGGGGAACTACGAGAGAAGCTTCATGCTCCCATCCGTAATGCTGCTAATGTGGTAATTCATCAGAGCCTCAGTGACTTGTTTCTGGAAACCTTTATCTCTTTGGTAGAGATGAATCAGACATACTCTATTCCAAGCAATCAGGTACGTCACATTCAAGACTAGAGATTTTTACTGATGTCTTACATTGTTTTTTGGATTGAATTTGTTCAGCCGTCCTCTGAGGCTGAGAGAATGTGTTTTGTCCAATGTCACTTAATGAGTTTACATGATTGAACAAAAATTTGAAACCTAGTCTTCTGATCTAATACTCAAACCACTACATCACTCTGTCTCTCTTGTCTCATATTATCTATACATATTTATTTCCTTTCACAGCAGGGATCACTGAATATAACATGTTATTTCAGTATAGAAGGATCTATATGGATTTCTAAACCAAATATTTATGAACAGCCTTGGTTAGCAGTGATGTGGGGAACAGAATTAGTGCATTTATCACTAAATCTGGAGTCACTTTCAATAGATAGATAGATAGATAGATAGATAGATAGATAGATAGATAGATTTGTGTATCTATAAATGCAATTTTATATTATTAGGGTCCTGGAAACAAACTCCTGCAGATAGAGGTCAATGTATTTGTACTATATGGGCTGCTTTTGATACAGGAGGGAATGTTTAAATTGTGATAACTATTTATGCTGAAAGCAGTCAGAAAATTTTTAGCTCTTGTTCATTCCTGGTTGGCAGTCTGCTTCTTACATTGTATGGAGTGTACATAAGTTGCTTGTGCTGTTCTATAAAGTGTTAAAGGCATTGATGGCAATGTAGATATAATACTAATTATTTTGCTTTTCTTATCCACCTTCTGCATTTCTTCCTGGATAACTCTAGGAGCTAGACCTATGCATTGGATGTATGCAAACTAATGCAAATATCAAACTTTTGAAAAACTGTCAAGAACCCAATGAAGGGGAGTGTCAACAATGCTACTGTCGTCCTATGTGGTGCCTTACTTGCATGGGCAAATGGTTTGCCAGCCGACAGGACCAGCAGCATCCAGAGACGTGGCTATCAAGCCATGTGCCTTGTCCCACCTGCCGAGCGAAATTCTGCATTTTAGATGTCTGTGTTATACGATAAATTAGTTCTGAGACATTCTTAAATCTGAATTGAAATGTGGATGTACCTTAAATGTAGAAGTACATAGCAACTATTTATTACTTTTGATTTTCTCTTCATTGGGATGTTCCATGCTATCTTGTTTTCTTTTCTGTTTAGTTTTGTTCTCTTTTAACTCAGATCTAAGTATGGTAGTACGGGCATTGGTTCCACCATCCTTGAAAGAGTTGTAACTCTCTTCAGTTTTAGGAAATAGTGAAATCACATCAGACTTCTCCTAAAACAATGAGCTGTAAATTATGCATAAGTGATGCACTGTTTTTAAAGATAAATGTTCTGAAATGCAATTATATTTTATTTTGTAAATCAGTCTTTATGGGATGACAGCCCTTCTTGATTTTAATTTAGAAATCACCCCATATTCAACAAGAATCACAATTCATATTCTTGTAGGGAATTCAATCTCAAATACCCGAAATATCTTTATATAAAATTTTCTTATATTCTGCCTTTTGAAATTGTTAAGTTTAGGTGTTTTTTTTAATGTACTGGGTGGGATCCAGATTAGTTTACTTGAAATATGTTCCAATAGAAATCAGTGAGACTTATTTCAGTAGGCTACGCATAACTGGGAAAACTGATTTGAGCTGGAATTGAATCATTGAGTCAGTTGCTGAACTCAACTGACGGTTCAGTGGGTCTGTTGCGATTGGGAATAGCAGCTTATGCCAAAGTTCAGTTAGCCCACTCAAAATAAATACCATAGAATTCAATGACCTACTCAGATACGGATTGCAGCCTTATTCTGGTTCAAAGGCGCTAATCCTAAAATATGCACCATAATTCACCAACAATTCTTAATAGTATTTTAATAAGAAAAATATTACCCATAGTATTGTTTTTGCATTCATGATTCAGGGGCTCTTGATCATTATCTCAAGATGAGGCATACGTGTGAGACAATATTCATTGCATCTTTGTCATGCAAATGCTGTCCCAAAACTTTTGCTAGCAGTTCATAGTATTTTGGACTGTTTTCCCAGCATTATTTAAAGCACCATTATATGAATCTTCAAACCTACTTTGATTTAACTGATTTTTTAAAAATATTACTGTTTTAGGATCACCCTTAATCTGTATCAGGTTACTGTAATCAAAATCTACAGGGTTGATTGCCTGTATTTTCTATGTATCCACACTCCACTAAAGTGGACAAAAGTATACTTTTATAAATCCTGCAATTAATATTTGTTTGGGGCTATACCACATTCATATATTTCACAGTGCTCCACTCTTTGATTCAAGCTGATTCATAGTCCTTGTGAAAATCCATTCTTACGTTTCTGTCCTATTTGAACTTGTTTAAAACTAAGCCAGTTTGCTCTAGAACAGTAGAAGGCTGAATTGCAAAACATCAGATATCCAGGATTTGATTCTGAAAGAATGCCAACCTGGCAAGACCTGAGAGTGTGAGGAGATAGAATTTGTGACCTGTCATGATCCCTTCCTTCTGACTTGATGCCCTATCTATAGTTCGAGTGTATATTTGAAACTGGGCGGCCAGAACAGCATAGGGCCTCTGTTGCCATTTTGCCCACCCTGCTGCTCAGCAGTCTCCCCTGCTGAGCTAGCCAGGAATTAATGTTTATTCTTTTTTCACATAGCATGCAAACCTTTTTTCCTCAGTGACTTGAACTCTCAGTTCTGTGAGAAATTACCACATTGTGAATTTCTTGTCCCAGCTGTAAAGCCCTTCATTTTTTCAACCTAAAATAGTAGGCCCTTGATAGGGAAATTTGAGTAACAGGAAAATTAGTGGTTAGGAAATCTGTAGTAGTGGCTTGAAGGTTAGGACATAAATAAATGGCTTGGACAGTATGCACTTATACTGTGTATAGTTTACACCAGATAACACCATTGTTATAGGGACTCGGCCACTCTACTTTTGTATAGATGACAAGATTTTTCTGATCATGTAATTCTTTTACATGTCTGAAGTCACCAGCAAGGTGCAGTTTCATAATTTTTACACCATACCTGTTATAACTAAATAAGAACCTTCTTCCTATAAATGCAAAGGGATAAAAACAGTTTATAGCTGCTCTTTGGTTCTGATTTGAGGATATACTCATATTGTAATTGACTTTAACAATGTTTTGTTATTTTTCTGAACAATCTTATGGATGTTTATTTGCAAGCACAGAATTATATCTTCTTGATGGATGGGCAGGGAAGTGGACATAGATAGGTATGACTAAAAAAGATGAAAGATTTGTATTTCCCATTTCATTCATACAACACAAGTTGTAATCCATGTATTTTACAATAAAACTTTATCTCCATAGCTCTTCATTGTATCTCATTGTTACACTGCTTCATTGGTTATTGCACTTTCTTCAGTACATCTCACAACAGCTTGGACTGGTGTCAGCATCATTTCCTCATCTACTTGTTGCAGAGAAATTGATGTGGTTGGACTGCAGTACCTATCAGCCATAGCCAGAGTAGCCAACTGGAAGTTAGAATCCAACAATGAAAGGTTAGGAGGGATACATCATTCATAAGCAGCTTACCCTGCTTTTATACTTTTTCTTACTTTTTGTCATACCCTGTTCAAGTGAGATTGGTTTTAATTCAGTTCTTTAGAAATATTGTATTATGCGTTTTGGAGGGACTCTGCCACTCTTGCTGTAGATCTACCTATAACAAATATTTGGTCTTGCAAGAATGACAAAATATAGTCCCATGTTCCTGGAACAACAGATTTTACAGTACAGGCAGTCCCCAAGTTACAAACAAGATATGTTTTGTAGGTTTCTTCTCACACACACATACATACTTTGGATAGCATAGGGAAGGGCTAATAGACATGCTTTTGCTGTCTGTGCTCGTGTTCAGAAGATTTCATTTTCTGTCCCTGTGAGAATTGGATTTTGAAAAAAAAAAACTGGCTTGTGAAAATTAGGATTGGAGATAAAGCTCTAGGGGAGACACTGTTCCTCCATGATAACTTGCAGGAATGTATTTCCCTTCCGAGAGGTAGCACTTCCTATTGCCTCACCCCATCCCATTCTTAACTATGAGTCTTTTGTAAGTCTGATATTTTTTACTTTACAGACTGTCTATACAATCTTAAGATTTCTGTTGATTTCTGAAGTAACAAAAAATTCAGCCGTTGCTTCTGAAGATGGATTTCCGCCCACCAAAACAACATTTTCACTCAGGACCTGGTGGGAGGCATGGAAAACCTGGCACTCCATGCTCCGCATCACCCAACTTACTGTCGACTTCATCCATCCATGGGGAAAGTATCAGTTGCCTGGCTTCCCTGCATTGTAGCAAAGGCAACACAGAAAGCCTTCTGGTCTTCCTTTCCCCTTTCACCATGGAGCCTGATGTTTATCCGTACTGGGCTCCATGGTTAAAGGGTCGAGGAAGTGGCATAAGACGGGCAAATCAGCTTGTATGGTGAGGTCATAAGTCTTCACAGTTCTAGACACCTTTCCCCATTATAACGCTTTCAGGAGTGAATTTCCCAAAGGAATTCAGCTTAAGAACAAACCTGCAGAACCTACCTTGGGTTGCTGTGAGTTTTTCGGGTTGTATGGCCATGTTCCAGAAGCATTCTCTCCTTATGTTTCGCCCACATCTATGGCAGGCATCCTCTGGAGGTTGGGGGGTCTGTTGGGAACTAGGTAAGTGGGGTGTATATATCTGTGGAAGGTTCAGGGTGGGAGAAAGAATTCTTGTCTGTTTGAGGTGGGTATGAATGTTGCAATTGACCACCTTGATTAGCATTGAATAGCCTTTCAGCTTCAAAGCTTGGCACATTAACAACTTCCTGCCTGGGGGAATCCTTTGTTGAGAGGTGTTAGCTGGCCCTGATTGTTTCATGCCTGGAATTCCCATGTTCTGAGAATTGTTCCTTATTTTAAGAGTTTTTTAAATACTGGTAGCCAGATTTTGTTCGTACCTTGGGGACTGCCTATATACAGTTCTGCCAGCATTGCTACTTGGTCCATTAAAAAAAGAAAAGAAAAATCACAACACAAAACCAGTGAAATTTTGCACTGTGATGGCCTTAGTCCCACCCCTTGTCTTTCTCCCTCAAGATTCTTCCTTCGATCTGGGGCTTAGGCCTCATAGAATCATAGAATCATAGAATCATAGAATAGTAGAGTTGGAAGAGACCTCAAGGGCCATCTAGTCCAACCCCCCGCTAAGAAGCAGGAAATCGCATTCAAAGCACCCCCGACAGATGGCCATCCAGCCTCTGCTTAAAAGCCTCCAAAGAAGGAGCCTCCACCACGGCCCGGGGGAGAGAGTTCCACTGCCGAACAGCCCTCACAGTGAGGAAGTTCTTCCTGATGTTCAGGTGGAATCTCCTTTCCTGTAGTTTGAAGCCATTGTTCCGTGTCCTAGTCTGCAGGGCAGCAGAAAATAAGCTTGCTCCCTCCTCCCTATGACTTCCCCTCACATATTTGTACATGGCTATCATGTCTCCTCTCAGCCTTCTCTTCTGCAGGCTAAACATGCCCAGCTCTTTAAGCCTCTCCTCATAGGGCTTGTTCTCCAGACCCTTAATCATTTTAGTTGCCCTCCTCTGGACGCTTTCCAGCTTGTCAGCATCTCCCTTCATCTGCGGTGCCCAAAACTGGACACAGTATTCCAGGTGTGGTCTGACCAAGGCAGAATAGAGGGGGAGCATGACTTCCCTGGATCTAGACGTTATTCCCCTATTGATGCAGGCCAAAATCCCATTGGCTTTTTTAGCTGCCGCATCACATTGTAGGCTCATGTTTAACTTGTTGTCCACGAGGACTCCAAGATCTTTTTCGCACACACTGCTGTCAAGCCAGGCGTCCCCCATTCTGTATCTTTGATTTCCATTTTTTCTGCCGAAGTGAAGTATCTTGCATTTGTCCCTGTTGAACTTCATTTTGTTAGTTTCGGCCCATCTCTCTAGTCTGTCAAGATCGTTTTGAATTCTGCTCCTGTCTTCTGGAGTGTTAGCTATCCCTCCGAGTTTGGTGTCATCTGCAAACTTGATGATCGTGCCTTCTAACCCTTCGTCTAAGTCGTTAATAAAGATGTTGAACAGAACCGGGCCCAGGACGGAGCCCCAAGGCTTCTATACTTGATCAGTGGGTTCAGTGTGTAGCTACTCAACCCACTCAGTTTTTGAATGTAAGCAGGGAGTTTTAGAAAATTTAAAATATGCATGTGACGTGTATTGATTCTGCAGGATGCCCACTAGCATGCAAGTCTATATATACAACCAGTCGCCTTTGCTGTCTATTTCTGGTTCTCCAGGGCCCTTCCACACGGCCATATAACCTAGAACATCAAGGCAGATAATACACAATAACTGCTTTGAACTGGATTGTCTACATCCACACGGCCAAACAATCCAGCTCAATGTGGATTTTATACAGCTGTGTGGAAGGGGCCCAAGTATAAGAGAGCGAGTATTTCAGAGCTGGGTTGCTGTGAGTTTTCCGGACTGTATGGCCATGTTCCAGAAACATTCACCCACATCTATGGGAGGTTGTGATGTCTGTTGGAAACTTGGCAAGTGGGCAGTGCACACCTTATGCGTGCAGACCGTACACTTTGTGGCATGCTTTCGAGGCATTGACACTCAAAAAACGGGAATTCCACACAAGAAACAATCAGGGCGAGCTAACAAAGGATTCCTCCAGCAGGAAGCAGACTGTCTTTGAAGGTACAAAGCTATTCAATACTAATCAAGGTGATCAATTGCAACATTCACACTTGCCTCAAACAGACAAGAGTTCTTTCTCCCATCCTGGAACTAGTTTCTCCCATCCTGCCTAGTTTCCAACAAACCTCCCAACCTCTGAGGATGCCTGCCGTAGATGTGTGCGAAACGTCAGGAGAGAATGCTTCTAGAACATGGCTTTTTTTTTTCGTGTCAGGAGCGACTTAAGAAACTGCAAGTCGCTTCTGGAGTGAGAGAATTGGCTGTCTGCAGGACGTTACTCGGAGGACGCCCAGATGTTTTACCATCCTTGTGGAAGACTTCTGTCATGTCCCCGCATGGAGCTGGAGCTGATAGAGGGAGCTCATCCGCTCTCTCCCCGGGTAGGATTCGAACCTGGCAGCTTGCAGATCAGCAGCCCAACCTTCAAGTCACATGGCTATGCCGCCCAGAAAACTCACAGCAACCCAGTCATTCCGGCCATGAAAGCCTTCGACAACACATATTTCAGAGTTTCCCGCCTTTGAGATTTCCCGCGAAGGGGCGGGGCCATCAAAGAAGGGCAAGCGGAGCGCGCGTTTGGGACAGGAGGGGCGGGGTTCCAAGACTTGGAGCGGTCCACTCTTGGAGGGGGGGACACACATTATGGAGTCAATGTAAAGAGGGGGCATATGAAGAGGCCTTCATTCCCAGCAGACGGACTTGTAAGATAAAGTTCGGTGGTAACGTTCTGGCCGCGGTATCTTCCTGAAGTCAGTGCTGGAGTCGCCTTTAATCGTCATCCCCCCCCCCCACTTCAACTTGTGCGTGGTACGTCCCGCCTCCGTTTGGCGCGCGAGACAGAGAGGGCGGGAGGGGCTGCTCGCGGAAGCGCCTGTTCAGTTCGGGGCGGGACTCTGGCCGAGACGCGGGTTTTCCTTTGTGTCCTTCGAAGAGCGAGAAAGAGAGGCCGGGTCGTCATGTCGTTCCGTCAGCGGAGCCCCCTCAGCGACCGTGCTCGCAGCAGGTGCGTTTCTCTTTCCGTCCGAGGGAAGCGGCGGCCCAGGCCCCTCCACCACTTGGGCGCCGCGTTTTGTTTTCGCTTCGGACGGGGAGGAGGCCTCGCGGGGCGTCAGGGAAGGTTGGCGCCTCCAAACGGGCGCTATCGCTCTTCCCTGGCGGGGAAAGGAAGCCGTGGGGACGAAGCAGGAGGCGGCCGAGGTCAAGAGAGGCACAATGCAGACCATGGCGGCGTCCGACGAAGGCCCTACAGACATGGGCAAATAGGGAGTTCGGAATCGTGGGAGTTGAAGTCCAAAACAGCCGGATGGCCGAATTTTGCCCAGCTCCTCTGACAAAAATATATAAAAACAACATAGGCAGCATGTATACGGCCCTATATTTCAGGATTTGATACCAGATTATCTTTTTATTTATTTACTATTAGCTTGGGTACCCGCCATTGCCCGGGTTATTTCAAAAAAGCCAATTTTTAATTGTCCAAAATTAAGTTTGTGGGCAAACTACAACTCACATTATGCCGGATGAACCCCCTGAAACCCCATCTTTGGTTAAAGTTTGTTATGTTGGGCAGGTTTGCTCTCTAGATGCATCATTGATGGGGTTCAGTGAGCTCTTAGGCTGCAGGGTAAACTATAGCTCTCACCATGGTGGGTCAGGACCCTTCCACATAGTCCTATATCCCAGAATATCAAGGCAGAAAATCCCACATTATCTCAGTGTGGACTCAGGGCCCTTTCACATAGCCCTATATCTCAGAACATCAAGGGAGAAAATCCCACAATATCTGCTTTGAACTGGATATCTGAGTCCACACTCAGATAGTGTGGGATTTTCTGCCTTAATATTCTGGGATATAGGGCTGTGTGGAAGGATCCTCAGATAACCCAGTTCAAATCAGATATTGTGGGATTTTCTGCCTTGATGTTCTGGGGAATCGGGCAGTGTGAAATGGCCCTCAATTCCCTCCAGTGGGTTCAGTTGATCATGGGGGTCGCGGTATCTCCTGAGAGTCACGGAGAGTAATGCAATAGGTTAAACCCTTGTGCCGGCTGAACTGCTGACCTGAAGATCAGTGGTTCGAATCTGCAAGACAGGGTGAGCTCCCGTCTGTCAGCTCCAGCCTTTCATGAGGGGACATGAGAGAAGCCTCCCACAGGATGGTAAAACATCAAACATCTGGGCATCCCCCTGGGCAACATCTTTATAGATGGGTGATTCTCTCACACCAGAAGCGACTTGCAGTATATTCTCAATTTGCTTTTGACACAATTTTTTAAAAAAGATTATCCAGATGTAGGTGAACTTCAACTCTCAGAATTGAAGGTCAGTTCCCCTCAAACCCCTCCAGTATGTTCAGTTGATCATGGGGGTTCTGTGTGCCAAGTTAGGTCCAGGTCCATTGTTGGTGGGGATTGGGTCAGTCCCCTAAACCCGTCCAGTATGTTTAGTTGTTCAGTTGCTGATCAAATAATGCTCTGTTTGCTGGGTGCTATAGGAAAGGGTAGGAAACGGTTAAGGGAGAGGCCTTGTGTGGGGTCATGCAAATTCCACAGCAATAGAGAGAGAAAGGGACACCAGTGTCTTTGATAGAAGAAAAACAGGAAATCTAGTATGAAATTGTCCCCATATAAAAGCCTTCACTTGGGTGGTGTGCAGGATGGTGTTTGTGGAGGTCATTGGCAGGGCTCTTGGACATAATAATAATAATAATAATAATAATAATAATAATAATAATAATAATATAAAACTTTATATTCATGGCGCCCGCGATAACCTAAAATGTTCCTTGGAGGGAGGGCCAATGGTGGCTCCACAGCACTGGGAGTTATTGCTGTTTGCGGAGGTGGGATCTGTCGAAAGGTTGACAGTTTGAAGCTCCTGTCAGGATGAGCCCCTCACCTTTAGCCCAGCTTCCACCTACCTAGTGGCTAAAAAGCAAAATGCAAATAGATAAATAGGTATTGCTTAAAAGCGGGGAGATATTTTAAGGCATCCATAAGGAAATGCCAGAAAAATGCCGATGATATGATAAAAGGAGGAAGTTTATGAACAAAGCTTTTCGGCAGTGAGATGGAGCAACAGCACCCCCCCCCCCCTTGCCAAAACCGAGCACAAGCCTCCAAGAAGCCGAAGATGGGAAAAGCCTATATATACCTCTTTCTATGTACAATTGTCAGTGTATAAAAAATGCCATTGAATGTTTGCCACATACGTATGTTCTGTGATCCGCCCTAGGTCCCCTTCGGGGTGAGAAGGGCAAAATATAAATACTGTAAATAAATAATAAATAAAATCTGTTTTAAAGCAGATAGCCAGAGATCAGATCTTGGGATATAGGGCAGTGTAGATCCAGCCATAGTCTGTGTGTGGGTTTAGAATCTGAAATGACTCTTTACAACTGGTGAACTGGGGTCCCCTATTCCAGCAAATGTTGAGGACTGCTTGTAGTATTTCTGCAGGATGGATGGTAGGAATTGCCCTGCTTGCCATATCATCTCTTCTGTGTACTTTTTTTCATTGTCATTAATGTATATATTCCAAATATGTAACTGTCATAAGAGCTAGAGGTTGCTAACAAATAAGATGATTTTAAATATTTTGGAATTAAAATGACAGCAGTGTAAAGTAATTTTAACATTCTAAAGGCATGTTAAATAACTGAACAATTAAAAAGGTTAAAGTGCAGGAAGCATAATATGTACTTTTAGTGGATCTGGTTGAAGTGCATTGTAGTGTGTGACAGAAAACTAAACACCACAGGAGATTAGGACTAGTGTGATGTCATGGTTAGAATGCTGGACTGGGACTTGAGAGATCCTTCACACAAGATCATTAGGTGAACTTGGAAAAGTCACTCTCTTTCAGTATGACTGACCTCACATGGTTGTTGTAAGGATAAAAGTGGGGATATGAAGAACCATATATGTCATCTTGAGCTCATGGAAGGAAAGGCAGGATATAAATATAAAGTGATTTTCTTATATGTGAGGGATGTGTTCCAGGATCCCACTGCGGATACCTGAAACCATGGATAACAGAGAATCCTATATTTTTACTATTCTTGGGCCAGAGGCCTGCCATATAATCACACTGAAGTACCTAGAACAGTCCACATACACTTGGGGTTATGGGTGGGGTGGATATTTGGGGTAAGTGGTATCAAATTTGTGGATAAGCAGGTCATACTGTGCGAAGATGAGGTAGAAAATACAACAGAATGCAGCATATCACAAATTTTAAAAGGGAGTTCTCCCCAAAGCAAATTCAGGCAATGCAGTAGTAGCCAATCATTTTTAAACAGAAAGCAACTTAAAAAGTAATGTTAAAACTTACCTATTACAAACGATCAAAAAGGTTACAATTTCCATATTACTTTATTGTTTTGGTTATTTTTCAGGCAAAGTTAACATCAATATAATTTAGTTTTTTTTTATTTGGCCTCTTTCTTTAAATTTCTCATGGAATGATTGCCCGGAAGTCAGCAAACTAATTGTGCTGATTATATACTTGAAAGCACCCCCCCCCCCCAAAAAAAAACAAAAACAAAAAAACTCTGGAGGATTCAGGATGAAACCACGGAGAGGAAGCAGAAAGATACAGGGGGAATTGCTCAATTTGTGGCTCTGGTGAATATCCTGCACAATTGGGTGCCATATGTTGTTAAGAGGTTGTTAAGAGGTATCTTCACTTTGTTCAGGAAGAAAGTGAAGACATGGATGTGGGACCAAGCCTTTGGACAATGACTCCCAGCGCATTAATGATTTCTCAGTGCAATAATGAAAAATGCAATTGACAACCGGAATGGCTCCAGGGATTTGCTTGGATTGTGTGATTTTTAAATAATGGTTTTAAGATTTATATGTTTTAATTATGTGATTTAAAGTAATTGTTGTTTTTCTATATTATGTATGTTTGGCATCAAATTGTGCCTGAGTCCCCTTTGGAGTGAGAAGGGTGGGATATAAATGAAATAAGTAAATAAAGAAATCCTTTAGATTGGGAGTTCAGCTTTGCTAAAAGTATAACAAAGTGTCTCTGTTTTCATATTTTTCACTTTCTGATTGTGTCTTCACAGACCACCAGCTCGTTGGACTCAAGGGAGGAAGCGTGATGCTGATGGAAATCACAGAAGCGTGTATGATTCAAGCCTGCCCACTGATGAAGACGATGATGATACATTCAGACTATTAAACAACAGGCCAGATAGGTAGAGATGTATTCCTGAAATATGAAGCAGTTATATATTGCTATTTGTAGCTTAATAACTCAAAAGATAAGGAGGATTGATTGATTATATATTTCAGGTTTTGTTGTCCTGGGATAATAGACTGCTTCCCTTAGAGCAATGGTTCTCAACCTGATGTTTTGACCTTCAACTCCCAGAAGTCGTAACAGCTGGTAAACTGGATGGGATTTCTGGGAGTTGTAGGCCAAAACACTTGGGGAACCACATGCTGAGAACCACTGCCTTAGATAATTACATACAGTATGATACAGTAGCTGTGGTTTTCATAATCCCTATCTGAGAAACTATCTGCTCTAAGCATTTTCTAGGTCGTCCCGCATGACTCTGGTTTTCTTGCAGATTCAGGAATTAAACAGTAATCATTTTGCTTGTATAATATATACATTAGACTAGAACTGTGTGGCATTGTTAGTACAAGATATATCTTGATATTGCATATTATGATATAGATGCCATTCAGATTTTAATTCGATCTTGGTTTACAGTTTCACAACACCAGAAGGCCATAAACCCCGCTCAAGGTGTTCGGATTGGGGAACTGCAGTTGAAGAAGATGAAATGAGGACTAAGGTTAATAAAGAAATGGCAAGGTATTGGAGTAATTTTTAAAAAATTGTTAGGAATGCTGGAAATACTCCAGCTTCTCGTTGCTGTAGATATGGCAAAATTTTGTTTGTATACTTGGATGCTGTAGATAACACAAGCAAACAATAGCAAACTTTTTGTAATAATCAGAAATGAGATTAGGACAGTTTAAATCAATTTTTATGCCGATCTTAAATATGTCTATTTTTTTCTATCATGTTGACTTTTTAAAATATGACAAATAGTACATTACAGTGGACTACTGTAAAGTCTGCACAATTTGTATCACATTTGTGTAATACAAACCAACAAGTATTTTTCACCAGATATAATTTTACATCAGAGTTTTTTTGTGCTGAATTCAGATCTGTGTTTATTTTTTCATGTAGTTTTTGCATTGAGGCTAATAAAATAATACATGCATTTATGTATTGCTAACAATAGACTAACTGATATTAGAAATGGAGATGAGCACCAACCCCCAGAGTCGGTCACAACTGGACTTAACGTCAGGGAAACCTTTACCTATAGTCTTATTCTTACAGCAACACATTAATATAAAATGATAAATGATGGTATCAAAAGAAATGTAAATAATTGTGTTAATATATATGTATTTACTCCACTGTAGATACAAAAGAAAGCTTTTGATAAATGAATTTGGAAGAGAGCGGAAGCTGTCTACTGGAAGGTAAGAGCAGAAAATATTCTGTGGTAGAGTTGATAAAATGCTTATTCTGAAAGCTTGCAGGCTGGAAGCCAACACATATGATAAAGCACCAGTGTAATATCATCAGAACTTAATAATTGGGCAGCACTATTTTGAATTAACTGTACTTTTTAGTTATAAGAACTATGTGTAAATGTATCACAGCAATCTAATACTAGAGCTTATGTAAAATGGAATAGGAGACGGTTTTAAGGGTCGGGAAGGCGAGAAAGGTGTGTTCTTCCAATCTCCAAAGTGTATGAAATGTTTTGATACAGTCTGGTTAGAACAGGAACACTCTTGTATTGGTATGGGGATAGATTGCAACCTTTTGTCCCCAAGTCCTCCTTGTGTCTTTGTCATGCTGTTCACTTGCTGTGAAATATCATAGGTTGAAATACAAAATAAGCATATTATCTTCTCAGTTCTGATTCAAAGGGATCCACGACAACAGTAGAACTTGAGACTGATGAAGCGGTTCTCTTAAGGAGACAGAAACAAATAAATTACGGGAAGAACACACTGGCATATGACAGATACACTCGGGAAGTTCCAAGGTAAGTTATCTGGATATGTAGTATGCAGATTCTCTTTGAGAGTGGGTTAAAATGCCTTCTCATCCATGGAAACTCTAGGAGACCTTGGGCAATTTAAACTCCTTAGTCTCAGCGGAAGGCAAAGGCACCCCTCATCAAATCTTGCCAAGAAAACCCGTGATAGGTTTATTTTGTATGGGTATATGTGCCTTCAAGTTGCCTGTCAACTTATGGCAATCCCATGAATTTCATATGGTTTTCTTAGGCAAGAAATACTCAGAAGTGGTTTTGTCATTTGCTTTTGCTAAAATGTCTTACTATATCTGATTTCATAGAATCATAGATTTGGAAGAGATGACATAGTCCAACCCCCTGCCATGCAGAAATGCACAATCAAAGCACCCCTAACAGTTGGCCATCCAGCCTCTGTTTAAAAGCCTTCAAAAAGGAGCCTCCACCACACTCAGGGGCAGTGTGTTCCACTGTTGAACAGCTTTTGCAGTCCGAAATGTCAACCATCCAACTACTAACCAGGACTGACCTCCTTAGCTTCTGAGTTCTGGTGGGATTTGGTGCATTTAGGGTATTTAGTGGTGCATTTAGGGTTCACTTTAGGGGCGCCACAAACCTGAAATGGCTTAAAGGTGCACAGCAACTGCAAGCTTCTCATTGGATAATTTACTACTGCTTTCATTGTATATCATTTTAATGGGGATTTTATTTAGAGTATTTCTATCCCACTCTTCTGCCACAAAGGCTTTTTAATTTGCCCCCCAGGTTTACAATCTAAATAAAATGTCATCTAGGTAAAGACATCTGTTCTTTGCATTTTGCTTAAAATACTGTTTTTTTCAATAATGTTCTTTGTGTTTTAAAATCTATGTAGAATTTGTGATTGTGTTGAGAAAATTTTATGAGTTTTTGTATGTTAATTACTTGAAAGCTTTACTTAGGTTTTGAACTTTAAAGCAACTTTGCTAACAAACATGAAATGCAGAAAAATATAAAAAATAAGAATTTGGGTGAATTAAAACATTTCAAAGTTATCACTTTGCCCTGAATTGTTGGCTTCAAAATTCTAATTAAACTGGTTTAAATTTTTCTTTCAAAAGGTGTCTTCGAGTTCCAGGGATCCATCCAAGGACTCCAAATAAATTTAAAAAATATAGTCGGCGATCTTGGGACCAACAAATTAGACTTTGGAAGGTGGCATTGCATTTTTGGGATCCTCCCCAAGAAGAAGGCTGTAATACACAGATCATGTAAGTAAGAGCTTCTCTCATATATTTGGTGTCAAGTAAGTGGATTCTGTGAAGATCATGTGAGGAGATCTGAAGCCAAAGAGAGTCTCAAGTGGATAATTGACAGAGTTTTGCCAAAAATAGTGTGTTGTGTTGAAGTAAAATCTCCAAGGAAAAGATGCTATAAAGAAATTAATGAGAGTGGGATCCAGATGGTAAAAAGGGTGAGGAAAAGTAGGGGATTACAATAAATTAATGAAAATCCGCTTGTGACAGAAATCCTGATCACAGTAATGGGAAATAATAACATGATCCTGAGATAAATTTAAGGTAAAGTAAGGAATTGCAGGTATTGTTCCATTATCCAGCCGGACTTCCAAAGGGGGCCTAGACAGAGCCCCCCCTCGCCGCTTTTGCTGGTTATCCCCTCCTCCCCCTCCCAAAACACAAGTTTGGGGGAGGAGAAAATGGGAAAATGGTTTTCCTCCTTCAGCATCCCCCCCCCCCCCATAAAATGGATTATCCTTCTCTGTCCAAATTGCCTAAGTTACTGCTTCTTAAACTTTGGGTCCCGACCTGTTAGCTCAGTGGTTCTCAACCTATGGGTCCCCAGGTATTTTGGCCTAAAACTCCCAGAAATCCCAGCCAGTTTACCAGCTGTTAGGATTTCTGGGAATGGTTGTGAACCACTGCCTTAGCACAATGTTGGAGTCCTGAAATATTTGACAACAGTAACGGTTTTTTGAATGTCACCTACTGGCTATTTTAGGCATTTACACGAATCTGTTGTGCAGTGTTTACATTTAACTCTGTAGAAGATGCTTTAGGTGCATTTCATAAAAAGGAAAATCAGCCTGTTTTTATTACTCTCAAGAAAGTAAAATCAACTGTGGGAAACTCTTTTCCAGAAGTGGAAGGATTAAGGAAATAATGAAGAATTTAGACATCATCACAACTGAAACCCTAGACAGTGTGGTAATTCAGAAGATAAAAAATGACTACTTTTTCAAGAATTACGAGAAAAAAGGGGAAAATACTTTGGTTAATAGAACAAGAACTCCAATGTGAGAACTAAAAACTTTGAGAAAAGAAGACATTTATTTTAGAGTCTACAAATTTGCAGCAAAAGGTTGCTTGTTTGTATAATTAAGAAAATACTCATTTATCAAAACTTGACATTGTGAGCCATGGACTGGCAGGTTGCCACAGACTTTGTGTTCCAGTTTACACCAGGTTAATCCAAGTCCATGCAGTTCTTTAGCATACGTATGACTGCATACATTCAGTTCAAAACGTGAAAAAAAATTGTTCAGCTCGTTGATTTGAAGTATGCTCAGCTTTAGTTGATGAATATTTGACCCTAAAAGCCAAAGATAGATGTTTGCCACCATCTTAGAGAAGAAAAACAATCTGCTTTTTAAATATTTTGGTTCCATTGTATGCCCTGCTTATGCTTTCATGTCTATTCCATCTTGATTTGAAATATTATAATACTAACTTGATCTAACATTGAGCACTAGTCTGTCCAAAACTAGTTATTAGATCTAAGTAGGCTAGATCCATTGAAACAATTTGATAAGTCAACACTTAATTTCATTTTGTCAATTAATCTGCTCTAGGTGGTATTAATAGTTGGATTGAGATCATTAATGTCAGGTGGGAACATTCATGAAACCATTAGAACTCCTAATTTAAAGTTCATAATCCAAATGCAGATGTGACAATATAGACTCAAGGTATACAACTGGAATACTGATAGTCATCTTGAGTTCTTGAGGAATTCTTATATTTAATGCATTTGTTTGATCTGGAGATTGTGTGAAGAAAGACTAAAAAACAAATGAAGTATACTACAGTGACAAACACATGTGGAGGATGAGAGTGTTACCTGACAACATAATTGATGCATTCATACACTTATCACAGTATATCAGTGGTCACGGTCAGTTTGAACTATGTTTGAAGATTTATTGCATGCCATACTGAGTGATGTAGCAGTAGCATGGTCATTCACGTAGCCTAGGACCTCTTCTACTGGCATTTACATAAAAATGTTATCAATCAGCAACTGGTGCTTTGGTTTTTCCAAATCCAGAAAATGTTTAAAATAACAGATCGTTCTGCCAAGAACTGGTATGTGGATGATTCATATCCAGAATTTCCCTTCTCATAATTCTTTTGACAAAGATACTGCTCAATTTTGAAGTTTTAGGGTAAAACAAAACCAAGATGTATGTATAATTAGATAGACAAAAGCAGATAATTAAATGATTTCCTTTATCTCTCAAATTCATGCACTATTTTTACATTGCTGACTTCATATTTTGGAATGTTTCGTTTTTCAGTAGTCCTGTTGATCTTGGTGACATGGAGACGGAATCTGTAGGAAGTAATTCTGCTGGATCACAAGCAAGTTCTCAGGATAATGATGTAAGCAGATTGTGAAATCTAGGAAAATATTTTTTTCCGTTATTTATCCATGGTATTAAATGAGAGCTTTGAAAGGGTTGCTAATTATGTCATTGCATACAGCTTGCACCCCCTGGGTTATTGGCAAAGCAACAGTAATTCTTTTTATGTTTGCTAATACCATTCAAAATTTTACCAACCATATGACGCTCAGGTGTGAGATGTATTGAATGGGGGTAGTACTTTGGATAAAGACTATGTGGTCTTTGTCATTTTTTTCTCAAGTTCCAAAACTAGCAGACGCCTCCTTATCCTTTTTCTAGAGATTGGACTCATGTACATGTAACCTACAATAACACTACAACTAAATACATTTATCTTTTCAGTGGAGAGTTCTGTAGTCAGGAGACTTATTTTTATTATTCTACAATGTAAAAAAGCCACCTTGGATTTCGAGGTGGGGGGTGGGCAGGGGACGACCTCGACAAGCCCCCAGGGGAAGAAACAATCACTATCGCCTGCAGAAAATGCCAGTCTTGCAGTATCTTGGACTGGGAAAAACTGCTTTTTAGGGTTCTCAAAGTCTAGTTTCTCACTTTGGTGTTTTTCAATTCACTTTGTTATTTTTAGTAAGTATTTAGTTGTAGTGTTATAGTAGGTTACATGTACATGTGTAATTTAAAAATCTAAAATGTGTATGCCCTATTTCTCTTGTAATTGCATGGCTCTGAGAACACAAAGTGGTCAACTCTTGAACTGTATTACTGATTGTAGATGTGATGATGATTGCCATAGATTAAAAAAAAGATGAACAATTTGATGAATGAGTGGAAAGTACTCACATGTGAAAACAAAGTCACCTTGTCTGATTTAAATGCATTGAGCCTTCTTCATTCTGATAATTTGCTAAAAATAAATTGTATTTTCTAATTTGTTCAAATATTTACATTTATGAATATTATGAAGTTCCAGATGAGTTTGTCTAATTTTCTGTTCAATTCTGTTATAGGAAAACTGTACTTTCACACCCACCAAAGTAAGAAATATTGATCACTTGGCTGATGATGAATTTGAGCTGGAGGAGTGTTAGATTGTGGCACTGAATGACTATGAATGGGTATGCTGCAGTCTCCTGTTCAAAGAAAGAACATCTTTAATTGCATAATTTTGAAGACAAATCAGAAATCCTTCTGTTTAATACTCCAGAAAAATGGAGAATGTCAACTGTAAATTATAACTCCTTATTTCTCCTACTTTCCGGAAGCATAAAATTTGAGTTACATGTAATGGGGTGGATATTTAATAGCTATGTACACAGGAAATGGCTTTATAAGCAGTTTGTAGTTCAGAGGATTAAACTAGTGAAATGATGTTGCCAAACTTTTAAGAGCATGGAAACATTTGTAGGAAATCTTCACCATAAAATGGCAATATGCAGATTTTTTTTATCCAAACCAAGAATATGATCATTCGGAAACAGTAATTCTCCACACTGTTTTGTACATTGTATTATATACACCTACCAGGCAATGGCATTTATGATTCCTATGCCCATGTTTACTTCATGTATTGTCATGTGTGTTGCAGTAACAATATGATAGAGTGTAAGCAAGAGAAAGGGTTCTAACCGTATTTTCAGGTCCGCTTAATGGAGGCAGCTATCTAAAGTTAAAGTGATACTTGTAAATAGTTGTGCACAAAACCGTAGCTTTTAAAGAAGAATGAATGAACAGAATATGAAACTTTTGTACTGTTTTTTATTCTTTCTTGATGTAAATTTACAGAACTTTTAGTAAAATAATCAGTTGCTGAGTTTCTATGGAACAAAGCATAAATAAAGCAAAAACATCTCAAACTTATGGTGCAGTGACTTGTGTGTGTTTTTTAGCACTATAAAATCAAAATGGACATGAAGGATTCCATTTTGATAACTATGACCAATATCACCAGTCTACTCTTAAGCCTGTTACTGTAAGTTCTTATTTCCATTTTGTGTACATTTAGAAGTACAATCCACTGTATTTGCCCCCCAGTACTTCCCTTAGGTTGTAATTGTTGGTGAATGTATACATCTGGAACATGCAGATATGTGGCATTGTAGCAGGCACGGTGTGTGATAATCCTTTAAGGGATTATATAAATTGTCAAAGATTTCTACTTCTGAAGAGACATGTCTATAGTTGTAATGCTATTGTTCTCAAACAGGCTAAGTCCCAGGTGTATCTAGTCTGCTTTCAAAGGTTAAATGTGTTTGATTATCAGTAGTAGCTATACAATTGGGCCCTTAATGTAAGAGTTACAGAATGTAATAGCAAACTGCAGAAGAAAGGATCCTACAACCATAAAACACAAGTATCCTTTCTCCCTGCTTGTTTAGGCCCCCTTTTGCAGCAATCCCTGAGCTATGACAGCTAGCACCTACCAGACTTACCTGTATTTCCACCTCATAGCACCTTGTAACGTGTGTCTGGAAATGTAAGTGACATAACTTGAAAACATAGATCTTAGCATTGATTGTTCAGGCATTTTTGAGTTTTCTATTGTCTCCCTTACATGATATTTTACAGCAGTATTTCTCAAACTGCTCCTCCTGGTGTTTTGGACTTCAGCTTCCAGAAATTCCAGCCATCTCATCAACTGTTAGAAATTGTGGGAGCTGAAGTCCAAAACATCTGGAGGAGCAGTTTTGGCTTCTTTTCCACATACCACTTAGCGATTTTATAGCTACTTTTTGCATTGAGGAAGCAGGGCAACCAAGAAGTCAATGTGGCCTAAGCTTGTGATTGTGTGCCTTGAGGTTGTTTCTGAGAGCGACTGAGGCAATGAGTGTGATTTGCCAAAGGTCCCTCAAGTGTTACATTCAACAAAGAACAAGAGGGATCCTCCCCTCTGCAGGAGTCTCCTGTATACCATGCAGCTGTGGACAAGTCTACATAGGGAACACCAAATGCAGCATTGCCCAAAAACGAATCAAGGAACATGAAAGGCACTGCAGACTAATTCAACCATAGCAGAGCACTTGATGAACCAACCTGGACACAGCATATTATTTGGGAACACAGAAATGCTGGACCACTCTCACAATCATGTCAGACTACACAGAAGCCATTGAAATCCACAAGCATGTGGACAATTTCAACAGAAAGGCGGAAACCATGAAAATGAACAAAATCTGGCTACCAGTATTAAAAAACCCTCTAAAATCAGGACATTAAATAAAGAAAAACACTCTGAAAACGGGAATTCCAGACATGAAACAGTCAGGGCCAGCTAACACATCCCAACAAAGGATTCCCTCAGTCTGCAAGTAGGCAGGTTTTGAAGCTGCAAGGCTATTCAGTGCTAATCAAGGCGGCCAATTGCAACATTCACACTTGCCTCAAATAGACAAGAGTTATTTCTCCTACCCTGGACAATATTCCACAGATATATAAACCCCACTTGCCCAGTTTCCAACAAACCTCACAACCTCTGAGGATGCCTGCCATAGATGTGGGTGACACGTCAGGAGAGAATGCTTCTGGAACATGGCCATAGAGCCCGGAAAACTCACAGCAATCCATTGTTCAAAGTACGGGAGGAAGAATAAGCCCCGCCCGCAGGCAGCACCGAGATGCCTCACTCGCTGAAAACTTATCTAAGCCGCCACCAGAACAGCTCAGCAACTCGGCAACAAATTTCTATTTGAAAAAGGGCGCCCGGAATGGTCGTCACAACGCTGGCGGGCGCCTTCTAGAGACGTCACTGAAGCACCTGCCTTACCGTTGGCGCCGCGCAAGGCCTGCTGGGATAGTATCCGGGAACAAGAGCCAGCTCGCTAGCGGCGCCGGAGGACGTCTGAGGGTATGTATGCCTTTGCGCTCCTTCAGGGAAACACTTCCTATGTTTTTTTATAGCCTGTTTCATCACAGTCCCCTTCTCCAGCTTCTTCGGGTGCATTGGGAATGAGAAAGGAAAGCCCAACCAACATGGTTTTGTGGTCAGGAACTTGCAGAGTTTCCTCCAAGGCAGACAGGCAGGAGGCATCCCTGTGCCTAGATTGGCCGCGGCCTTCGATGCTCCTTTAGGACGAGGTTTCCATGGAAACGGGGTTGTTTTGAAAGGAGGGGCCTGTTAGAGGACCAGAAGCAGTGTGTCCCTGGGGGTCCTTCCACACAGCCATATAACCCAGAATATCAAGGCAGAAAATCCCACAATATCTGCTTTGAACTGGGTTATCTGAATACACACTGCCATATATTCCAGTTCAAAGCAGATAGTAGTATTAGTAGTAGTAATAGACAATTTCTAGACCGTCTAATCTCCCCAGAGGGACTCAGGGCACTTAGGTAAAGGTTTTCCCCTGACGTTAAGTCCAGTCATGTCTGACTCTGGGGTTGGTGCTCATCTCCATTTCTAAGCCGAAGAGCCGGCGTTGTCCGTAGACACCTCCAAGGTCATGTGGCCGGCATGACTGCATGGAGCGCCGTTACCTTCCCGCTGGAGCGATACCTATTAATCTACTCACATTTGCATGTTTTCGAACTGCTAGGTTGGCAGAAGCTGGAGCTAACAGCGGGCTCTCAGTCCGTTCCCGGGATTTGAACCTGCAACCTTTCGGTCTACAAGTTCAGTAGCTCAGTGCTTTAACACACTTCGCCACCGGGGCTCCTTTAGGGCACTTAACATACATATAAAATGGCAAACATTCAATGCCACCACTACATCACTTAATATCAAGAAAGTATAAAATAACAGTAACATACCTATTATTAATAAAATTGCCAGATTAGAAAGAGCAATAAATTTAAACATGACAAATCAGTAAAACCATTATTGCACAAAGCGTATACCCGGACCAAATTAAAATGACCAAACTGCAGGAGGTATTCGGCATTCGTTGTAATTCCACTTAAACCATAGCCCAGGCATGGGCAAACTTGGGCCCTCCAGGTGTTTTGGACTCCGGTAGGCTGTTAGGAATTGTGGGAGTTGAAGTCCAAAACTCCTGGAGGGCCCAAGTTTGCCCATGCCTGCCATAGCTGCTATAAGATGATGGTTATGTTAATCCTCCCCCCCTCCGTACGCTAAGGGTGTGTCTTCAGCTGTTTCTGAAAAGAGAGGAGAGTAGGGGCCATTTTTATTTCTTTAGTAAAGGAGTTCCAGAGGCATGGGGTGATCATGGAAAAGGCCCTCTCCCTCGTTCCCATCAGTTGGTCTATATAGGGAGATGCGATTTGACGAATAGCCTGGACCTGAACCGTTTAGGGCTTTATTGGTAAAGACCAGCACTTGTATCTTGCTTGGAAACGACTAGCCACCAGTGGAGCTGCCACAACATGGGAGTCAGTTAGTAAACTGGCTGCCAATCTTTGAACTAGCTGTAGTTTCTGAACTATCTTCAAAGTCAGCCCCACGTAGAGAGCATAGCAGTAGTTCAAATAGATAATAGATAATGTGGGATTTTATTCAACTGTGTGGAAGGGGCCTGGGAAGAAGTAACTGCATGCTTTAAAAGTGCAGGAACTCTTGAGGCCCCCAACACTTGTACAGTATGAAAGAGTGGGCAATAAAACATTCATGACCAAAGTTTGCCCATGCCTGGGATACAACATAAAATACTAAAGCATGGAATGAAGAGTGTATTTTTCAGTAGCAGATGTGATGGGGATGTTGCAGAGAGGAAGACAAAGTTGGGTGCAGTGTGAGGCTCAAACTACAAGTTGAAACTACATTGCATGGTCAGTGTAGATACCTATAAATCAGTTTAAACTGCATTATACATTGACCATCTAATGCTGATTCAAGCTGCATTCTATGGCAGTGTAAATCCAGACAAGTTTTTGGAGGAACACAGTGGTAAACAAGAGCAACAGGAAAGAACAGGAAGTGAAATGGATATGCCTGCTAGCAAATACTGGCTGGTTGCTGGCAGAGAAAAGGTCATTTAAAGCTGTGCCATATTATAATTAATTTTATTTTTATCCATCCTCCAGCCTCCCAATTCCTCCCTAAACTTACCAGAGAGGCCTGCAGACAGAGCCTGCAGACATTTAGCAGTAAGAAAAACAAATATGGAGGTTTCTACTTTCAGGAGATCTATATAAGAAAGAGAGATTATAGACTTTTGTACAATAGAACAAAATTTCCATTACGGAGGCACTTGCAATGGTGTCATGGATCCTAACATAGATTAATGTTACAGCAAAAGTTTTAAGAAATATCAAGACAAGTGGCTCACATTATTTTTCAAGTAAAGCATTTTTGCATTAATAGATTGCTGGAGGCAGCCAAATTCTAGAGATTATATCATTTTTTAAACTGTCATGAGTCTTCTTTCAATAGATATAATTGGAATTTCTAAAAATATGATTAATCTAGTAAAGAGGATGGATATTCTGCCAAAACCATTCCCAGACTATAATCCCATGATGACATCACTGAAAATGGAAAAAGCACAGTTTAGTTTTTAAAAATATCTTCTTTTGAGGACAGAAACATTGCAGCAATGAAAAGAAAAATTGAAGGATTTTTTAAAACAAATTTAAATAAGGAAAAAAGATTTTACAGTAGTTTGGGACACAAGTAAAGCCTATATAAGAGGACTGTTTATAGAATATGGTTCCAGGCTGGAGAAAAGAGTACTGAAAAGAAAAAAAAATCTTTGGAAGAGATACCAAATTTAGAGGGAAATGAACAAAACATTTTGATAAAACTACTCAATAGAAGATTAAATTTATCATATATAGTTGTGTATACATTTACCCCATTTTAAAATTGAACCCAAAATTATGGATTTTGTAAAGAGTGGATAAGTCGAGGGTAAAATTTTGAGGCTTCTCAGATTTGTTCCATTTAGAGGTGAAAGTGCCAGTTTTTTTCCAATTTTGTTTGTTATATTATTTACTAGAATATTGTTGTGCTAAGCAGCTACTCCCAAAATCCCTTACTGAGCATGAGCAAACAGCAAATGTCATGTATAGCAGTATCATGGGCAGATTATACTTCAGAGATCACCAGAGTTTGAGAAATGTGTGACATGAAGACCATCTGGAATTTGCAACTACTTACTAGAATAAAATTAGACCTATACAGAAAATGCCCTTGCTGAGGTGGTTCATAATTTCATCATAGTTTGCTGTCACCTGATAACTAAGTCAATCTTGTAGGAGTATGCACATTTGTACATAGACTCAGTCCTGCATGATTCAAAGATAATCACATTTAAATGTGATATTTGTAGTTTTGTTGGGTGTATGCATTTGGCTTTTTCTTTACAGTCTGTTTTGTGGTTTATGTAGATATGTTTTGCTGCTGTTCAGTTTCTTTGTAATTAAAGGGAAATGTTCTGCCATCTTCATAAACATTAAATGGCAACTACTTTAACACATATGATAGCCTGGATGTTATGGGGCAGAGAGAGAGAGAGATTTGGGAGAGTTATGGCATTTTTAATTTTATTTTTTCCTTTTCCTCCATTCAAGGTATGATATGGACACTGAGGAACTTTGTGCTAGAAATTCCCTAAGATGTATCTACGATTCCTACTCTTACGTTGGCAAGTATTTTTTTTAGTATACTGTTTAGATGTTTTCCATTAGATTCAAAAGATTAAAATATATTTGAGTGAATATAGTTAGGGTTGCTCTTAGTTCCATCAGTTTAATAATAATAATAATCTTTATTTGTGTACTGCTCCATCTCCTTGAAGGGTCTTAGGGCGTTTTCCAATACAGGTAAATCACTCAATATCAACATAAAAAATATACATCACAACACAGTAAAACATAAAAATAATTAGTATTAACACAATATACTCATTTAAAATTAGAGATTAAAAATCCGATTCGAAATTATTCCATTGGGTGGATTCAGCTACCAATGGTCAGCATTCCAGGCTGGGCCTAGACCCTTAAAAGGCTGGGCCAGGGCTAATGCAGCAAAGTAAACATAGAGCCGGGCGGTAATTAAAGGGCAACTGATAGGGCCTGGGTTACTCGGTCTCCAGGCCTGGTGAGGAGCTATAAAGTGACAAGGCTAACGTAACAAGGTATCGTAGGGCCAGGAAGTGGGTAAAGTGCAAGGTGGGGCCCTATCTAGAGGCATGGGTAGGATCTGGGATTAATAATTTTCAAAGGCCTCCTGGAACCACCAGGTTTTCAGGTCCCTACAGAAGGAAGTTAGTGTCGGAGCTTGCCTTATCTCCTTGGGAAGGGCATTCCAAAGACGGGGGGGGGCACCATCGAGAAGGCCCTCTCCCTTGTCCCACCCACCACATTTGAGACGGTGGCGGAAGTGAGAGGAGGGACTCGCTGGGAGATCTAAGAGACCGTGATGGTACATGGGGAGACGCAATTGCGGAGATATGCAGGGCCCAAACCCTTTAGGTCGTTATAGGTCATAACCTGCACCTTGAATTGGGCCTGGCAACTTATTGGCAACCAGTGAAGCTGCTTTAATAGGGGCATTATACGTACCCTATAATCAGCTCCAGTTAAGAGCCTGGTTGCGGATCTTTGTACCAGTTGGAATTTCTGAGCTGTCTTCAAAGGCAGCCCCATGTAGAGCACATTGCAGTAATCCAATCTGGATGTAACCAAGACGTGGACCACCGTGGCCAAGTCAGACTTCATGAGGTATGGTCGCAGCTAGCGCACTAGTTTTAGCTGTGCAAAGGCCCTCCCGGCCACCGCCAACACCTGAACATCAAGCATCAGTCCCGAGTCAAGGAGGACACCAAAGCTGCAGACCTGTGTCCTCAGGGGGAGTGTAACCCCGTCGAGCACAGGTTGCCACCCAATACCTCGATCAGCCCCTCTACTGACCAGGAGGACATCTGTCTTGTCTGGATTAAGTTTCAACTTGTTAGCCCTCAACCAGTCCATCACAGCTGTCAGACACTGGTTTAAGGTCCGAAATAACTGAAATATGACATGAGATAAATTAAAAGAATAGCATAATGCTCTGTTTTACTACGGAAAGTAAAATAATATTAAATTACCAGCACTAAAAAGAGCAATATATTGGAGTGTAGTATCTTTTGAATAGTTAATTGTCAAATAATGGGTGCCTTGCATTGTTTTCCACATAATATTGAGCAAACTGTCTGTATAGTTCTTCATTCAGATTGCACTAAAGAAGAATAAAGAGCATTGTGACATGCATATCAACTTGAATTGCCTTTTTTAGGAAGTGTAAATATCTGGTGGAAGAACTGATATCATGTAAACCTTTAAGTATACAAAAGTGAGTTCTGTTATTGTCTTTGTCAGAAAACTGCACTTGACTCTACTTAGCTGCAAGATCAAGACAACATCTGTGATGTGCAGAAAATCAAGAACAGAAATAAGGTCCTGTGTTTCTTCCAGTTGAAACTGTAAGCAGGAGGCTGCTGAATACCATGGTAACACTAATAACAGAAAAACTGCAAAACCAGACTTTGGATGACTTGGCATGCAAAACATTCAATATTAATTTGGTAAGCATACAACCACTTTACAGCTCTACATAATCCTAAAATTATAAAGATTAATAAGGAAAAAGCAGTAAGTGTGTAAAAAAGAGACATGAGGCCAAAACGTTCTGCCTTTACACCCATACAGATTTCAGGCTGATCTGTAGTTTTCTTTAGTTTATGTAGTTTGTGAATATAAACCTTGTTGTACATAGTGTGGCTGCCTTCTAAATAAATATGTATAGATTTGGGCAGTGAGATCACTTCCTTCTCCAGCTCCTCAGAAAACCCCCTCAAAATCAAACCTGCTTAATCACAACTCATTTGAAGTATATGTTGTGTGAAATACCCTAGTGGACTGAGACAGGCTGGGCATTGCATATTGCTAACAAGCTCTTTTGAGAGCTAAATCCATCTTTGCTGATCCAGAAAAACAGATTTAATCACTATTTCTGTATAATGCAGGATGGAGAATTGTGTGGTATTATTCTTTCTCTTATTGCAGTACTCAGATGAGAAGCAGCACAAAAGTCATAGCCTGTTCCCCTTTGAAGTTAGTGGTAAGTTCTAACATTTTAGGCTGTCTTTGAGGTTCTGTTCAGTTTTCTAAAGGTAATGAAGGTGGGGGAGGGATTACAGAAACATTTGTTTACTTTTGTACAGTTTGAGAACATTATATGAATATATGCTTATACAGTGTTCCCTCACTTATTGCGAGGGGTACGTTCCAGGACCACGCACAATAAGTGAAAATCTGTGAAGCAGGGATACTATATTTATTCTATGTGTGGAGGAGAGCAAACCACAGACCACTTACTACAATGCAGTCTCTCTCTCTCTCTCTCTCTCTCTCTGTGTATGTATGTATGTGTGTGTGTGTGTGTGTGTGTGTGTATATATATATATATATATATAACACATTAAAAGTTGAGTTGGAAATCGTGATATCAGGCAACGTTATTCTGGAAATAAATATAGTTGTAATTTTATCTCACACTGAGAGGACTGTTAAGAGAAAATTTTATTGATTATTTCTTTAGAGGCATCAGTTGGATAGCACCAGCCGCTCATAACTGAAAAAGCATTTTTAGATTGTCAGTGTAATGTAAATGTTTATTAAGAAAAATAATTAATTTGACTTAAGCATAAGCATTTCACATAAAATGGTATCTAGGGTTTATTTCTAGTACCTCACCCTTCTTTGATACCCAAATCTGGGGATACTCAAGTCCCATTATATACAGTGCTGTAGTAAAATGGTGTCACTTATATAGAAAATATTTCCAAGCTAAGGTTTGTTGAATCCATGGATGAAGAATCTGTGGAAATGGACATCTGGCTGTATATCTAAAATTAAATGAAACATGACATTAATATACTTGCTGCAGGCTTTAGGTTTTCTTTTTAAGACTAACATCCCTGGCATACTAACACTATGTGTTGCTAGATATTGCAAGTTGCTGACCTTGGCACATAGTATCAAATACACAACAGATAGCTCTTAGTTTGTAGGCTGCTCCATTTCTAGCACTTCTACAATCCAAAAGAGCATTAGTATCTGCCAATGAATGCTGTGCCACTTACAATTAGCATGAATCCTTAGACTGAGTAAGGGCCTGATCAGGAAAGGATTCACCTGGACAAGAGAATTCTCATAGAGCCTCCAGGGAGCTTCCTAGAACAAGGCTTCTTAAACATTTTCCACTTGTAATCCCTTTTCACCCGTGAATTTTTTATGTGATTTCAGGTATTTAAAACAAGTATAAAAATCAAACATTTACTCATAAGAAATAAGTGTTTGCAAGGCGTGGTAAACAGACCAATTTTCCTTTTTATGGAGTACATTTTTGCAGAGTCCATTGTAAACACTGCATATTGTTGCTAACAGATATGTGTAAATGAGTAACATTCAGAAACCTTTTCTGTTGCCAAATTTTGTGACCCCAACATTGAGCTAAGGGGGACCCCATTTGGGGTCAGGACACGTTTAAGATGGCCTGATCTTGAGGACATGTGGAGTGAGCACAAAAACTCATGCTACTGATTTACTGTAATGTTTTTGGCTCCCCTCAAACCTTTCAAGAAGGGCAACCAAAAAGATAAAACATATGCATAGTCTCACCTTTATTTAAACTTGTAACATATTTTTAAAATGTTTTTTTTTGAAAGTACAAAAAAGTGTTTTTAGAAAATTGCTGTACATCTAGTTTGTCATTGTAATATTGAATTCATGATAATTAATTAATAGTTTTTGACTCATTTGAATCTATTAATATGTTTTGGTAACAATTTTCATTCCAGCATTATTTTGTGTATTGTTAATACATTGGGTCAAAATTCAGCTCTTAGTCCCAAAGTAGAATAGATCCTTATGACTTTACATATGTACTGAATTTTGGTTAGAGAAAGGGGGACATTTCCTTATTCAAACAAGGAACATGGGAGATACTGCATGACTTCTTTTAAAAGTGTGCTCTTGGGATTATCTTGGAAACATGAATCCGGTTTAAAATTAGACACAACCTCTCTGTCCAACTTGCTTTCAAAGGAATTAACATTTTGTGCTACGGTTTCACTAAAATGTGGCAATTATGTTGTAAAAGCAAGAGTCCCTAGTTATTTAGGGCATGCAGTGTGCCTCCCTCCTCTTTGAATTTACTCAGCTTTCAATCTGCATGTTGATATCTTGTATTATAATAAGTAAAGTACTTCCTAATATAGAAGACTTCAGAAAATCATATAATGCTTTCTAGAATAGTGCTACTCGAAGCAATAGTCTGTGAACTGATGGTGGTCTGCAAGCCATTGGATCAGCTCTACAAAGACTTTTGAGGGGAAAAGGAAACAGACATTTTCAGTGAATATTGGTTCATGGCATATGTGGAAAACAATATCAGTTCGCCTGAGAACTCCTGCTCTGTGGCAGTTGGTTTGGATCTCATCATTTATGTCAGTATGTTTTTGAAACTGCTCTGTAGAACATTATCAGCATTAGTCCTAAAAGAGACACTAGAGGTAAAGGATTGTCCTTCCCCTTCCCCTCTGTGGCATAGTAATGCTAATGGCTTTACAGGAAATCTTTTTTATTTCTGTTCCACAGAAGAGGGCTCTTGGAAAACTTCACATGAAAATTCTCAGATCAGAACTGAATCAACTAAGAATTCAGCTTGTTCTCTGCCATTATGTCAAATTCATGCAAGTGGATCCAGTGCAGTTGCACATTGGCAACATGAATCTTCAGATCAGTCTCTGGGTTCAGGATCAATAAGTGAACTGAGTCTGAATGAGAACAGACAGTCATTGACGCCACCTACCAAACGGCATTGTAGGTCACTCTCAGAACCAGATGAGTTGGTTTGGTGCCGATCTCCATGGAAACCTGGCAATTCAAAGATTTGGACCCCCATGTCCAAGAGGCGATGCAACAGTGGATGCAGTACTACTTTGCAACGATGCAACAGTCATGGAAGCACCTTCATAAAGCAATGCACAAGCATCGGTTTGTCCCATAATCGCCAATCCAGAAACAATGTATTCCAAATCACCAGCCGCAATGCTTCACCGGTGCCCAGGCCTTCTTCTGCAAATAGTGGTTCTGTAGATAGTAATGAAGGAAGGTCAGGTTCAGGTTTTCATTGGCATTCTGGAAGCTCTTACGACTTTCACCCACGGCGTCGTCTTTCCCTATCACAGGAACACATTACTGAAATAGGAAACAGCTTCTCTTCAGCTAATAGCACTCCCACCTCCACTCCAGAGCTCAGTCGGAGTCAAGTCTTGTTGAGATGTCACTCACAGCCTTGTGTCTTGAATGAAAAGAAAAGCCGATTGAAGCGTCGGAGGGATGAGGATATCCACTGGAATCGTCCTTCACTAGACTTTTTAAAAATGACTCGGGTGAGATTATTTGTGTCTGTCTGTCTGCATTGTGATATTAAACCTACCCCAGACAGTTCTCTTGGATATATTAGTTCATTTTCTAGTTCCTTTGTGAATCAAGCACTTCCTTAAAACCTGTGAACTGCTTTATGTCTTCAAGAAGAAGTGATTTTAGAGCACAGAACATAGAGGGAAAATGCATTTTTTTCCTTAAATCTTGGCTTTTGTGATATATACTGTTCTGAAAACTAGGTCTGTTTTCTTTAGTTGGTTGCGAAAAAGATAATTGAATTACTGTTTTTCACAGAGTAGAATGCAACTCTAGAGAGTAAAGGCCATAAAGATGTTAATGGAGGCATTGCAATCATAATGTATAGATTTTTTTTTTAAAATGAAAGGCCTTTTTACATAAAAATATTTACCGGGAAGACAAGGAAATTCATTATCAAGGTTTTGCTACAGAAATATCCTCTCTCTAATATTTGCCAAACAGGTTTGGGTATAAAGGGAAACTAGAGCATAGAAGCAGAGGTCACATAGTTTAATATCAGCCTCATGCATTGAGCCTTGCAATCATAAAGTCTTACAGCTTTTAAATATGTAACTAAAGACATGACAGGTAAATCAGAAAAAGCTAATAAAAGATGCATCTAGCCATTGGACATGTAACTGCTTACTCTGGGATGAAATTAGCACTTGGACTGACCTGAATCTTCAGAGAAAATCCAGGGAAAATGGTTTTAACTGTACTTTGTTTTAATCTATGCTACCTTTGGTCCTATATTGAGAAAATGGCAGGTTATAAAATAAATATTTCCAGACTGAGTCATATATCTTCATCACAGTTATAAAATCTTACAAGCCAATAGTATTTTGTCTAGTGAAAGTTTCTCTTGGTTTGTCTTTATCCGTCCTAGTGTTATCTTCAGACATAATGTTCACTACCCTTCTGGGATTAGTTGGTGAAAGCATGAGGTAGAGTTGGGCATCACTAATGTATTGGTTAAATACCAGCCTAAGTTGTAACACTTCAATGAATACTTGCGGGTGGAAGTTTTTAAAAGAGCAACCTAGGTGTGACAGGCATGTAGGGTATCCCATGCTTTTTCTTTCTTCAAAAGGCCTGTCAGGATTTCAGAAATGAAATTAGAATCAAACAGTAAAACAGTTGAGCCACCATTTTGCAAAAGGCTCATATTGCAAGTTTAATACAGTTTCAAGAATAAATGTTTTGGAAAATTCTTTTCTTTTGATATTTTGCAATTAGAACTATTTAGCAGAACGCATATTCGTTTTATATGTCTCCATCCAGCTGTGAAAGCAATGATCTAAACATGTTTGCAACATATGAGATGTACTATAGTTGGTCCTCTGTGTCCACAGATTCAACCATCGACAGCTTGAAAGAAGCCTTGATTTTGCATTTTACATTAAGGACACCATTTTACTATGCTATTTTATATAATGGTTTGAGTATCCATGGATTTTGGTATCCATGGAGGTTCTGGGACCAAATCCCAGTGGATACCAAGTGCCCACTGTAATTATTAAATGAAGCATTTGTTGACTGTTACATACTTTTTGCTATGAACACTATGTTGTTTGTAATTTTTTCTATGAAAGTGTGACATCTTAGCAGAGCATAGTAGAGTTCTGTAATGGTCTGGTTTTTAAAAATTGGGAGTTTATGCTTGAAATTGATTGATCTACAGTTTGACAGTATCACTCTGGAGATAACATACATCAAACTATATCTCTGCCGGCAACTAGGCTATTTCATTAGCAAGTTGTTATGTGAAAAGACTCTGGATCAGTCTTTCCCAACCTTTTTCAAATAATTAGTATTATTATCATTTTTTAAAAAGTCATGATGTTTGGTAGAACTGCTAGCTACCTATCATGGAACCTTAGGGTTTGTGGGAATCCTGGTTGTGGAAACGTAGGGTTGACAAAGGTTTTTTTGCTTCCCTTTTTCTTTTTATCTTTGGAAAAAACATTCACCGGCTTTTCTCAGAATTCATAGTAGAGAATTATTAATTGATTAACAATATGCAAATATAGTTGATGGACTATGTAGTACAGGACTGATACCTGTGGTTATACTTTTTCATGTTCAACAAAGTATGTTCACTAGGCATTTTCTAGATCCTCCAGAGAGATTCTATGGCATCCTTGGGCCAAAGATCCTTCATTTTAGCAGGCTCACATACCCACATGAAGTCCAGGGATGTGTCCCCCACTGGTATGAGGGTCATACTGTACTTTATATTTTAAGTAAAATGATTAAGTTCGCAATCTAATATGTTGCTGTTTTGTACCTCCCAAGTTGTTTCTGGCCCTAAGGTGAACTGAACCGTGTGTGTGTGTGTGTGTGTGTGTGTGTGTGTGTGTGTGTGTGTGAGAGAGAGAGAGAGAGAGAGAGAGAGAGAGAGAGAGAGAGAGAGAGAGAGAGAGAGAGAGAGGGATCAGAAGGAGTTTGCTGTTGCCTTCCTCTAAGAGAAAGAGTGTGACTTGCTCAGGGTCACCCATTAAGCTTTCTTGATTGAGATTCTAGCCTTGTCTCCCAAAATCATAGTCCAGTCTACAAAACCGCTATATCATGCTGCCTTTAAATCCCATAAGTGCTTGTGATCTTATGATAAAAGATGAATAGGATCATGCTGTTAATTCCCTACGTCTTTACACACTTACTAGTCAGTCCAACTCCATACATAAAGGAATGAACTGTAAACAGTTGTACAAACCTTTTTGAATAATGATTTTTTTTCAGTCATACAATGCCTTGTAATAATAATAATAATAATAATAATAATAATAATAATAATAATAATATAATAAAACTTTATTTATAACCCGCCCTCTCTCCCCAAAGGAACTCAGGGCAGTAAGCTACAAGCTACCTATGCAAATAAATATCCTAAATATCTTATAATCTATACAAATAAAATTCAGTTCAGGATGGCACAGGTTCAAAACCTTAAGGTTTGTTACTCATAAATAGTTTGTATTGGTTTCCAATAGAACGGAATGAATCTTGCTGTTTGGGGTCCAGCTGGTCTGGGGTACAAAGCCTAGTGAATATTTTATTTCAATATTCTAAAGCATCTTGCTCTATGATCACATATAATTTGGAGCATTGTGCAAAAGAAAACTTATTTTGAATATTAGATAAAAAGAAGTAAAAGCTGTTGTACAATAATATTTTTTCTAATGCACTTTGATAGTAGTCCTCTCCCAGGTAAATGCTTACGTTCCTAGAAGCTCTCTGAATATAAAAAGTAATGAATCAAGTTAATAGGTTGTCTTTACTGCCATGATAATGCGTTGGTGAATATAGTTGCTGCAAAGGGATTCAAACTGAGCATAGTTTTTTTCCCTGTATACGTTGTTGGTCAGCAAATAGACATATTAATAGCCGCTATTGAGTTAAAATGTATAACTGATTTCCATGGAAACAAACATTGACAAATAAATATTGGAATATTACATTTTGTTAGCCTCTTTAATTTTGAAATGCATGCTTTTTAATTGCAGACTTTAAAAATTTCAAAAAGTCTCTGCTCACTTGATTATGAGGATGATGACAATGATGACACACAGATGAAGACCATTGTGTCCTCTCCATGCGACTCAAATGACTTTATGAACATAACCATCCCTGCTTTAAGCCTAGAAGAGGATCAGATAAATGCTGTCTGGTGCCATGGCTCACAGCAAGCCAACTTCAGCACAAGGAGCTCCCTGGGAGTGGCTGCTATGTGCGAAAGCGAAGAAGAAACTAGTGACTGTGAGAGCACTGAAGAAGGCATCTTTCCTCTGGACTATGAGGCCATAGATCTAGAGCAGATAGAAAATAACTGAGCCAAAGACATCCTAAAAACTAGCATTGTATGTTGCACCAGAAATGTTATTGGGCAATGATGCTGTGTTTCTGACTTCCTGCATCTTGAGTGAGAAACAAGAAGGGTGAGTTATAAAAACAGTTGGCACTGAATTATAGATGAAGACAGGGACACTTTAAGAGCAATATGTGGAGAAATTATTTTGATTTAGATAATTCTTAATAAATGTCTATTCTTTCCAACTCTAGATACTGAATATTTTTTAAACATTTTTTGAAAGAGTATTCAGTGCTGCAGATTTAAAGTATTTTGCAACATAATTAAACATGTAAATGAGTTGCATAATTAAATTTCTAGTAAACCATACGTCCAAAGTATATATGGTAACTGCCTTGTATGGTGAGTAGTTTGGGCTTTGTATACACGTCAAACTTGGTTCACATGCTGTTAGCATCATTGAATGTTTCTGGATTTGCATTTGCCTATCTTTGCTTGGAATGATCAGCATATGAACCAGACATCACTTACCAAATTAGGTGGTCATAGCAGCCTTTCTCAGGGCTGACCAAACCATTGATATACTAGCTGCTAGATATATACATACCTTCTGTTTATGTGCCACGTTGTAATGGAAACATAGAATGTATATGAATATTGATGTCTAAAAATGTCACATTGCACCTTTTGTAAATCAGCACTAAGACTATCAAAACCTTAGTTTACCTACATATAATGCCCTACTTAAACTGTTGTGTTGCCTGAAACAATGTTGCTGAGCCTTTTCTGGGCATTTCTTGTCTGTTTATTCAGCATGCAAAGGAAGCAGGAGAAAATGTACTAGTCCTAATGTTTCCATTATCAGGTTAAGGAAGTTTCAAAAGGAGAATATTCTGTAGCCATGGAGGCTCTCTTTTTTAAATTGTCACTCTAGGTCAGGACAAGGTTAGCATTCTCTCCCTCCATGCAGACTGAATAAAGTTAGAGAGGTGGAACATGTGAAGAGGATTTGAGTGGACTGAATTGCAAGTCATTGCTACTGTGGTTAAGAGGAATGTATAACAAAAATACTTGAACTTCTATGAAGGGACTTTGGAATTATGAATTTCCCAAGAAGGTTGTCTTTTCAGCAAAACTAAGAGGAGACTAGTCCTTGAAATACATACTTTTTGTTTTCAATCTTGTCTGAATTTTAATTATCTTTATGTCTGTTCCTTGTGTTCTATATTGGATCTAGTTGTGTAAATTGAAAAGGGTTCAGAGTTGATCTCATCCAAATCTGAAACATAAAACAGATTTCCTATTGCTGGGTAGTATTTATTTATTTCCAGCATTTATACCCCGCCCTTCTCACCCGGGGGGACTCAGGGCGGCTTACAACAGTTGGCAACATTTAATGCCAAGAACATATAGGTTATGCTGACTAGGGAGATCAGAATTGCAAACTAGCATCTGGAAGACTGCACGATATTCCTGCTTCACACCTGACATGCAGTTAGTGACATATTCAGGCTTCATCTCAGGTCTGTATTTTGTTGTGGCAGAGTTTTGTATTCATCTTTTGACTAGTCTTCCCCAATTCATAGTTTTTTTGCAATAGCTCGGATGAGCAGCCATCCTGCGGCTGGCTGAAAGTAGGGGCGGAGTATCAGAAGCCTTTTGCAGTGTCCCACAACCAGACACAGGCTGCTGATGTCATCAAGCCAAGATTCAGGTGGATTTCAATGAAGTTGTCATTTAGTAGGCACTTCTCTGCCTCAATAGAAGCACACTGGATCCCAGAGGAATACAATAAGGTGTTTGTTTTTCCTAAGAACAAGCTGGCTAGAATACCACTTCCCCTTCTTTATCCATTACAACCTACATTGACAATAAAAGTGGTTCAATTATGTTCTGCATAATGATAACATCTCTGGCACTTCCACTCAAGAGAATAAAGTAGCTGGTGATTTGAAAGACACTCACTTGGAAACCTGGAGAATTACTACTTGCAGTCAAAACAGACAGCTTATTCCTACATGGTATAACACACCTTCTGATGTTTCTTATAATTTTCTGTCATGAATTTTGATTGTATTTGAATTGTTGGGCAATGTTTACAAATCAGTCAGTAGTATCAGTCAAGTCAAACAAGGAATATAAACCATGTGTTCTATGCATTTACATCACTCCAGTTCTGTCGTTGATATCTTTGAGTAATACATGACCTATTCATGCCTTGGTTGAAGCGCAGTGGCTCCTAAGCTGTTTCCAGCAGAAGCACAATACAGCATAGCAGTTTATGTTTTCACTAATCTCCCTATATATCAAAAATTTTCAAATCTCAGGATTTTTATAAGATGAATTGCATAAACACAGCTGTCAGAATCACCCACAAGCCCAGCTCATTCACTGGCTCTTATTTTATATCCTACCAACCATAGTCCTACTGAGTTTCATTTTTAATGTTTCTCTTGAGAAACAACAGGAGATATAAACAGGGCATTTTTTTCCTGCCATAAGATCTGTTCCTATGACAACAAGAAACAAAAAGAAAGAAGGAGGAAAATGCAGAAAAGGACCCGAATCCCTTGGAAAGGATACATGGGGAAAGACCTATAGAACCATTTGTCTTCCTTTGCAATGATTTCATAGGACATGGGATAAAGCTGAAGTGACATTTTAGTATGAAAAAAAAACATGGGTTGAACTTAGTGCCAAAACAAAACTACATATTGTTACATTTTTTGTGTCAGGAGTGACTTGAGAAACTGCAAGTCCCTTCTGGTGTGAGAGAATTGGCCGTCTGCAAGGACGTTGCCCAGAGGACGCCCAGATGTTTGATATTTTACCATCCTTGTGGGAGATTTCTCTCAAATCA
This sequence comes from Anolis carolinensis, assembly GCF_035594765.1. NCBI lineage: Eukaryota > Metazoa > Chordata > Lepidosauria > Squamata > Anolidae > Anolis > Anolis carolinensis. The sequence goes on from NC_085843.1 coordinate 189,694,888, forward strand.
AATCAAAAATCTTTATTACGGTCTTAGACCAGCATAAGTGGGATACAGTCTCATAGAAACACATACATTTATCTATATATATAAAAGGGTAATGAAATTTCAGCCTAGGGCAAAGCAACAAAACTAAACACCCCACAACCTCGAAAATTGACAGCACAACCCCTCATCCACGCCTCTACGTTCAAACAACAAAAAGAAAAGAAAAATAATGTCCTAATTAGAGGGAGAGGAATAATTGTTTTTATCCAATTGCTGCCAGTTAGAAGGCTAACCTCTGCCCACTTGGTGGTCTAGCAACCCACTCAGCCCAGGGGACAGGCAGAAGTTTGAAAACATGCCAATGTGAGTAGATCAATAGGTACTGCTCCGGCAGGAAGGTAACGGCGCTCCGTGCAGTCATGCCACATGACCTTGGAGGAGTCTATGGACAACGCCAACTCATAGGCTTAGAATTGGAGATGAGCACCAACCCCCAGAGTCAGACACGACTGGACAATGTCAGGGGAAAACCTTTACCCTTTACCTTAACAACCACCAATTCCTCAATACTTTATTTCCCATAACCACCATACTTCACCACAGCAATGCGTGGCCGGGCAAAGCTAGTCTATATATATAAAAGAGTGATGGCATCACGGCGACTCACAAAACAACAAAAGTACAGGCCCCGCAACCTCAAAATTTGACAACACAACCCATCATCCATGCCTCCAGGTTGATACAACAAAAAGAATAGAAAAATAAAGTCCTAATTAGAGGGAGAGCAATAATTTTTTTTATCCAATTGCTGCCAGTTTAGAGGGCTAATCTCTGCCCACTTTGTTGCCTAGCAACCAGCCAAGGGACAGCCAGGGTTTAGTTAGGGGACAGGCAGATTTAGGCCTCACTTAGGCTTCTTCCACAGATTATCTAATTTGCACTGGATTATATGGCAGTGTAGATTCAAGGCCCTTCCACACAGCTATATAACCCATTTATAATCTTACATTATCTGCTTTGCACTGGATTATCTTGACTCCACACTGCCATATAATCCACTTCAGTGTGCATTTTATCCAGCTGTGAAGAAGGGGCCTCATATAATCCACTTTTAAGCAGATAATGTAAGATTATCAATATACAGTAGAGTCTCACTTATTCAACATAAACAGGCCGGCAGGATAAGTGAATATGTTGGATAATAAGAAGGGATTCAGGAAAAGCCGATTAAACATCAAATTAGGTAATCGTTATACAAATTAAGCACCAAAACATCATATTATACAACAAATTTGACAGAAAAAGTAGTTCCATGCGCAGTAATGCTATGTAGTAATTACAGTAGAGTCTCACTTATCCAACACTCGCTTATCCAATGTTCTGGATTATCCAATGCATTTTTGTAGTCAATGGTTTCAATATATTGTGATATTTTGGTGCTAAATTCATAAATACAGTAATTACAACATAACATTACTGTGTATTGAACTACTTTTTCTGCCAAATTTGTTGTCTAACATATTTTGGTGCTTCATTTGTAAAATCATAATCTAATTTGATGTTTAATAGGCTTTTCCTTAATGCCTCCTTATTATCCAACATATTCGCTTATCCAGTATTCTGCCAGCCCTTTTATGTTGGATAAGTGAGACTCTACTGTACTGTATTTACAAATTTACCACTACAATATCACAATGAATTTAAAACACTGACTACAAAAACATTGATTATGAAAAGGCAGACTGCGTTGGATAATCCAGAACATTATATAAGTGAATGTTGGATAAGTGAGATTCTACTTTAATATGAAATAATTACTGGGATAGAATAATGCAGAACAATATAATCTCTAAAACCAGGACAGTAAATAAACAGGGGAATTCCACACAGGAAACAATCAGGGCCAGCTAACACCTCCCAACAAAGTATTCCCATCATCAAAGTCTGGCAAATCCTCTGCTTTCTCAGGGCCACAGACAGTAGACGCACATAAAATATTGCAAACAACACCACTCTGAAAACAAGGGAATTCCAGACAGGAAACAATCAGGGCCAGCTAACACCTCCCAACAAAAAATTCACTCAGGGAGGAAGCAGCCAGGCTTTAAAGCTGCAAGGCCATTGCATCCTAATCATTTTTCCTAATTGCAGCATTCATACTTGCCTCCAACAGAAAAAAAACCCAATCAGAAATATTGTATATTCACAACCTTTAGGAAATAATATCCCCTGATGGCGCAGCGTGTTAAAGCGCTGAGCTGCTGAACTTCTGGACCGAAAGGCCGCAGGTTTGAATTGGGGGAGCGGAGAGAGCCCCCACTGTTAGCCCCAGCTTCTGCCAACCCAGAAGTTCAAAAACATGCAAATGTGAGTGCATCAATAAGTACTGCTCCGGCGGGAAGGTAATGCCACTCCATTCAGTCATTCCACATGACCTTGGAGGAAGGAGCCCCCAGATGGCGTAGTGGACTAAGTGACTTGAAGGTTGGGTTGCTGACCTGAAAGCTGCCAGGTTCGAATCCCACCTGGGGAGAGTGTGGATGAGCTCCCTCTATCAGCTCCAGCTCCATGCGGGGACATGAGAGAAGCCTCCCACAAGGATGGTAAAAACATCAAAACATCCGGGCGTCCCCTGGGCAACGTCCTTGCAGACGGCCAATTCTCTGGCCAATTCTCTCACTCCGGAAGCAACTCCGGTTGCTCCTGACACGGAAAAAAAAAAAAACAAACCTTGGAGGAGTCTATGGACAACGCTGGCTCTTCGGCTTAGAAATGGAGATGAGCACCAACCCCCAAAGTCAGACATGACTGGACTTAATGTCAGGGGAAAACGTTTACCCTTTACCTTAACTACCACCAGTTCCTCAATACTTTATTTCCCATACCACCATACTTCGCCACAGCAACGCGTGGCCGGGCACAGCTAGTATATATATAAAAAATGTAATGTTTGTTTTACTATGGAGTAAACAGCAAAACCACTGAACCCAATCACACCAAATTTGGCCACGAAAGACATAGTCATTCTATCTATGTCTTTCAAACAAAAAAACCTAGAAAAATAAAGTCCAAATTAGAGGACGAGGAGCCGTTTTCAATCCTGGCTGCCGATCAGAAGGGTACCCCCTGCCCCCTTTAGGCCCCACCCACTTTGTCTCCTAGCAACCCCCTCCACCACAATGGCGCCGCGGAACAGCCAGGGTTCAGTTAGGCCTCTTCCACACTGCCTATAAAATACAGATTATCTGATTTGAACTGGATTATATGGCAGTGTAGACTCAAGGCCCTTCCACACAGCTATATAACTCATAATGCCAAGGCAGATAATCCACAGTATCTGCTTTGAACTGGATTATCTTGAGTCCACACTGCCATATAATCCAGTGTGGATTTTATACAGTTGTGTAGAAGGCGCTTCATATAACCCAGTTCAAAGCAAATAATACTAGAATATAAATATAATATATAAACATTACTGTGGTATAATAAAACAGAACAATATAATCTCTAAAATCAGGACAGTAAATAAAGATCAACACTCTGAAAACAGGGAAATTCCAAACAGGAAACAACCAGGGCCAGCTAACACCTCCCAACAAAGGATTCCCCCAGGCAGGAAGCAGCTGCAAGACCATTAAATGCTAATCAAGGTGGCTAATTGCAGCATTCATACTTGCCGCACCGAGACTATTCATTGCTATTCAACCTGGCCAACCTAGGATTCTGCAAGGTAGAAAGCTGCCAGGCTTGCAAGCAGCAAGGCTATTCAGTGCTGTTCATCCTGGCCAACTAAGATTTCCCCTAGGTAGAAAACTCCCAGGCTTTGAAGCCACGAGGCTACTCCATCTCATTCAACCTGGCTTAGCAAGGATGCCCTATGTAGAAAGCGGCCAGGCTTTTAACCTGCAAGACTATTCAGTCCAATTCAAGATGGCCGAACAATGATTCCCCTACAAAGGAGGTAGCCAGGCTTCAAAGCAGCTCTTTGATTGAGGGTGCTACTCCAGCTCACCAGACAAGGATTCCCCTAGCTATAACACAACCAGGCATCGAAGCTGCAAGGTTATTCAGTGCAATTCAACCAGACCAACAAAGGATTAACCTTGGTAGATGGCGGCCAGGCTTTGAAGCAGTGATACTACTCTATACTATTAAAGCTGACCAAGCAAAGATTCCCCTAGGTAGCAAGCAGCCAGGCTTTGAAGCAGCGAGCCTGTTCATTGCAGTTCTAGCAGCCCAAAAAACCATTCCCCTAGAACGCAAGTATCCAGCCTTCCAAGCAGCAAGCCTATTCCTTTGTATGCCAGCTCACCAAACAAGGATTCCCATAAGAAGAAAACGGCCAGGCTTTGAGGCTGTAAGGCTATTCATTGCTACTCCACCTGGTCAACAAAGCATTCCCATAAGCCACAGCAACACGTGGCTGGGCACAGTTAGTAAAATCAAAAGGCTAAAAATCAAAGGTATGTTGAAGGCTAAAACACAAAACTCTTTAGAGAAGGGATTGGACTATAAAGGGATGGAGAGGGAGGGAGATTGATGGAGGAGTAGGAGCATGCAGGGCACAAGTCTAGGGGATTGGGATGGAAAGAACTGATTTACATTTCAGTTAGTGGATAGTTGGATTGTTAGCTGTTGGATCCAGTCATCAGTCAGCGGATTTTAACTTGGCAGCATTGTCGATTATAACTGGGTTGGTATCTGAAAGCAGCAAGTTTGGGTAAAATTGTCCTGAACCACTTGGGTAATTATATAGCAAAAACAGGATGAGTCTGGATCAAATGTCCCTATAGAACAGCCATTGGAGGCTTCTCTCATGACCCCGCATGGGAAGCTAGAGCTGACAGAGGGAGTTCACCTGTGCTTTCCCTGGTTTCGAACTGGCAACCTTCAGGTCAGCAACCCAACCTTCATGTCAGCAGTCCTGCCAGCACAAGGGTTTAACATTGCGCCACCGGGGGCGCTCTATTGTAACAATGACTTACAAGGCTAATCTTAAACATGTTCTGTTACAAAAATGATGAAATAGTCATGCTGACAATTTAAAAAACCAAACTGCCAAGTACCCATTGAGGTGATGCAATTTTTTACTCTAGCATTTGAAGCTTGCTGGCTTCTTTAACAGACAAGGAATGGTAGAAGTCTGTATGTGGCTTGGTTGTGATGTTACAGAGAACTTAGCTGAATAGAGGACTCCCAAGCTGGAGAGAGTTACAGTGTATACCACCTTTCACTGTGACCAAATTTTCCACCACTAGATAAACCTACACCTGCCCTTGACTTATACATGAGTATATACCAGGCATGGACAAACTTGGCTCTCCGGGTGTTTTGGATTTCAACTCCCACAACTTCTAATAGTCTACCAGCTTTTAGGAATTGTGGGAATTGGTCCAAAACACCTGGAGGGCCCAAGTGTGCCCAAGCCTGGTATATACGGTACATAAATGTCTCGGCCTGACAGCACAGAGGATTCCTAAGATTATCACTGTACTCTGCTAACACTAGGACCTGTTGACTTGTAAAGTACAGAACCAGATGTTTGTAGCTGCACACAGCGAAAATACATTTTATTCCCCCTTTTTCTTGCTTTTGTTTCTTGTTAATTCCCACCCATTTGTGAGAGTTTTGTGCAATCAATTCAGCCAATAAATGCTCAGATTTCATAATGCTACAGAAAATTGGCGAATGAAAGATCTCTTCTGTGTATGTGGTCTGGGGAACTGGATGAGCATGCCTTCTTCACACACACACACAAATCCCAAATGCAAATCTTAATTTTGCCATTTTATATAAGGGACACCATTTAGTACGGCATTGTATACAATGGGACTTGAGTATCCATGGATTTGCTATTCACAGGTGATCCTAGAACCAAACCCTAGCTTGTATTGAGGGCTCACTGTACAGTATTTCAAAAATCGTGCTCTAAGCAAACACCATGTGCTCCTCCACCCATCCAGAGAAGACTAAAGATCTGAAATTAGCTGACAGTGCCACTTGGGAAATGGAGTTCATGTTGCAATCTGTTGTGAAAAAGGTAACAATAAAAGTTGTTTTCCCAGAACTCACCTGTATATTCCATAAAAACAACAATGTCAACAGGTGGTGGTTGTTTTTAAACCTGAAAATTTGCATAATACATAGAGCAACACAGAGAAAGTGAAACCCTACATAACCTATATTTTCACTTTCGTAACTCCTACTTGCTCCTAATTGCTATGTAGCCTCTACATAGGGACTGTGAAAGTCCTCCAAACCAATTTACCAGTACATCATACTCCCAAAACCCCAGTAATTAGTGAACAGTCACTGGGACTGATGCCCTTTCCACTTTGAGTGATTCCAGGTTTTTAGAAATAAACACCCATCTATGGAGGAAAGTGCATGTCTGTGAGATTCACCACAAGATGGTAGCAATGCTCTACTTAAACAGCAGTTAATTTGCATACCCTTTCTAATATAGGTTTCCTTTCATTGTCAGACATGCAGAGAGGTTTCTTTTGTCAATCATCGCACCTTTCTCAGAGGGCATTCAAAACAAGGGCTTGTGTTCATCTTTTACACCAGGAATGGATAAAGTGTGGCCCCCAAGCAACTGTATTTGCAACACTGGAGGATATACATGCCACTTTACAACCCTAAACAGGAGTGGGAGATTTCACCATCAAATAGCCAGCCATACTCCCCATGATTTTAAGTTAAGTTTTATTGGGGGAAGGGGTGGGGTAACATTACAACTTTCAGATTTTACAATTTTCTGTTACTTCTAGACACTTCCCTTTTTGATAAGTGCCCAAGGAAGGTGAAAATAGAGATCCCAAATAGCTACAAATGAGTGAAATTGTTTCAGATGTTGGGGGAGAGAGAATAAGCAATGACTAGGAATAGGTCTCCAGGATCCTTGAAGGAGTCTATGAGACTCCCAAACCATGACAATTGCCAATCTCTGTCAGTGTATAAGAATCAGTTGTTGAATACAATAATTATTTGCTAGTACAGTAGAGTCTCGCTTATCCAACGTTCTGGATTATCCAACGCATTTTTGTAGTCAATGTTTTCAATATATCATGATATTTTGGTGCTAAATTCATAAATACAGTAATTACTACATAGCATTCCTGCGTATAAAACTACTTTTTCTGCCAAATTTGTTGTCTAACATGATGTTTTGGTGCTTCATTTGTAAAATCATAACCTAATTTGATGTTTAATAGGCTTTTCCTTAATGCCTCCTTATTATCCAACATATTCGCTTATCCAACATTCTGCCAGCCCGTTTATGTTGGATAAGTGAGACTCTACTGTAGTTCATAATAATGGCATGACATCTCAAGTAAAAGTTTGAGGGTCTCCATATATGGAGTCATGACCAGCCAGGGCTTCTTCTTTTTTATTTGTTCAGTCGTTTCCGACTCTTTGTGACCAGAGCTCCCTGTCGGCCGTCACCACCCCCAATTCCTTCAAGGTGAAGCCAGTCACTTCAAGGATACCGTCCATCCATCTCGCCCTTGGTTGGCCTCTCTTCCTTTTTCCTTCCATTTCCCCCAGCATCATGATCTTTCCAAGCTTTCCTGTCTTCTCATGATGTGGCCAAAATACTTCATTTTTGCCTGTAATATCCTTCCCTCCAGTGAGCAGCCGGGCATTATTTCCTGGAGGATGGACTGGTTGGATCTTCTTGCGGTCCAAGGCACTCTCAGGATTTTCCTCCAGCACCAGAGTTCAAAAGCGTCTATCTTCCTTCGCTCAGCCTTCCTTATGGTCCAGCTCTCGCAACCATAGGTTACTATGGGGAATACCATTGCTTTCACTATGCGGACCTTCGTTGCCAGTGTGATGTCTCTGCTTTTCACTATTTTATTGAGGTTGGCCATTGCTCTCCTCCCAAGAAGTAAATGTCTTCTGATTTCCTGGCTGCAGTCTGCATCTGCAGTGATCTTCACGCCTAGAAATATAAAGCCAGGGCTTATACATTCTTTTTGCACTGTAAAGACATTATCTATTGTTTATAGTAGCATGCCACCCTTATGTATTCAAGAATTAGAGATATTCCAGGCTTGTGTTTGTGACAGCATGGTGATTGTTAGAGTAGTCCACCATTCTGTGTTCTCAAATAATATGCTGTGTCCAGGTTGGATAATCAACCAACGCCATGGCAGACTACACTGAGAGGCCATTGAAATCCACAAGCATGTGGACAATTTCAACAGAAATGCTAATCAAGGTGGCCAATTGCAACATTCACACTGTCTCAGGCAGAAAAAGGCCTGTCTCCCACCCTGAGCATTCCACAGATATATAAACCTCACTTGCCTAGTTTCCAACAGACCTCACAACTTCTGAGGATGCCTGCCCTAGATGTGGGCAAAATGTCAGGACAGAATGCTTCTGGAACCCAGTGATTCTGGCCATGAAAGCCTTCACAACATAACTATGCATTGTTTTCTCAAAGAAAGAGATCAACTCTATATAGTACAAAAGGAGCTTCACCTGCTAGGGACATGACATCTGCCACTTCTCTCTTGTTGAAGTCAAACAGCCACAGCAAGCAAGTCCCCAGTTATCACACTGAGATTTATGTATGTGCAATGAACCTAGACTTCTTGCAGAGATGAACTTTTTCACACTGATTCCAGGGCCTCTTTCTGGAATCTCTTAACCCATATGTAATCTCCTGGCACAAATGGGTGGACCAGGTCTTCAAATTGCATGGTGCTATAAGCGTTTCTATAAACAGAAAATCTGTTTAAATCCTGTTTCCTAACAATATTTGGCTAACATATTTTTCAGCTCTCAGTTCATGCACTTTACGTTACTTGTGGATGATATAGTGTATGTAAAAAGCATGTGATGCCAAGACAATCCCTTAAAAAAAACAACAAATGGAAACACTTCAGAAATGAAGGAAAGCCTTTGGTCAGAGTCAAAGGATATGGGTATGCTAAGCAAATTGACAACTGGATAAAATCATATGGCAAACAAGAAACAGTAAATGTCATTGGGTTGCTGTATGTTTTCCGGCTGTATGGCCATGTTCCAGAAGTATTCTCTCCTGACGTTTCGCCCACATCTATGGCAGGCGTCCTCAGAGGTACCTCACAACCTCTGAGGATGCCTGCCATAGATGTGGGTGAAACGTCAGGAGAGAATACTTCTGGAACATGGCCATACAGTCCGGCAAACATACAACAACCCTGTGATCCCGGCCATAAAAGCCTTTGACAATACAGTAAATGTCATTTTTCTTCAGCTTGTGGCAAGTAGACATAGTACATTTTCAGGCATTGAAAAGGTACAGTCAGAGGCAGTAATTCCCCTTCAAACCAATAAAGCAAAATAACAATTAGATAATAAACAGTAAAAATATGAATTAAAGGTAAAGGTAAAGGTTTCTCCTGATGTTAAGTCCAGTCATATCTGACTCTGGGGGTTGGTGCTCATCTCCATTTCTAAGCCGAAAGCCGGCGTTGTCCGTAGACATCTCCAAGCTCATGTGGCCGGCACGACTGCATGGAGTGCCGTTACCTTCCCGCCGGAGCGGTACCTATTGATCTACTCAAATTGGCATGTTTTCGAACTGCTAGGTTGGCAGGAGCTGGAGCTAACAGCGGCCGCTCAAGCCGCTCCCGGGGTTTGAGCCAGGGACCTTTTGGTCTCCAGCTCAGTGCTTTAACGCACTTCGCCACTAGGGCTCCTACTAAAAAACATGAATTAAACACATTTAAAACATAATGAACTTCATTGTTATCCGAGATAGTTTAAGAAGCACACGCGAATCAGAACGCTGCCTTTTCGTTGACCCAGGCCCCTTCTACACTGCCATATACAATCCTGATTATCTGTTTTGAACTGGATTATATGGCAGTGTAGACTCATATAATCAAAGCAGTATAGAATGTGCATTATTTTCTTTGATAATCTGAATTCTGTGGCAGCATAGCTGGGGCCCCAGTTTGATTTTTCCAGTTCTTTGTAGCCACAATTTCGTTAGGTTTCACTAGGACCTAAGGTTTCCCCCTCTACCACATAGAATGTAACCTTAAGGCTGGATCTACACTGCTATATGGTGCAGTTTGGAACTGCATTATATGGTAAGTTGAGACCCTTTTCAATGCAGTTAAACTGCATTACTTAAGGTTCTCCTGGGATTGCCCTTCGAGACTTGAGCCACAAGATGGCATCAAAGAATAAGACAACATGTCCCAACTCCCCCACTACAGCAAACCAAAAATCCACTTTCTTACATCTCTCTTTTTCTTCCTCTTCCTGTTCTTATCTTTTTCACTTTGATTGTATTGTGCTATAAAATAAGAATGTAACTAAAGTGAGTGCCCTACTTGTTAAGTTAGGACTACTTATCCTAACTTAACAACTGCCAGCCAGTGTGATTTCAGTACTGGACTGCGACTCTGTCCAGTAGAAAAAGCTAAAGGTAAAGGCTTTCCCCTGACGTTAAGTCCAGTCGTCACCGACTCTGGGGGTTGGTGCTCATCTCCATTTCTAAGCCAAAGAGCCAGCATTGTCCGTAGACACCTCCAAGGTCATATGGTTGGCATGACTGCATGGAGCGCTGTTACCTTCCCGACGGAGCGGTACCTATTGATCTACTCACATTGGCATGTTTTTGAACTGCTAGGTTGGCAGGAACTGGGGCTAACAGCGGGCGCTCATTCCGCTCCCGGGATTTGAACCTGGGACCTTTCGGTCTGCAAGTTCAGCAGCTCAGCGCCTTAACACACTGCGCCACCAGTAGAACAAAGTCTGAATCCCCGCTCAATCAGGAAAACCCACTGGATGGACTTGAGCATGTCACTCTTTCAGTCCCAGAGAAAGGCCAAACGTACCAAGAAACCTTACCAAGATAAGGTTCCTTTAGGCTTGTCAAAAGTCGGGAACCACTTGAAAGCAGAGGCAGAGAGTTTGATATTTAAAATTTCATCACACACATACAAGTTTACAAGTCATCAAAAAGTGTTTTAATTCCAGAATTACTGGAATAGTAACATAGTCCAAATTCCTGAAAAAAATGCTGGTGTTAGCTGCTTTTCACAATACCAAGCCCAAGATCACCCAGTTTAATGTTTTGTAAGTCTTTGATCATTATCAAAGGTATTATGCTGTCAATATCTTGATTTTTTTATTATGTTAAGCTTCCATTACTGTAAACATTAGACTAATTCATTTCAGAGCTCTGTTTTTCTGGACTTTTTCATTGGAAAATCATGAATTAACACACTCTCCTCCCCGCCACCCAATAAAGACAGTGACAAAGTACCTTAACTAATGGGTTGTTGTGTGTTTTCCAGGCTGTATGGCCATGTGCCAGAAGTATTGTCTCCTGACGTTTCGCCCACATCTATGGCAGGCATCCTTAGACTATGCAAAGAAGCAGGGTTGTTGTATGTTTTCCGGGCTGTATGGCTATGTTCCAGAAGTAGGTTTATATATCTGTAGAAGGGTCTGGTGGGGAAAGAACTCTTGTCTGTTGGAGGCCAGTGTGAATGTTGTAATTAATCACCTTGATTAGCATTAAATGGCCTTCCAAGCTTCATATCCTGGCCTGGGGGAAACCTTTGTTCAGAGTCGTTAGCTGCCCCTGATTGACTCATGTCTGGAATTCTTTTGTTTTCAAAGTGTTGCTCCTTATTTTTTTTTTAAATACTGGTAGCCAGATTTTGTTCATTTTCATGGTTTCCTCCTTTCTGTTGAAATTGTTCACATGCTTGTGGATTTCAATGGCTTCTCTGTGTAGTCTGACATGATCGTTGTTGGAGTGGTCGAGCGTTTCTGTGTTCCCATATAATATACTGTGTCCATGGAACAATGGTCGACATATATTTCTCATTTCCCCCCTCATAGTAATGATTGGAGCCTGAGCCAGGGAATGCTGGGACTTTGCCCATCTTTGCATGTTCAATTACCACTGAATACAGCTCTACCAATGTTGATACCAGATTGGCCCTCAGGTACAAAACATTTATTAATCAATAGTATGGGCTCAATGAGGAGCCTCAGTGGCGAAGTGTGTTAAGGCACTGAGCTGCTGAACTTGCAGACCGAAAGGTCCCAGGTTCAAACCCTGGGAGCGGCAGGAGCGGTCGCTGTTAGCTCCAGCTTCTGCCAACCTAGCAGTTCGAAAACATGCCAATGTGAGTAGATCAATAGGTACCGCTCCGGCGGGAAGGTAACGGCGCTCCATGCAGTCATGCTGGCCACATGACCTTGGAGGTGTCTACGGACAACGCTGGCTCTTCGGCTTAGAAATGGAGATGAGCACCAACCCCCAGAGTCAGACATGACTGGACTTAACGTCAGGGGAAGGCTTTACCTTTACTATGGGCTCAATATAATTGGATTTAACTATACTTGCTGCTCTTATATAGCCTTTGTAGAATGCCTTTCATCTAGCTCTTTGTGACACAATATTCTTTTGCTGAATGAAAGACATTCACGTGCTTAGGAGAGCGGATGACAGCAAATTTAAACCTTTATGTTACTGTTGCATTAGTCAAACCTTTTGATTAACCAATAGTAGAAATAAGCAGTTTTTGGATCTTGAGTGAAAATTGATTATTTAAAATGTGTTAGCTACCTCTCCTAGTTTTGTTTCATCTGCAAACTTGATAAGGATTCCCTCCATTCTGCTGCCTAAGGCCTCTTTCACCCTGACCCTATATCCCAGGATCTGATCCCAGATTATCTGCTTATTCCAGGTTTTCTGGCAGTGGAGACTCATATAATGTCAGAGACAGAACGCCAGCAAGTAAAACAAAACTCAGTTTATTGAGGTTACAGAACTAAAACTACAGAACTACAGCTCAACCATAACATATAATCTAGTTTGAATCAGATAATCTGGGATCTGATCCTGAGATATAGGGGCAGTGTGGAAAGGCTCTAAGTTATTGATTAAAAACCCCGAGGAACTCCATTCAATTCTCCTTCCAGTTTGTAGTACAGCCATTAACAATGGCTCTTTGTGGTTTTGCAACCAGTCATGGATCCACTGGACAGTGTCTATTCCAAATTTACACAGTTTACAAATTAAAACAATACAAAGGACTTTATCAAATGGTTTGCTGAATTCCAGATACATGGCATTTGTGGACTGTGGTCCTATATTGGACCATTTAATGCCTTGGATGATTGTTTAATATTTTAATTATATCTATTTTAAACTATGACTCATTGTTTTTAAATGCGTTGTTTGTCTTAACTGTTGATTTTATGATATTATACGACTGTATTGGGCTTGCCCCCGTGTGAGCCGCTCCGAGTCCCCGTTGGGGAGATGGAGGCGGCATACAAAAATAAAGTTGTTGTTATTATTATTATTAAAAGGTAAAGATAAAGGTTTTCCCCTGACGTTAAGTCCAGTCATGTCTGACTCTGGGGGTTGGTGCTCATCTCCATTTCTAAGCCGAAGAGCCAGCGTTGTCCGTAGACATCTCCAAGCTCATGTGGCCAGTATGACTGCATGGAGCGCCATTACCTTCCCGCCGAAGCGGTACCTATTGATCTACTCACATTGGCATGTTTTCAAACTGCTAGGTTGGCAGGAGCTGGAGCTAACAGCGGCTGCTCACGCCGCTCCTGGGCTTTGAACCTGGGACCTTTCGGTCTCCAGCTCAGTGCTTTAACGCACTCGCCACCAGGGCTCTTCTTCTTCTTATTATTATTATTGTTATTGTTATTATTATTATTATTATTGCATCCCTATTATCTACAAATCTAGTGAAAAAAGACAGAAGTTTTGTTTTGCAGGATTTGTTGACAAGGACATGATACCCATGTTTAATATTTGACAAGGTGTCAAGTCAAGAAGGGGGCAAGCCAGTTTTTTTGCTTCTTTGGAGATTACGGCATGGAGCAATAGATTCAAATTGCAAGAAAAGAGATTCCACTTAAACATTAGGGAAACTTCTCAATGGTTAGAGCCATTTGACAGGGGAATATGTTACCTGAGAGTGTGGTGGCGTCCTCTCTAGAAGTTTCTAAGCAGAAGCTAGATGGCCATCTATCGGGGGTGCTTTGATTGTGTGTCCCTGCATGGCAGGGATTGGACTGGATGGCCCTTGTGGTTTCTTCCAGTTCTATCTATATATATAAAATGATAAAGTTGTTTGCGCAGTGACTATAACAACAAAACATCCCAGAAATACGAAATTTGGCAACACAATACAAAAGGTTTGCCTCCAGGTTACAACAACACAACCACACCACAAAACCACAATCCAGACCCACAAAACTCACAACAACGCATCATGCGATAACAACACAACTAAACGCCCCAGAAATACAAAACTTGGCAACACAATGCAAAAGCCTTGCCTCCCAGTTGTAACAACACAACCACACCACAAAACCACACAGGACCCACAAAACTCACAACAACGCATCGTGACTATAACAACACAACTAAACGCCCCAGAAATACGAAACTTGGCAACACAATGCAAAAGCCTTCCCTCCAGGTTGTAACAACACAACCACACCACAAAACCACAATCCGGACCCATAAAACTCACAACAACGCATCGTGACTATAACAACACAACTAAATGCCCCAGAAATACGAAACTTGGCACACAACTAAACGCCCCAGAAATATAAAACTTAACAACACAACGCAAAAGCCTTCCCTCCAGGTTGTAACAACACAACCACACCACAAAACCTCAATCCGGACCCATAAAACTCACAACAATGCATCGTGACTATAACAACACAACTAAACGCCCCAGAAATACGAAACTTGGCACACAACTAAACGCCCCAGAAATATAAAACTTGACAACACAATGCAAAAGCCTTGCCTCCCGGTTGTAATAACACAACCACACCACAAAACCACAATCTGGACCCATAAAACTCACAACAACGCATCGTGACTATAACAACACAACTAAACGCCCCAGAAATACAAAACTTGGCAACACAACACAAAAGCATTCCCTCCCGATTGTAACAACACAACCACACCACAAAACCACAATCCGGACCCACAAAACTCACAACAGTGCATCGTGACTATAACAACACAACTAAATGCCCCAGAAATACAAAACTTGGCAACACAACACAAAAGCCTTGCCTCTCAGTTGTAACAACACAACCACACCACAAAACCACAATCCGGACCCACAAAACTCACAACAACGCCAACACTTCCCCAATCCCTACATTCACACTTGGCCTCCAAAAAAAACAATTACAATAATAACAATGACAACAACAACAAGAATCAACACCATCACAGGCAAGAAGCAGCCAGGCACTGAGGCTGAGAGGCCAGTCAGTGCTACACTGGGCCTCCAAAAAACAATACAGTAGCATCCAACTTATCCAACCTTCATGACCACTAGAACAACAATAATAATAAACACCTACACAGGCAAAACAAAAGAAAGACTATTGTACCACAATAAAAATATAAACCGCACTCAGCAGAATCAGACATTACAACTAACAACAAACCAAAGACAACAGGGATCTCAAGCAATTATCAATCAACACAAAAATTGAACAAGGTAACAGACTTCAAATACTACTACTAATGTGAGTATAAAGAAGGTGGAGGTCACAGCATAAATACAACCTAATGTAGACTGACCAACACCACCAGACTAAGTCACAGCAACGCGTGGCCGGGCACAGCTAGTCATTTTATAATTTTATGAATCGTGATCAAGATATTTGCAGACAAACTGCAATATACTTCTTTATAATATTTTTACTGGTTACAGAGGTGCAGATGATTAGTATGGCCTTCTTTATGGGCTACACATCACATAGATACACAGGGAGAATTTTTGCCAATTCCAACGATTTCTGCTGTTGGTATATTGAATGTGTAGCATCTGAAGGTCATTCAGTGCAGAATAAAGGCCAAAATGCATTAGGCTTTTAACGAAATAGGATAATCGCCCAAGTTTTCTAAAAGAATAGCACAGAGACCATCAATAAGAATGTGAAGACTTGTCTCTTCCATTGCCTATGGTCAACCCTTCCTGTGTTCTATCCAGGAAGTCCTCCTGTTCTCCGATTGATTTAGGAGACACAACACACCTTCTTTTCAAAGAATCTGTATTTGCTGCAGGTTTATTGGTGATGCTTTTTGGCAAAAAGATAAATATTGCACATACTTTGCAGTGGATAATAATTATAATAATACACTTTATATATACATATTCTGCCCTTCTCCACAGAGGGACTCAGAGCAGATTACAGTATCTATAGAGCAGGCAAAGGCAAACATTCAATGCCTTATTTACAAACATACAGTGAGACAGACAACACAGACAAAGGCAAAGACTTCTTTTATTTCTAGCCTTGGAGGTTGTGCTCATCTCTGGCACTGGGAGGTGCTCTTCTCCATTTTCAAGCCAAGGAACCTACGTTGTTATCTCCTGGTTGTGTGGCCGGCATGATTGTTTGGAGCGTCTTTTATTGCCTTTTCCCGCCAAAGTGACACCTATTTATCTACTCACATTTATTATTATTTATTATTTACAGTATTTATATTCTGCCCTTCTCACCCCGTAGGGGACTCAGGACGGATCACATTGACACATATAAGGCAAACATTCAATGCCATATAGCATAGAACAGAGATAGACGCAGAGGCAATTTAAACCTTCTCCAGCTTCCAGCTTCCTGAGGGTATGCTTGATTCCGGCCACAGGGGGAGCAGCTGCTTCATCATCCACTGCGACGGCACTTCCTCATTCCAATGGCAGCTGGATGATTTTTATGATGTTGTAAATTAGCCTCCCCACATATAAGTGGTACCTAAATTTCCTACTTGATAGATGCAACTATCTTTCGGGTTGCTTAGGTCAACAACAAGCAGGGGCTATATTTTATTTTAATTGTCCGGTGCTCACCCCGACACAGGCTGGCCTCGAACTCATGACCTCTTGGTCAGAGTGATTTATTGCAGCTGGCTGCTAACCAGCCTGCGCCACAGCCCAGCCCCCCATTTGCATGTTTTCAAACTGCTAGGTTGGCAGGATTATGGATCCTTTTGCTTCCATTTCTGCAGTGATTTCTCTCCCCATGGCCCCCTTTTCTGCATAGTTGCTTTGCTTCTTGATTCCCTCCAAATTTCTTGCAATATTGTTCTGAAATAATTCCATGGTTCCCACAAAGCGTAGCAATATTGACCCAACTGCAGGGAGCTCTCTGAGCTCTCCAAGGTCCATTGCTGCACTGGTGACAGGGACCATACTGCTGAAGATTGTTCTGGCCGTGGGGCTGGGAACAACGATCCTCCCACTGCCACTCCATCCTTCTCTGTCTCCTCCATTGTATGACGGCTCTCTAAACAAAACACAAATTGGGAAATCCACTTTATCAGCCATCCACTAGCATTGCAGTTCTGTTGGCTGACCCTTACTTACTTACTTACTTACTTACTTACTTACTTACTTACTTAGGCGATCCCTTGTAGGCCGAGGATGATGGTCCTCCATTTCTGTTGTCTTGGGGGGGTGTCTGTAGGTGGCTGAAGAGACCTATTCTTGATCTGCATGTTCTCCTGCAGTGAGGACATTGGTTTCCAGGTGGAAGGCGGTCCCGGTCAGGGTTGTCTTGACGCGTCTTCCTCTTGGCACGTTTCTCCCTTAAGCCCTCCATTCGTGCCTCTTCAAACTCCGCAGCACTGCTGGTCACAGCTGACCTCCAATTAGAGTGCTCAAGGGCCAGGGCTTCCCAGTTCTCAGTGTCTATGCCACAGTTTTTAAGGTTGACTTTAAGGTCGGCTGACCCACCCTGGGATGAAATGAAGTTGCGGACCTCTACCTCCCCCGCCTTGAAGCTGCTGCTGTGTGAAAGATGCTGTATTTCTCTATCCATATAGTCATTTATTAAAGTGTGACTTCTCACTACAGGAAAAGTACTAATGACTACTGTTAGCATAGTAAAATGTATAATCAATCGAATCTATAAGAAATATTTCAGAACACTACAGCTATGAATCCACATGTTACAAACCATTGGGGCCGGGCTGTGGCGCAGGCTGTTGAGCAACCAGGTCATGAGTTCGAGGCCAGCTCGGAGCCCCATGTTTGTCTTGTCTTTGTTCTATATTAAGGCATTGAACGTTTGCCTTATATGTGTAATGTGATCCACCCTGAGTCTCCTTTGGGGTGAGAAGGGCGGAATATAAATACTGTAAATAAATAAATAAATAATGCTGTCTAAAAAGGTAAAGGTAAAGGTTTCCCCTGATGTTAAGTCCAGTCGTGTCTGTCTCTGGGGGTTGGTGCTCATCTCCATTTCTAAGCCGAAGAGTCGGCGTTGTCCATAGACACCTCCAAGGTCATGTGGCCAGCATGACTGCATGAAGCACCGTTACTTTCCCGCCGGAGCGGTACCTTTTGATCTACTCACATTGGCATGTTTTCGAACTTCTAGGTTGGCAGAAGCTGGAACTAACAGCGAGCGCTCACTCCGCTACCCGGATTCGAACCTGCGACCTTTCGGTCTGCAAGTTCAGCAGCTCAGTGCTTTAACACACTGCGCAGTCGGGGCTCAAATGCTGTCTATATTACTCATATTTATGCCTTTCCTTCCCCAAATTCAGAATGAACACCACAAACCCACAGAAGTCAACAGTCCCATTCCTCAGGAAAAACAACTATGCTTTTGCCTGCCACCAAAGGGTAGGAGTCTCCAGTGGCTTAGGGGATAAAAGCCTCATGACTTGATGGTTTGGTTGCTGACCTGAAAGCTGCCAGGTTCGAATCCCACCCGGGGAGACCGCGGATGAGCTCCCTATTTCAGCTCCAGCTCCATGCGGAGACATGAGAGAAACCTCCCACAAGGATGTTAAAACATCAAAACATCTGGGCGTCCCCTGGGCAACGTCCTCACAGATGGCCAATACTCTCACTCCAGAAGCAACTCCGGTTGCTCCTGACACGAAAAAAAAAAACAAAAAACCCAAAGGGTGGCAATTTCAATGAAAGGCAGACTTCCTTAAGGGTGGCGGCCCATAAATATGATTGAGCAACCACAGAAAAGTAAGACTTCTAAACCTCTCTGAAAGTGAGCACAAAGAAAAAGGCTACAAATATTGACCTCAGCTTTCTGGTAGGTTCGTATGAGGAGAGATGGTCCTTGAGGTTTTGGGATCCTTAGCTGTGCCAAGCTTTGTTCAAGAGAAGTGACCTTGAAGAGGAAAAAAATGAGGATGCCAAGAGAGATGTCATAATTAAACCAGAGAATGCAACTGTAACTGGGCGTCCTCATGCATCGAGTGAATAGAAATTGAATAGGAGCCAATAATACAAAGCGCAACTGATTAAAAACCATTGTTGTATAGTCATTTTACAGAGGCAAATACAATCTTAGATGTATAAGGTGTGGTGTTTTTAGTTATGACAGGGAAATATTGATTCTTCTTTTGAATGGGAAGAAGTAGTATTTAATGTGAAACTATTGATTGGAAAACGTATTACTGGAACACTGTGGGAAATTTTAATAATCAGAGAATACGTAGTCAAACAGTAGTATGTGCAAAGAAAATAATGACCAGGCTGAAAATGTTGTGGTATGAGTAGAGATTAGAGAGCCTTGTCTCGAGTAGCCAAAGAAGGGAATAACATACAGTGCAGAGGGAAGGGCTGTGTCGCTTAATAGATACATGCATTAATTGTGACAAGATGCATTATTTTATTTATTTATTGTGTCAGAAGCGAACTGAGGGTAGTTACAATGTATTTAAAAACACAAAGTTAAAAACTTGGTGTTATACTAAATATCTTTTGACCAGAAGCTGACGACTTGGAGTGCCTCTGGTGTTGCTGTGAGAAGGTCCTCCATTGTGCATGTGGCAGGGCTCAGGCTGCATTATAGTAAATGGTCTGTGGTTTGCTCTTCTCCACACTCACATGTCGTGGACTCCACTTTGTGGCCCCATTTCTGAAGATTGGCTCTGCACCTCATGTTGCCAGATTGCAATCTGTTCAGTGCCTTTCAAGTCGCTCAGTCTTCTGTGTGCCCAGGAGAGAGTTTCTCATCCGATATTAGCCATGGATAGAGGTTTTGGGTTTTAGCCTGCCACCTTTGGGCTTTCACTTGCTGAGGTGTTCCTGCGAGTATCTCTGTAGATCTTAGAAAGCTATTTCTTGATTTAAGGCGATGGCTTGCTGGCCGATATCCGAACAGAGGATGGGCTGGAGATGCCAGTGCCTTTTTTCTTTCATTATAGGCATCTACTTCCCGATAGATGTCAGGTGGAGCAATAGTGGCTAAAAAGTATAATTTCTCCAGTGGTGTTGGGTGTACGCATCCTATGATAATGTGGCATGTCTCATTAAGAGCCACATCCACTGTTCTAACGTAGTGAGATGTGTTCCACACTGGACATTCAGCAACAGAGTAGCAAAGTGCAAGGGCAGATGTCTTCACTGTGTTTCGTTGTGATTCCCAGGTTGTGCCAGTCAGTCAAGAAGCAAGTTCACTATCAACACACTAGAGCCTCCGGTGGCCTAGGGGATAAAAGCCTCGTGACTTGAAGGTTGGGTTGCTGACCTGAAAGCTGCCAGGTTTGAATCCCACCCGGGGAGAGCGCAGATGAGCTCCCTCTATCAGCTCCAGCTCCATGCTGGGACATGAGAGAAGCCTCCCACAAGGATGGTAAAACATCAAAAACATCCGGGCATCCCCTGGGCAACATCCTTGCAGACGGCCAATTCTCTCACTCCAGAAGCAACTCTGGTTGCTCCTGACACGAAAAAAACAACTATCAACACACTTAGTTTGGAAATCAGAGAGAACTTCAAACAATTCTCCTTGCTAGATGTGGAAAGAATCACACGTTTTTCTTTCAATAAAAATAAAGCATAACATTTCTGACTTTACAATCCAAATTTAAACCTTTCCCCAGCTTTAATATAATTATATATTAAATATAATATTACTAATAATATTACTGTATAGTTGTATAGTACAATATAGTACTATATAATGCTAATATTGTGCTATGCTAATGATATAATATGTTTATGTACAGTAGAGTCTCACTTATCCAACATAAACGGGCTGGCAGAATGTTGGATAAGCGAATATGTTGAATAATAAGGAGAGATTAAGAAAGACCCTGTTGAACATCAAAATAGGTTATAATTTTACAAATTAAGCACCAAAACATCATGTTATACAACAAATTTGACAGAAAAAGTAGTTTATTACACATTAATGCTATGTAGTAATTACTGCATTTACGAATTTAGCACCAAAATACCACAATGCATTGAAAACATTGACTTCAAAAATGCATTGGATAAACCAGAACGTTGGATAAGTGAGTGCTGGATAAGTGAGACTCTACTGTACATTTAACTTGTAAGCCGCTCTGAGTCCCCTTTGGGGAGAGAAGGGCGGGATATAAATGTAGTAAATAAACAAACAAACAAACAAACAAATAATAGCTATACATAGGAGTCCTGATGGTTCAATTTAATCAGATCATTGGTGGTGGGAAGGCTCAAGCCCCTTTGCCTTGACCTGAGTGATAGTTTTCTGGAGACTTTTCTTCCTGCTGTTCCCTCTCTAGGACTCACAGTGCCCTGAGCCTGACTGACTTTCTCATCATTTTTGATCAGGTCTTTAGTTTAGTAGATGTAAAGCATTTGATAAGGTCTACTGTGAGATTGGCTCTAGTCCTGATAAGCAGATAGTGACAGAATCTAAAGTCACCCATTTACCCTTTGTCGTCAATGTTTATTCCTAAATATGATTACAATAACACTCGACAAGTCTCACCCACAACTAATTAAATAAGTAATATAAAGGAAAACCAAACAAAACCTCATAAAAATAGAAAGAATTTGTCAAGCAATAGCCTCTAAGGGGCATAGGGAGCATTGTCACCCTTGACGTGGGCTGCCCCTCCAAGTTATTTTTTTGTCAGATGAAATAGATGCCCTTTAACAAACAGAAGCTTCCTTATCCTGTAGTCTCTTAATTTATTTATATCCCGCCCTTCTCACCCCGAAGGGGGCTCAGATTGGCTTACAGAACACACATATAGCAAACATTCAATGCTGATTATACAACTAACAAGGACAGACAACACAAACAGAGGTAAAGGCCGTTTTTCCCATCTTATTTCCGGCATCTTGGAGGTTATGCTCAACTCCGGCCACAGGAGGTGCTGTCACTCTATCTTCCATGCCGAGGAGCTTTCCTCCCAATTGATGTCCTTAAGAGCATCTTTATTACCTCCCCGCTAAAAGCAGTACCTATTTATCTACTCACATTTCTGCTTTCGACCTGCTAAGTGGGCAGGTGAGCTAAGGCTGATAGTGGGTGCTCACTCTGACCCAGGTTCAAACTGCTGGCCTTTCAATCAGCAGGATTTTTCTGTAGTACAGTGGTTTGGCCCTCTCTATTATCTGCAATTGTAGTATCTGCAATCCTGTCTCTCTTTGCTCTCTCTGTCCCCTCCCTTTTCTGTATCCTCCCACTCAAACTTTTCATTCCCTCTGTAGGCTCTTCTACAAGACCACTGGGCTCTTTCTAAATCTCTCTTTGAACTCCCATGAGTTTCTCTTGATATCTCTTCAATTTTCCTCTCCCCCTCTGCCACCATGATTTGCTTCTCTGTGTTCCCCCCTTTTCCACCATTTCAGCAATCAGAAATCTTTTATAATTGAAAGGACACCTCAAATTAAGGAGTTAAAAGAGATCCAGAAAGAATATAATAATGTATCCTGGTACCAGTATCTACAGATTAAAGAGAGTTTTAAGAAAGATAAAGAAGTGGGATTTAGTACGAATAATGGATTTTGGGATAATTTGCTCCAAAGAAATAAAAAAAATATAACTATATTATATAATAAATTATTGGACTGGGTGACAGAGTCAGAAGTGGTCAAAGATTCGATGTTAAAATCGTCAAGAGACATAGGTAGACCAATCCTAATGAGTGAATGGGAAGAAATTTGGACCAAAAAAATTAAATATTGTCTAGCAACCGACCTTAAAGAGAACTGGTTGACACCAAAAAAATTTGGCCTAATGTTTAAAAATATGGATAAATGTTGGAGGTGTAAGGAGCAAGTAGGCTCATATTATCATATGTGGTGGGGTTGTAAAGACATAAAAAAAGTTTTGGAAAGCAATTAATATTGAATGTGGGAAAATCTTAAAAAATAAATTAGAATGTAAACCGGATTTTTACCTATTAGGGTTATACCCTACGCAAGATAGTGAAGGGAAGGAAAAAAATGAAAAATAGAGAAAATATAGAAAAGATCTTTACGTTTTTAGTAACCGCAGCGAGACTAGTGATAGCAAGATATTGGAAAGGAGCAATTATTCCTACTAAAGAAATGTGGTTAGAAAAAGTAGTAGAGATAAAAAATATAGATAAATTGACCTTCATGATTAAAAAGAACACCGGACGAGCTATGAAGGAAACGGACTGGTCGAATTTTGAAACCTATCTACAAGAAGAATTAAGAAGATGATGTACAAACAGATATAACTGGAAGACAGAAGAGTGGAAGTCTATCCCCCCCCCCCCCCCCAGATAGGTAACTTTTCCCTTTTCTTTCCTTTTCCCTTTTTTTCCCCTTCCCTAAAACTCTTTCCTTACCCGTATCTCCTTTTATATACATAAGTAGAGACCCATTCCTTTCCCCTGTTATCCATAGAGAGAAACCCCCCCTTACCCTTCCCATCCTTACCTTACTTACTTACCTATCCATACGTACCTCACTTTTCCCTTTAGATACACGATTGTAATAAACTTCAATAAATTTTTTTTTAAAAAATAAATAAATCTCTCTTTGAACTCCCATGAGTTTCTCTTGGTATGTCTTCAATTTTCCTCTCCCCCTCTGCCACCATGATTTGCTTCTCTGTGTTCCCCCCTTTTCCACCATTTCAGCAACTGAGTTTTCCTATAGTATAGCTTTTGAAGGCAGCTGTGTTTTTTGCTTTGCTGGGTGAGTGTGACTCCTGGACTTCTTGTTGGTTGCTTCTCCATTCCTGGCATCTTAGAGCATAAGAGGCAACAGTGAGCCTCCAAACCTTCACTTGGATCACCACAGTCCCCAATAAAAATTTGATTAACAAACTGATTTAAGCATGGGATTGATGGAAACACTGCCAGATAGATCCATAATCAGTTGGAAAATGATTCTCAAAGACAAATTGGAGGTAATTCAGAGAAGGACAACATGGAATTATAAGAGATCAAAACATATGAGCAAAGGGTGAAAGAAGGAGGCATGTTTACTTGGTGAAAAGACAGAGGAATGACCTGATTGTACTTTTTAAATTACTCAAATCTGATGTAAGCCACAGGTGGTTCAGTACTTCTCTGCCATGTCTGGTTCCTCCCTTGCCATTATGTGTGATCCCGATGAAGTACATGACTCCTATCAGCTTCGCTCATAGGTTCACTGGAATGCACAAGCCTACTCACCATGGCAAGGCAATGATCCAGTGGGGATCTCTCTATGTTCATTACATGAAAACAAAATTCTAAAGAACAGAAAAACATTGCATTTAGTTGGAAAGAGCATTATCAGAAGACATCCTCCCAGAATGACTGCCACCCTTCCAGAGGAACAGTGGATATGATTTTCACAAAAATTCAGGGAACAAAATAAATTTTTGTACATGGCATTCATCGACCTTGAAAAGGTCTTCTACACAGTGAATTGTCTGGACCATCCTCCTGAAAACTGGATGCCCTGTTACATTTTTGAACATCTTGAGATAATTCCACAATGACATGATAGCAAGAGTTTTGGATAGCAATGGTTCCCAAAGTAAACAATTTAATGTGGAATCAGGTGTTAAATAGGGGTGCGTTATTGCCCTAATTTTAAGTTCTAGCTTCATTGCTATGATTCTATACCTTGTTGACAGGAAGCTTCCCATCAGTGTGGAAATCATATATCAGACTGAGAGCAAGCTCTTTAACCACAGCAGGCTGAAAGACAAAAACAAGATCACACTTGTTATAGAATTCCAATATCCTGATGATAACATAGTCTGTGCTCATTCAGAGCCCACAAGCCACTTTAAACATTTTTGCAGAAGCATATGAAAAACTTGGCCTCTCACTGAACACTGAGAAAACCAAAGTGCTTGACCAGCAGGTACAAACTAATCCCTCTGCAATGCCAGCAATACAGCTTAATGATGTAATGTTTAAAAATGTTGACAATTTCTTCTACCTTGACAGCCACCTCTCCACGAATGTTGACATTAATGTCGAAATACATTGTCTGAGCTCTGTGAGTACAGTATTTTTCTGAATTACGTAGAGAGTGTTCAAGGACTGGGACATTAATTAGTTTTTAACGTTATGCTTGTTTTAACTATTCATTTTATGATGTTATATGATATTCTGGGCTTAACCCCATGTGAGCCACTCCAAGTCCCTGTTGGGGAGATGGAGGTGGCATACAAAAATAAAGTTGTTGCTGTTATTATTATTATTATTATTATTATTATTATTATTATTATTATTATTATTATTAATACTAGGGATACAAAGTTGCTTGTTTATAAAGATATTCTCCTTTCAACTCTATTGTACACCTGCAAAACATGGACTGTCTACAAATGCCACTTTGAATTTCTGGAATTACAGTAGAGTCACACTTATCCAAGCTAAACGGGCCGGCAGAACCTTGGATAAGCGAATATCTTGGATAATAAGGAGGGATTAAGGAAAAGCCTATTAAACATCAAATTAGGTTATGATTTTACAAATTAAGCACCAAAACATCATGTTATACAACAAATTTGACAGAAAAGGTAGTTCAATATGCAGTAATGTTATGTTGTAATTACTGTATTTACGAATTCAGTACCAAAATATCACGATATATTGAAAACATTGACTACAAAAATGGCTTGGATAATCCAGAAGCTTGGATAAGCGAGGCTTGGATAAGTGAGACTCTACTGTATTCCATCAGCATCCTTAACTCTGAATACATTTACTAGCGAGCAAGAACAACTGAACATATAGGAATTTGCTTGCAAGTAAACATGCTGTCAAGTGCTATTAATATCTTGTATGTGGCCACAGACCCAAAGGGAAATATTCTGTGGTATTTGCTCCTAGGCAGGAGCTGTAATAACAACAACAACAACAACAACAACAACTTTATTCTTGTACCCCACCTCCATTTCCCCGAAGGGAGTCAGGCCAGCTTACATGGGGACGAGCCCAGCAACAAACATAGGTTTACATATAATCCATAATTTAAAAACAATATAGCAATATAAATATAAAACAACACTAGCTGTGCCCGGCTACACGTTGCTGTGGCGTTGTCTGGTGGTGTTGGTGAGAAATTGTTGAGTTAGTGGTGGTATTGAATGTCCGTTGTATGGTTGTCTTTATGTTTAGTATGTATTTGGTTGTTTGTGTAATGTGAAAGTGGTGAGAGTAGAGGGGGTCTTTGTCGCTGTGTAGTATTGTATAGTATGCATACGTTGTCCAAGTGTTGTGAATGGTTAGATTGTGTCTTGGTGCATAGTAGAAAGGGTTGGGGTGGATGGCCGTTAGGGGTGCCTCCAAATTATTGGATGGTATATTTCTATGATGATGATGATGATGATGATTATTATTATTATTATTATTATTATTGTTGTTGCTGTTATCATCATGATTATTATCTTTATTATCATCATTATTATTATATATTGGGTGGATGGCCATCTGTCAGGAGTGTTTGGATTGTGTGGTCTTGCATGGTAGAAGGAGGTTGTACTGGATGATTCTTAGGGTTGTTTGGAAACATGAGGATTCTGTGATATTGTTATTAGTAATATTATTATGAAGAGGCTGTATGGCCATCTGTTGGGAATGTTTGGATTGTGTTCTCGATGGCAGGAAGGGGTTGGACTGGATGGGCTTTAGGGGTCTCTCCTATCTCTGTGACTGTAGGATTTTATTATAATTTTAATGGTGGAGATTGTGGAGATATTGGCTGGCCATGGATGATGGGCGGGCGCTAGGACCCAGGGGACAGCTTTTTCCCATTGCCTGCCTTCCCTCTTGCCAGCCGGCCATTATGCTTTCTCTTTCCCTCCCTCCCGGCAGGCTCCTGATGGTGCGTTGTGGGTTCTGTCCATGTGGAGGTGCGTGAAGTGATTTTGTGTTGTTTCAACCTTAAGGCGTGGATGATGGGTTGTGTTGTCAAATTTCGAGGTTGGGGGGCCTTTACTTTTGTTGCTTTGCTCGGTGCTGCGATTCCATCACCCTTTTATATATATAGATATGTAATACAACAATTACTTAAAACCAGAACATCAATTTCTACATATACAGAGGGTGAACTGGTGTAAAACTCTGTGTAAGGTCCATGGCTAGAATAAGGATGAGCAGGAGAAGACCGAGGGAACGGTCGTATTAGAACATCATTGTGAAGTGTTTCTAAAATATCATTGGGTTTGACTGCATAACATGAATGTCCCTATGTCCATATTGTAAGACCACTGCCTCAGAGAAATAATCAAGGATTATTTGCCAGAGGATTTTATTTATATCACCCACTGTGCCCCACAGTCAATACATGGCACAGGCAGGTATTCTGTTGGAGATATAATTTAGATGCACCTTCATTGGTAAGAACATACATACAGCACTGAGTTTGGGAATTTTAGCTTAATATCAATATTTGACCACTGTAAGGACAATGGTAATAAAATGTATTACAGACCTGACACAAATTGAATGTTTTAGACACAGTCAGAAACTGAGAAATCTTTACTTCTTAAAGAAGTCCTTCAACTTGATATTCTTTTAAAAAATCGATTAGGTAGTTATTGGATAAATAAAATATGTGATTGTTCAGCACATAAACACCCTTTGTTAAATGTGTCCATCGATAGACAATTCATATAAATGATACTAACTATCATCAAAGGCATAATAACACCTTTATTGATAAAATAAATCTTGAAAAGACAGATCAAATGGACGTCAGCTAACCATGCATGACATTAACAGGAATTAGCCTGAAAGGCAGGCACATGGGCTCCACTGCAGTCAGAAAATATCAGATAGGGTATTTTTGATCAGTACCTCTAACATCTGAATAGAACAAATACTACTGATTTTTAAAATTACTTTATCATTTTATAATTATTTTGTTTATATATAAGGTGCTATGGGAGCCACCGTAGCGTAGTGCTTTAACTGTTGGACTAGAATATGGGAGACCAGGGTTCAAATCCTTACTGAGCCATGGAAATTCATTGGGTGACCTTGGATAAGCCACACTGTCTCAGCCCCAAAGTATAAATAGAGGAAGCGATATTTAATATGATTCCATCCAAATATTGCTATCTGTAAACTCTAATAAAAAACGTTAAGAATTAAGAATTGCTTTATTGACAAATGTTATAAAGATGCAAAAATTCTGGAAATCATGAAAGCACCTAAATCTTATTTCAAAAAAAAAATGTTGGGAAAAAATAATTTAAAAAATGTTTATAAAAATAAGTCATGTTGCTATTCTAGAAACATAAAATCAATTATGCACAATTTGATTTGGCATAAAATTATCTGTTTGATATCTTAAAAGTATGTTTTATTCAGAAAATAATGTATACATAATCATTGTTTAAAATGTTTAATTACATATTGAGTGACAAGATTCAATTGTAAGGAACAGTAGAAACATAAGGAATTTGTTGTCGAAGACTTTCATGGCTGGACTCACTGGGTTGCTGTGAGTTTTTCGGGCTGCAAGGCTGTTCAATGCTAATCAAGGTGGTCAATTACAACATTCACACTTGCCTCAAGCCAACAAGAGTTCTTTCTCCCACGCTGGACATTCCACAGATATATAAACCCCAATAATAATAATAATAATAATAATAATAATAATAATAATAATAAAAAACAACTTTATTTTTATATCCTGCCCCATCTCGCCGAAGGGACTCGGGGCAGCTCACAACAGGGACAAGCCCGAAACAACAACACAACATATTTGACAAAAACTTAAAACATTTTTAAATTAAACCCCACTCATTAAATTAATTGATGAGAGACCACTTCTGGATCCTGACTGAGAACTATGCTGTATCTGGGCTCTGTTAGTCTATGTCAGCCCAATTTACCACCATAGGCTACATAATGCAACCCACATAACTCTGTTGAACTTCAGTTGGCTTTTGTAAATTACTGTGAAAGTTTATTTAGATATTATATCACTCTATAATTCTTGTCTGATTCTGTCTGAATATATTAGTTTAATTTATCAATGTTATGTTCAATTCACTGATATTAGGTTTAATTTGATGTTAGGTTTTTAACACTGTTTTCATATGTGGGGTCTTGTTGGGATTTTATGCCAATATTGTTTGTTGGAATCCGCCCTGAGTCCCTTCAGGGAGATAGGGCGGAATAAAAATAAAGTTTATTATCATTATTATTATTAGAAACACAACAAGATGAGTCCACAGCAGACACTCTACTGGCTGTTGAATTGGATCACACGTCAGACACTTCCCAAGTGTCTAGGACTGTGTGATGTATCGGCGAATAATGCGTGCAGATCCCAGTAAGGTGGCATTATTATTATTATTATTATTATTATTATTATTATTATTATTATTATTATTATTATTGCCTAGTTTCCAACAGACCTCACAACCTCTGAGGATGCCTGCCATAGATGTGGGTGAAACGTCAGGAGAGAATGCTTCTGGAACATGTCCATACAGCCTGGAAAACTCACAGCAACACATGAAGAATTTTTTTGTTAGTTTGTGTAGAAGAGACCAAAAAAGAAAAAAGAAACAAGAAACATTTCATTAATGTATTTATGTACTTATTTATAATGCTTCTTCCATCTGAAGAGCTCACACTGGCTTTGTTTTTGATGGCACCTTTTCACTCCATTCCCTTGTCTGTTTTAGGCGATGCAATGTTGTGTTTATATACAAGTGTGATAAAGCCAAGAAGTCAGGGTTGAAATCTCACTTTTAGGTAGTCTTGAGGTAGCTGTAGCAATCCATTGTCTCACAGTTTCAACCCATCTGCAGTATGATGAGGAATAACACTGTCCTTCTTCATAAATTTTTTAAATTTTTTTATAGTGAAGTATAATACATTGAAAGTGGTGGAACAATATATCGATAGGAAAGTGAGGAAATATCAGGAGGAGGAGTAATCATAGAAATAGACAGACAAAAAACAACAAAAAAGGCAAAAAAAACCCCCAAATGGTTGAACTTCCCATCTTGGCTTCGGAGTTGTTCCTTTCATTAACTGTTTATTTGTGTATTCCCTTTGTCTTGTTCCGTTTAGTCCGCTTTATATATTAGACAGGACTATCATGAAATCCATTCTTCTTCTTGTTAGAAATTTTGTAAAATTTGTCCAATCTGTTTTATTTTTTCCTTCTCTTATTTTTTGTGTTAGTTTGTCCATTTGTACTATATCCAATATTCTTATTATCCATTCCTTGGGGGTTGGGAGTTTTTTTCCTTTCCAGATCTTTGCTATTGTTAATCTTGCTACTGTGCTTATGTAAAAGAAGATTCTTCATAAATTTGATATAAGCAGTGGCAGTTTACAGCAGCTCTAATGTTGATGAGTGGTTGATCTGTCTCAATTTAAAGGAATTACTCAAGCACTGAACTTATTGATGGTGGTAAAGTTCAGCACCTTGGCTAGAGCTTTTCAAGTTAAGGTGCAGGTCCGGAGGAACTGAAAAGGGAGCCAGTGACTGTGACTGCAACTACCGTATATACTCGAGTATAAGCTGACCCGAATATAAGCCGAGGCACCTAATTTTATCACAAAACTGGGAAAACCTATTGACTCAAGTGTAAGACGAGGGTGGGAAATGCAGCAGCTACTGACAAATTTCAAAAATAAAAATGCAGGATGGGTTGACACTGGACATGTACATATGGGCAATTGGCTACAGGAAGACTTGGGTGTATTCACACTGACTGTATGGCAATGATAAGCTGCTGGGAGGGAGGACAGATGAGGATGCCAAGATGAGGATGCAAGGAATTACTGGATTTGCATCTGTGTGAGTGCCTTCCAATTCCTCCTGCTAAACACAACTGAGAAAGAAATATATAGAGCCAGACCTCTTTCTCTTTGAGATATTAAAGATCAGATCTTTCAATTTCATTACCATTCTTATTAAATTAAAAAAAAGTTAACTTTCACCTTGTTGAGAGTGTCTAGTTATATTTCGCAACATACCTATCCCTAAGGCAGGATGAAAATCATGCACCTCTCGATTAGAGATGTTGGGACTTGTAGTTTTGAAAGATTGTACAGTTCCCACACCTAGACAAAAGGCTCTATGTTTACATTGAGTTAGTGCTCATCTCCATTTCTAAGCCGAAGAACCGGTGTTGTCTGTAGACACCTCCAAGGTCATGTGGCCAGCATGACTGCATGGAGCGCCATTACCTTCCCACCGCAGCGGTACCTATTGATCTACTCACAATTGCATGTTTTCGAACTGCTAGGTTGGCAGAAGCTGGGGCTGACAGCGGGATCTCACCCTTCTACCCGGATTCGAACCGCTGACCTTTCGGTTGGCAAGTTCAGCAGCTGAGCAGTTTAACCTGCTATGCCACTGGGGGCTCCAATTGTTTGATATGTGGCAGCTGCAATAAACTTCTACTGACCGAGATTCATGAGTTCGAAGCCTGGGTCAGGTTAAGCCCCCGACCATTAAATAGCCCAGCTTGCTTTACCTAAGCAGCCCAAAAGACAGTTTGTCAACTAGGAAATTTAAGTGTGCTTTATGCCAACCTAGCAGTTCGAAAACATGCCAATGTGAGTAGATCAATAGGTACCGCTCCGCCAGGAAGGTAACGGCGCTCCATGCAGTCATGCTGGCCACATGACCTTGGAGGTGTCTACAGACAACGCCGGCTCTTCGGCTTAGAAATGGAGATGAGCACCAACCCCCAGAGTCACACATGACTAGACAATGTCAGGGGAAACCTTTACCTATGCGGGAGGCTAATTTAACTAATTTACAACACCGTAAAACTGCCAGCAGGACGTGGAAAGGAATGAGGAAGTACACTCGGTGTCACTCGTGGATGATGAAGCAACAGCTCCCCCTGTGGCCGGAATCGAGCATATCCTCATAAAGCTGGAAATGTTAAAATTGCCTGTGTGTGTGTCTATACTATATGTTGTTTGTCTGATGGCATTGAATGTTTGCCATATAAATGTTCATTGTAATCTGCCCTGAGTCCCCTTCGGGGTGAGAAGGGCGGAATATAAATACTGTAAATACATAAATATCAAAATCCCACTTTATCCTTTATAGCACATATAAAAGAAACAAACCAGCCGATAACAAGTCTTCCTCTTATCCTTCTACAGCTGCTGCTTTCTCCATTCCTAGATCAGGGAGCTGCTTCTGAGTGCAGGTGCCCCAGATGAACATCCATTTGTTTGAATGCCATATTGTTTTCCCCCATAGTACCAGCATTCACTTCAGTGGGTTTTCTATGACAGGCTTTCTGCCTTTCTTCTTCCCCGGATCTCTATTTTATGGACCTACCTTTTAAACACAGCTCATTTTCTTGCACAGGGAAACATTGTTTTGTTTGGGTAGCCTCCTTGTTCTCATTACCTGCCAACAGCTTTAAGCTAAACAATCAATGCTGTCCTTCTCAACTTTTTCCCTTTCCAATTAATTAATTTAAATTGACCATTAAGTCAGCAGAGTTTTTGATTGATATTTTCATTAACAACCCTCTCATGCAGACCTGTCCAACACCTAAGAAATGTATGATAATGTCCAATCTGCATGAAGGGGTCTGAGCATCTCCCTTCACCTCTCACTGCAAGTGAGTTATTACTTGAATTGTGCTTGCTGTTTCATTGAGTGTAATTTGAATACAGATTAGCTGCCCTGGTGTTCCAGAGCTTTAGCATTATCATTACTGGGGACAGTAATTTGACTGATGAACACTTGGGTTATCACAAGGTTATCACCTTCACCGTACCAGAATGGTTCCCCATTCCAATTCTGGAGGGAAGGAGGCCAAAGCTTTCAATGGCAAAATTAAGTTGTGTAAATTAGCTTGTCCAATAACTTATTGAATAAATTCTTTACTAATTAAAGAACCAATATGCTTCTTTATTCCCAGATATTCTAAGGCTTTATTAAAATCAATGAACTAATATCAATTTAACTGCGGTGGTTTTTTGTTTTTTTACTTCTCCTTTTGGTAATGTGAATTAAGATTCTTCATTCAATTATACACAAATACTCCATACATGTAGAATGATTTAGAAAGTTAAATGAGCAAAGAAAATATATTGGCCTAAGCCAATGAAAGCAATTATTAGTTGGCCACTCCTTCTTAAAAGACATGCTCTTCCTTAATTAGGAGTGAAGAAGAAAAAAAAGAACACGACTCAAGAGATTTACAGTAAAAGAAATCAGAAACAGGGAAAGTTATTGAAATTTCTATTCAAGTTATAATATAGCTAAGCTACTCAAATTTAATTACCCAGCACAGTGAACAACTCAAGACATTAAATCCTGGTTCCATTATAACAGAAAGCCAGGTCACAACGTTCATTTTCTAACTGAAAAAAGGTGACTGGTGAAGATGAAATGAATATATACTTTCAACTGGACTGGAAACATTAGTGTGAAAGTTTCAGCATGAGTGGTGAATTCATTGGGCAAATGTGTTCATAAATACCAGTCAAAAAGTCAAATAAATCCAAAATCCATCATACATCAAAAACATCTAATTTACAGGATGCCTAGAATTGACCTGGAATTACAGTGTTTCCTCACTTATTGTGGTGGTTACGTTCCGGGATCAAATAAGTGAAAACCCACGAAATAGGGACACTATTTATTTTAATATTTATACATTATTTTAGCAGTTATACACTATTTTAAGTCTTTATCAACCAATCATATGTTGATAAATCGCCTCCTTCTCCTCCTGTTGCCACTTGGACTCCTTTTCTCTCCCTTTGGCTTCTCCTTCCTCCCTTCCTTAGGCTGTAAATTGTAATTTTTTATGATTTATAATAGTATTTTAGAGTTTATTGAAAAACTGCAAAACAGCAAATCCGTGAAAAGTGAACCATGAAGTAGTGAGGGAACACTATATCTTAAAATCAGCAAACATTAGACTTTGACACATACAATGGAAATGTAATAGGACTGGATTTCCACTTCACAGCCTTAAATTCTTTGCATTTAGAGAAATATAGAAACCAGTTATACAGCCAGAAGCCAATATCTGTGAGCCAGCATTAGCAGCAAGGTTCATTAATACTCTTCAGGAGAGAATTCCATAACATTGATCAAAAATTGTAGAATTTTTGACTCCCTTGTTAGTTAATTGAAAAGAAAACACTGTAACAGGGACTGGAAAAAATGCTTTGCCAATGAATCCATTTGATGTAAATCAATTAGTCACGAAAACAATTTGGCACGTGGAAAATTGAAACTTCAATTAGATGTTATCTTCCCAATATCCTTTATATCCTCCCTGGGTAGAGATAACACTTCTGTTATCTTGCTGAGAATCCACCTCCCCTACTTTAGCAGAAATGATCAAGTGATAGTTATAAAACCCTTGATGTTTGTCCTTGGATGAAAGAGGCCCACAGAGACATAAAAGCATTAGCACCTCTAGGATGAAACATTAGTTACTAAGGCATCAATAGTGAGATTTTACAACCTGGTTAAAGTGAGAGATTCTGGCTTCTCTGCAGCGTCTGTGATTTAGAGGTGTCTTTATGCTGGAAAGTGCTCTAAACCCCAGGTAGTGAGAGAAATATCTGAAAGCAGAGAAAAGTCATAACATACCTGCTTAAGGACCTGGCAGTGCATTCCACCATGAAAACAGGAACTATATATGTGAGGCAACAGACAACACTGACTCCCTCATGAGTAGAACTGGATCAATTTGACATTTGACTTCTTCTTGCACTAGGTTTAGCCCATCTCTGTGCTAAAAAAAGCATTCAGTTCAGGGTATGACTCCAAACACAGGCCACTTATGGTATTTCTGTGATCACAATGGAACTTTGTTGCTAACTGATACCAACTTGACTTTGTGTTATGGTGACTCCCATGAAAGCGAGACCTCCAAGGGCCCTTCCATTCAGCCATATAACCCAGAATGTCAAGGCAGAAAATCCCACAATATCTGCTTTGAACTGGGTTATTTGAGTCCATATATTCCAGTTCAAAGCAGATAATGTGGGATTTTATTCTTCTGTGTGGAAGGGGCCCAAATCACTCTATCTTGCAGAGTTCAGGCCATGGCTTTCTTGCTTGAGTCTATCCATCTATCAAGTACTCCTCCCCTTTCCTGTCACCTTCTACCTTACTAAAATTATTGTCATGTGAAACCAGAGGTCAAAGGAATGCTTTTATGTCTTGTAAGAATGGGTAAATAAGGAGAAATGTGGAGAACACATTTCATATCAAGCAACTTTGCTTTCAGAGCAAGATCTCCTGTTTGTTCCTGTTTCAAACCTCAAGTCCTAGTTCAGCCTATGTATTTTGAGGAAAGTGTTGTTACCTTCATGTTCCTGATGTTTCATGTACTTTGGAGTCTGCCTTGAAGATCATGTTCCTGTTTTAGGCCTTGTCATCTAAGGATTTATTTGCTGTTTTGGGGACATTGAAACCTATCTGGATTATTGCTTTTCTTATTGCATTTTTGCCTTATTTTTGCTACCCTTTTACCAATAAACTGTTTATACCAAGTCTGCCTCAGTGGTTTGTGTTGAGAGCAAGGGGAGCCTTGGCTGAGGTGCAACAAATGCCACTCATAGGACCAATTGAAGTTTTTGGTTACTTTACAAAAACAGCTTCACATAGAGTGCATTACAGTACTCCAAACAAAATGTAATCAAGGTGCGTACCACCTTGGGCAGATCCAACTCCTCCAGAAATGGGCATAGTTGGCACACTAGCTTTAATTGTCGAAAGCTCTCCTGGTCACTGATCAATAATAATAATCATCATGATCATCATCATCATCTTTATTTATATCCCACTTTTCTCCCTAAATGGGACCCAAAGTGTCTCACCACATTTTAAAACAATACAAATCAACCATACATATAACAATAAACAATAAAAAATGGTAAAGAGCCGAATCCAGGAGTATCTCCAAGATGTGAACCTGCATTTTAGGAGGAGCGTGATCTCATCTAACGCAGGCTGACTCCCTATTTCCAGATCTGTCTTTTAGCTGACCAGAAGCAACTGTCTTGTCCAGATGAAGCTTCTGTTTGTTTGCTCTCATCTAGTTTGTTACATCTGCCAGGTACTGGTTTAACACAGGAACATCGCCCTTGAAATTAAGTGGAAGGAGTAGTAGAGCTGAGTGTTATCAGTCTACTCAAAACTGACCCCAATACTCAGAATGACATTTCCCAGTGGCTGTGGGACCCTGTGGGACTCCACAGGCCAATGGTCAAAGAATCAAACAGGAATCCTCTAGTATCACCTTCTCAGACAACTTCTCCAAGAAAGATCAGAGCCATTGAAGAACAATCATGCCAAGCTCCACCCTTGAAAAGTGACAATGGCCCCTTCCACACAGCTATATAAAATCCACATTGAACTGTATTATATGGCAGTGTGGACTCACATAAACCATTTTAAAGCAGATATTGTGGATTATCTACCTTGATATTCTATGTTATATGGCTGTGTGGAAGGGCCCTCAGAAGGATACCATAGTCAATGGTATCAAAAGCCATTGAAAGATAATGGGGACCTAACAGGGATACACTCCCCTTGTTCAGTTCTCTGTGCAGGTCATCCGTCAAGGTGACCAAAGCTGTCTCTGTACCATGACCAAGTGTGAAGATAGACTGAAATAGATCTAGATAATCTTCCAGGAATCCTTGGAGTTGAGAAGCCACCACAAATTTTAGTATGTTGCCCAGAATTGAAGATAAGTTGTCAAGTACAGTAGGATCCAGAGAAGGTTTCTTTAGATGTGGTCTAACAACTTCATCAGACAAGGTGAATTTAGCATCCTAGGATGCTTTCACCCCATTGAATGAACGGATCCTGATCTTGGACATCACGCAATGTTATGTGACACTGGACATCACATGACATTGTGTGACATCTGGTGGAGGCCCTGCCCACAACCAGGTGAAAGCGTCGCTGAATGCTTTCCCCCCAACATGGGAGGTTTCCTGTGTTGTGCTGGCTCCAGTGTGTTGTGCTGTCTTCGCCATGCCATGGGGGAAAGCATCGTGGAGAGGGAGCTGTATATGGGGAGAGAACAGGCTACTGCTGAGAACCCTCCGGAGAGCTCTCAGCAACTGCCTGTCTCCACCTCCTCTCAGCCGGGGAACGCGGCAGGCCGCTACATTTCCAGGCGGAGAAGGATAGGCTGCTGCCAAAAGGTCTGTCTTTCCCCTCGCTGTCCTTTCAGCCAGGGGATGTGGCAGGCTGCTGCATCCCCAGGCTAAGAGGAGGACCCTCCTTCCTGGCATCACGCCCCCCCCCCCCCCCATGCCAACTGCCCTTGGCCTCCTCCTGTTCCCTTCTGTCCCAGCCGACAATGTGGTCCCACTCCAAAAAGTTCGTTCATGCCTGGTCTAGAGCACATGTGGTGCTCTCATTTCTTCCTGTTGACCTCCTCAGGGTGCATAAATTGAAAAATATCAGTCGAAACTAGACAAGCAGGTGCCAAGGTTACATCCATCAGAACTTTATCCCTGTGACGTCAGAGTGATTTTATCTGCAAGATCTTCGCAGCATGCTGTTGCGTTGGTTACATTCTCCTTTGCATCAAGTTGTATAAGATCGCTAACCATCCAAAACACCTCTGCTGATTGGTTCTGTGCCAATGTAATGGTATTGGTTACAACTGTCTTTTCCCCCGACTGCATACACCTTCAGATAGATCTCTGCCTAATTTCCAGTTGGAACCACTCTGAGTTTTCTGTCATTGTCATGCTAGTCTCCGTCTTACCTGTTATATTGCAGCCAGCTCATTTGTAAATGAGTGGTTTAGCTCCACTCTGTGAAAAGGGACACTTCAGAGCAATTGTGTCTACTACCATGGTATGCAGATGAAATCAAAGCAATAAGTCTCCATCCTATAAGAAATGTTTTTTACAGATAAGCCCATAGAGAGCGAAGGGAAGACTGAATTACAGCAACCCTCCTAATTGTATGACAGGTTCTCTCCCAATCTCTCTCTTTCTCAGAGACAAAATCAAAGATTTCTCCTCTTTATTTTTCATAAATTTAATATTTTTGAAGTTATTGTGGTTTTATCGGCATTGAATTTAGCCAGTTTTGTAAGTTGCCTTGAGTCCCTTTGGGTGAGAAAGGCAGGATAGAAATGAAGTAAATATATAAACTTAGTTTAATGTGTTGTTGAAGGCTTTCATGGCTGGGATCACAGGGTTGTTGTATGTTTTCTGGGCTGTATGGCCATGTTCTAGAAGTATTCTCTCCTGACGTTTCACCCACATCTATGGCAGGCATCCATAGACTTAGTTTACCGGTTTTCTCCTCTCTAGCTCCTTTGTTTAGATTTACTAATCATCTCTGCACCTATATGTTTGTGTGCTCAGAATATGATAGAAAACAAGCTGTAACTTCTAAAGGTTTATCATTAGAAGATAATTATTGGCTTTGATCTTTGAGAGAATCTTCTGCAGAGCAATATTCCACCATAAAACCTAATCTACTGAGAAATAAGGCCCAAGGAGTTAATTGGAACCCAGTTTTCAGTAAATGTATATTGAAATGTAGTCTAAGGCCTCTCTACACTGACATATAATGCAGTTTGAAACTTTATTATGGTCAGTATATAACTGCATTGGACTACCTCAGATGAGTACACTGACATATAATGCAGTTTCTTCTTTTTCTCCAGATTTGTCCTGCTTGATGGCGGGATCCACTTTACTGGTTTGTTGGCACCATTTCACCTGATCATGCACCTGATCAGGGTGTATGTCAACAGTCTTCAGGTCGTTGTGCAACATGTCCAGCCAGCGTTGCTTCGGTTGTCCCTTTGGTCTCTTGCCAGGCACTTCTAAATCAAGAGCAATCTTGTGAATGGACTCGTCTTCAACTCTGAGAGTATGACCACACCATCTGAGGCATGATTATTTTAGCTTGTCCACAACTGGAGCACTGTCAAAGCATTGCTGGATGTCAACATTGTGGATGTGGTCAAGGCGTGTGATGCCAGCTGTAAATCATAGCATCCTCATTTCTATAACACTGAGGCAGAGTTCTGCTTCCTTTGCTGCCAGCCAACATTCAGTTCCATATATTACAGCAGGCCTTATGACACTTTGATAATTTTTTTAATTTTAGGTTATCGGGCATCTTCTTGTCACAGAGTACACCTGCTACCGGGTGCCATTTCATCCAAGCCACATTAATCCCTGTGGTGACTTCATCAAAAAGTTGCCATCTGAAGTTATTGTCGATCCGAGAAACTTGAAGGTGTTGACTTTTGGGAGATCCATCCCGTCCGCCTGGATGATACCAGTCTCCTCCTCGTTGGTCGCCTTTTTGACATTGAGGTGAAGATGAAATTGGGTTGTTGTATGTTTTCCAGGCTGTATGGCCATGTTCCATGTTCCAGAAGCCCACATCTATGTCAGGCATCCTCAGAGGTTGTGAGGTAACACAACCTCTGAGGATGCCTGCCATAGATGTGGGCGAAACGTCAGGAGAGAATACTTCTGGAACATGGCCATACAGCCCGGAAAACATACAACAACCCTGTGATCCCAGCCATGAAAGCCTTCGACAACACATTGAAGATGAAATTGCGCCAACCAGTTACACCATGCTTGCACTTGACGTTCATATTCTTGACGTTCTCAACTAGTCATATTCCGTTTATCTTCCAGAGCTAAAAGTATTGTACATTATTTTTCCTTATTCACTCACTCACACCCACCAACCCACCCACTGTTCTCACAAAAACCCTGTGAAATTTGTCAGGCTATGCTTGGCTCCAGTTGATCACATGAATGTTATGAGGAGGCTGGTCTGTAAAGTGTATTGGCTGAGGCAATTAGTGTTCATGCAGTTAAACGTGGAACTGAGAAAAAGCTATAATTTTGATCTGATAACACTTTTATTTTACAATGAAGTGTTACATAATATTGCTAAGTATGTTGTGTTCAAATGTGTGTGCGCACATACACAAATAATAGTGCATTTATTGTTTCCTCTCTCCTCTCCTCCTAGCTTTTCTAGATTCATGATGGAGTTCCTGCACTTAAAATAATACTTTTGTGTGTTCTTCCTCATTAATAACTTTGGCCTTTTGTACTGGCTACAACCTTTTGAGTGCATTCTGGTGTTGCTGGAACACACGGGCTCCTGTTTTTGTCATCTTTAATGTGTTGGAACACATCCCAATAGATTTTGAGAAATAATACCACTCTGAAAGTATCCCATCAGTATATCCTGACAGTATGCTAATCCTCCCAAAATACTTCATTAAAGTTGCTACTGCAGAGAAAACATATATTCTCCAAAACAACAACTTGTTATAGAAGCGGCATGGATTGTCCATGGCACTTCCAAATCTCTTAGTTCTCTACCGGGCATACATACAACGAAACATGCAGAATCCTACTTATATATACACTTGGAAGGAAAGTTTTCAGGAGTGTATTACACAGTAGAGCAAGCAGCAGATTGCTTAAGATTACCCTGACATCCTGGACCAGTCGGAGCAGTAATATCTTCATGTTTGCTGTCAAGGCCTGTCACCCCTGCTGACCAGCAGAGACGCTAAGGCAGTCCACATTACTCAATCAGCTTTAAGTGTTATAAATACTGAGGTCCATAAAAAGTACAATGTAATGATGGCTTTAAACAAACCCAATTCATCATCCTTCCTGCACACATATCATTTCCCTCAGGGTGACCAACCAACCAGCAGTGGAACAAAACCAGGCCAGTTTGAGATTCCATTTCTCTTCATCAGTTTGACTTTTTATTCTACCTCCTTCAGAGGAAAAGAAAAAAAAAGCCATAAAACGACTGAAAATCTCACAAATCAAATAGAGCTTTGCTGCCCAGGCCCATTTTTGTTGCTGTTGTTGTTTGTCGTGTCCACATATTTTGCCTCTAGTGATATAAAAGGAAACCCTTCAATTTAAAGGTCAAATGGGGGCCGTTTGTTTTAAGCCAGTGGACCATGGCAATGGGATTCACATAGATTATCTTTTGTCCTTCAACAGTTGTTAGACTTGTAGCCAGAGGGAAAGCCTGGCAGATTTGCTCACACATTTTTTTCCAATGTAAAAATACTAAAACACTGGATTTTATTCTGACTGGCAATACAGTTATTCAATATCTTTGTTTTGCCCATGCACATAAAGAAATTACTTCTGCAGTTACAGGCAGATTGAAAATACAGTAGAGTCTCACTTATCCAAGCCTCGCTTATCCAAGCTTCTGGATTATCCAATGCATTTTTGTAGTCAATGTTTTCAATATATCATGATATTTTGGTGCTAAATTCATAAATACAGTAATTACTACA
Source organism: Anolis carolinensis (assembly GCF_035594765.1). Taxonomy (NCBI): domain Eukaryota; kingdom Metazoa; phylum Chordata; class Lepidosauria; order Squamata; family Anolidae; genus Anolis; species Anolis carolinensis. The sequence goes on from NC_085843.1 coordinate 189,736,405, forward strand.
TAGCATTACTGTGTATTGAACTACTTTTTCTGTCAGATTTGTTGTGTAACATGATGTTTTAGTGCTTAATTTGTAAAATCATAACCTAATTTGATGTTTAATAGGCTTTTCCTTAATCTCTCCTTATTATCCAAGATATTCGCTTATCCAAGCTTCTGCCGGCCCGTTTAGCTTGGATAAGTGAGACTCTACTGTAAATGATAATACTAAAGTAACAAGCTATTGTAGCTTGTTATATTAGTATTATTATTAGTGTGCTTCTTAGTAGATACCATTCATACAGAGAAAGCTCTGCAGTTTTCACTATTATGATGGGCTCATGTACATAGTCCATATGCGTTGGTTCAGAGCTTAACGGCTTAATGGTGTATGGGGTGCATTCACCTTAATATGGCGTTCTCACATGTTTAATAAAAAGCTGAAATGTTCTAAATCTTAGTATCACCAACATAAATCTTTGTATAATACAAGCAGGTAAGTACTGGCACAAGATTTTCCTCATAGCTCCACCTTTGCCAAAGAGCTGGGAGGGAGCTATTCAGGCTTTCCTGGGAAGAAAGGAGTTCCAGAGTTGAGGAGCAACCATCAAAAAAGAAGCCCCTCTCTCTTGTTCCTACCAACTGAGTTTGTGGTGGAGGTGGGACCAGGAGAAGGTCCTATCCTGAAGATCTCAGGGCCTAGGTAGGTTCATGCAGGAAGATGCGATCAACCAAATAGCCTGGACCTGAACTGTGTAGGCTTTGAATTGTACCTGGAAACAAACTGGCAGCCAGTGGAGCTGCTGCAGTAGGGGGGTTGTCTGCCCCCTTCAGCAAGCCCCAGTTAGTAACATGCCCACAGCTCTCTGGACAAGCTGACATTTACGAACACTCTTTGAAGGCTGCCCCATGTAGAGCACATTACTGTAATCCAAACAGGATGTAACTAAAGCATTTTCCACTGTGGCCAGATCAGGAAGTTCAAGGAATGGGTGTAGTTGGTGAATGAGCTTTACATGTGTCAAGACACTCTGGTCACTGCAGAAACGTGGGCCTCCTGAGTCCAGAAGGACCCCCAAAATGCAAACCTGTGTCTTCACGGGGAGTGTGACCCCATCCAGCACAGGCTGGATCCCTATTCCCTGATCTGCCTTCCGACTGACCAGAGCACCTCTGTCTTGTCTGGATTAAGCTTCAATTTGTTTGCCTCATTCAGTCCATTACTGATGACAGGCACTGGTTTAGGATCAGGACAACTTTCTAGGCATTAGGGGCCAGGCTGTGGCGCAGGCTGGTAAACAGCTGCTGCAATAAATCACTCTGACCATGAGGTCATGAGTTCGAGGCCAGCCCGTGGCAGGGTGAGCACCCGTCAATTAAAAATAAAATATAGCCCCTGCTCGTTACCCGAAAGATAGTTGCATCTATCAAGTAGGAAATAAGGTACCACTTATAAAAGTGGGGAGGCAAGTTTAACTAATTTACAACGTTGGAATGAGGAAGTGAGGAAGTGCCATCAGAGTGGACGATGAAGCAGCTGCTCCTCCCTGTGGCCAGAATCTAACATCCCCTCAGGAAAAGGTTAAATTGCCTCTGCGTCTGTCTGTCTGTTGTCTCTGTCTCGGTTCGATGTGTTTATGGGCATTGAATGTTTGCCCTATATGTACATAATGTGATCCGCCCTGAGTCCCCTTCAGGGTGAGAAGGACGGAATATAAATACTGTAAATAAATAAATAGGCATTAGGTGAAAGGAGTAATAGAGTTATGTGTCACTGCAAATAGATGCACCACAATCCAAAACTCCGGATGACTTCTCCCAGACATTTCATGTATATATTAAACAGCACGGGGGACAAAACTGAATCCTGAGGAATCCCAAAACAACAGCTTTTGTTGACATACACTAACAAGATCACAGCACAGACAAGGAAGTCACAGATAAAAAAAGGAAAAAATATGATTAAAAATTACTAATTACAAGAAAAAAACTTGCAACAGTCTTACGAAAGAATGCATCAGAATTGTATCTGAGGGACCTCACATCTCACTTGCCAAGGATTTGAGTTGCAATCAGCCAACGCCCCACCCTCAGCTGCTTCTGCACTCTCCTCCAAACTAGAATCAGACAACACCCCATGCTCATCTGCCAGTTGTGCTGCCCGAGCTGCTCTTTGCCTTGCCTGCCAAGCGGCCCTTCTCTTGCTTCTACTTGCATCCTCCCAAACAGCAGACAAATCATCTTTCCTCCAAGTTTCATTCCCAACAGATCTTCTGAATGTGCCACTACTTGTAGGCTCCTCACCCACTTCTGCTACTTTTGTCCAATCCATCTCATCCACAACCTCATCAGTGTCACTCCCAGCACTTCTCATAGAAACTGCTTCATTGTCAAACCCAGCATCCCCATCAAACCCTTCAAAAGACTCTTCATCAGTGGGTTCAGTAAGTATTTGCCGAATCCTCTCCTGCTGTTGTTCTTCTATAGGATCTTGTTCCCGATTAGACCTTTCTGCCTGCATACTCTCCAACTCCCTGTTGTTACTACTATTCAGAGACTCATCCACAACAAAGGTGATCAAAGCTGCCTCTGTTCCATAATCAGGCCCGAAACCTGATTGAAATGGATCTAGTTCAGTGTTTCCCAAACTTGGTTTTTCCTAATTTTTTGGACTTCAGCTCCTATAATCCCTGATCATTGGCCAAGGCATCTGAGCATTCTAGGAGTTGAGGTCCAAAGCACCTGGAGAACTAGAGTTTGGGAATCATGGATCTAAGCAATTAGTTTAATCTAGAAACACTTGTTTCCAACAATGGGGCGTGGCTGGCAACACAGCATTTTGGCAATGCTGCGCAGCTGCAGAAAGGGGGTGGCCGGCTGGTTAAGGACAAGCAGCAGAATTTAGTGGGGGAGGAATTGCAAAGCTCCTTCATCGCTATGGTAAGTGTCTACATTTGAATGGCGACTACATGAGATGTAGTATTTGGGTATGGCTTTCAACTGCATATGGTAAATGTTTTTTCCTATACTTTGTTCATTTTTAATTCCAAAATGTAATGACTTTCCAGATAGCCCTCGTATATTGTTTGTAAAATGCATATTTATGTTTATTGTTTGTTTTATAGGCATACATGTGTTTTAATTGCTGTTGTTTTGTACTGTATTTGGGTCCCTTTCTGGGAGAAAAGCAGGATATAAAGAATTATCATCATCTTAGGTAAAAAGGTGTCTTTTTGTCTACAGCTTTTTCACTCTTGTCGAAATTTTGTGCACCTGACCCAGCAAACGTGGAGGGATAACTAACTATAATTCTGATCCATTCTCAATAGTGACAAGTTTCAGAGGGTCAGTTATCTGAGCAGGCATTGAACCCTCCTGCAAATCAAGCACTGATACTCTTCACTGACTGAACTATGGAGTCTTGGCCATAAGTGCAAACAGAGAGGAAAATTTAAATGTCAAACAAAAACCCCAAACCAATGCTTCCCTCTTCTTTCATTCCAAGCAGTTCAGTGTGAAGTCAAAGTTCATTGATATGTTCTCTGTACTTGGTATGATGATGGTTTTATATTAGCCATTGACTCAGCCTGCATCGATCCTTGAGAATGTATCGCACAAATCATTTTGCACTAAACTGCTGAATCAATGAAGAAATCTCCTGGAAAATTTATATTAAAAGTCACTGTTTGCCTAAATGAGTTCCCTGTGCCCCATATTGAATATTTTGCTGATGAATTGAGTGAGTTTAAATTTGAACATTGCAGACCCATTAAAGAATGAATTCTTAAATCAAATTCTGCCATTTATGATTGAAATGAGATTTCCTCGGCAATAGACTAGCTGCTATATAAATCAGTTGTGCATTTTATACTGTACTATAAACAAGATATAATTCTTTTAAATACACAACAAGTGCCTTAAATCTTTTGATGCATCTTGCTTTTATCTGATGTTGTTGTTGCTATATTTACACCAGGCTTTATGAAAGAGCAGACTTTTTGAAGGTTAAGGGTATTATAGCAGTTGGTATTAAAATGCCTTAATTTTCCAATTAACTCTGTAATTAGCTTTGGAGTATGTGTTCAGTTGAGAACAGATCATCCCTAGTTCACATCTTCCAAACACAGGCAGTTCCCTAGTTACAAACATCCAACTTACAAATAACTCATAGTTAAGAACTATGAGACAACAGGAAGTGAGAGAAATCTACCCCTCGGAAGGGAATTTCGCTACAGGAAGAGTTATTGTAAGGAAAAGGTGTCTCAACTGAAGCTTTATCACCAATCCTTGTTTCCACAACAAGCCAACATTTTCAAAATCCAATTATCACAGGGGTAAGAAGTGAGGTGAAATCTTCTGAACAGGGGCACAGACAGCAAAATAAACTCCAAGGGGTGTCAACCCTTCCCTATGCTATCCAAAGCTCTCTCTCTCTCTCTTGTGTGCATATATATTTGTGTGTGGCTGGGGTTACATTTAAAAAATGTACCTGTTCCGTCCTACAAACAAATTCAACTTAAAAACAAACCTAGAGGATATATCTTGTTTGTAACTTGGGGACTGCCTTTACATTCCTATGTGAGATAGGTCGTATAAAAGTTAAGTCTCCCAACAACTACACATCTCTCTCAGTCGCATAGTTGTTTCCGACTCTTCGTGACCTCATGGACCAGTCCACGCCAAAGCTCCCTGTCGGCCGTCGCCGCCCCCAGTTCCTTCAAGATCAGGCCAGTCACTTCAAGGATACCGTCCGTCCATCTTGCCCTTGGTCGACCTCTCTTCCTTTTTCCTTCCATTTTCCCCAGCATCATGATCTTTTCCAAGCTTTCCTGTCTTCTCATGATGTGGCCAGAATACTTCATCTTTGTCTCTAATATAAACAGTGGCAGGGATAATCATCACTTTATAATTCAATTATATATCTTGACATTTCAGGAGCTTGTCTATTTCCTTCAGAGCTACACTTCAATGTCTTAGGCACCATCTACTTCCATATAATTTAGTGTCAGAATGCAGATTAACTGATTGAACTGGATTCTATGGCAGTGTAGACTCATATAATTCAGTTCAATCTGCATTATATGAGGCTACCCCAACCATTGCAATGCAAAGGGTAGCATGACTTCCCTGGATCTAGATGCTATACTCCTATTTATTCAGGCCAGAATCCCATTGGCTTTTTTCGCCGCCGCATCACATTGTAGGCTCATGTTTAATTTGTTGTCCACAAGGACTCCAAGATCTTTTTCACACGTACTGCTGTCGAGCCAGGTGTCCCCCATTCTGTATCTTTGCATTCCGTTTTTTCTGCCAAAGTGAAGTATCTTGCATTTGTCCCTGTTGAACTTCATTTTGTTAGTTTCGGCCCATCTCTCTAATCTGTTAAGATTGTTTTGAATTCTATTCCTGTCTTCTGCAGTGTTAGCTATCCTCTCATCACACCCTTTCAAATATTCAAACATAGCTATAATATCATCAAACCTGAACCTTTTCTTCTCCTGGCTAAATATACTCAGCTCCCTAAACTGCTCACAGGGCAAAGTTTCATAACCTTCTATAATTTTGATTGCTTTCCTCTTGACATGTTCCAATTTGTTAATGCCCTTCCTGAATTTTAGTGCCCAGAACTGGACACAGTATTCCCTGTGAGTACTGACCAAAGAAGAATAGAGTGGTACTATTACTACCATCAATCTAGATATTCTACTCCTATTAATGAAGGGTATTTTAAAGTTTGCCACATCACATTGTTATTCATGTTCAGCTTGGGGTCTACTAAGCCATCTATATCCATTTTACTTCTACTGCTGTCAAGCCAGGTGTCTCCAATTCTACACTTGTGAATCTCATTTCTTTTGCCCAAGTGTAGTACCTTACATTTCTCCCTCTTGAAATTCATTTTGTTAGTTTTGACTCAGCTCTCTAGTCTGTTAAGGTCATTCTGGATTCTGATCCTGTTCTCTGCTGTTAGCTAGCTATATCTCCTAATTTGGTGTCATCTGCAAATCTTTTCCATACAACTCATGTATAAATATGCTAAATAGCACTGGACACCAGACCGAACCCTGTAGTGCTTTACTATTCATTTTTCTCCATATTGTAGAGGAGTCATTAATGAGCACGTTAATCCACTTAACAGCAGTATCGTCTACCTCATATTTTACTAACTTGTTTGCAAGAATATCATGGGTGACTTTTCAAAGACCTTAATGAAATTGAGATATGTTACATCCAAAGCATTCCCTTCATCTACCAATTATTAAAGGCAGAGAGAGAAGTGTGACATTTGTTTTTGAAAACCCATGTTGATTTCTAGTTATTAGGGCATCAGGTGTCTACAGACTGCATGTTTAACTATCTGGTTTAGTAGTTTTTCTTATATTGCTGTCAGATTGCCTGGGTAGTGATTGTTTGGGTCCTCTTCCTTCCCTTGTTTTAATATGGGGACATTTTTCTTCTTTAGTCTGCTGGGACTTCTCCTGTTATCTAGTTCTCAAAAATTATTGCCAATTTTCTGAGATTACTTTTGCCAGTCTTTTAATAACCTTGGATGTAGTACATTTGGCCCTGTAGACTTGAATTCAATGAGATTACGCGGGTATTCCCATACTACTTCTTTATCCATTCTTTGGGCATTTGCATCATTTGCACCATTTTCCCTAGGTTGAACCCTGTTTTCCTTTTGTGAGAAGGCAGAGGCTAAAAAGATGTTGAGTAATTCTGCCTTTTTTCTGTCTCTGATAGCATTTTGCCATCTTCTCCACACAGAGGGCCTTCCGTATCCTTGTTCTTCTTTTAATACTGATATAACTTAACAAATCATTTTATTGTTTTTAATCTCTTTAGTAAACCTAACCTCATTCTGCCCTTTAGATATTCTAATTTTCTTTCTACTGCAGCCTCTTTAGTGGTTCCTCCCTCTTGCATTTTACATGTCCCTTTGAATACTTAACACACTTCAAAGTTCTTAAGTCTTCCATCCTAATTTCTTTGGACATGTCCAATTTTTCCTCCACACTGGAACTATGCGACATCCCAGAAATCATGAATTCAATTGTCTTTTAGTATATCTGACAATAATATCACACTTGGTATTTCATTTTGCTTACTGAAATCATCTTTATTAAAGTCCAGAATGTATGTCTGATTACAGGCCCAGCTATACTGCCAGATAATGAAGTGTAGATGGCACATTAATCTGGGGTGTCCAAATAATGCACTCAGGCTAAAGCTGAGTAACCCAGGCTAAACTGTTGAATGTGGTTTACAACCGGGTTAAAAATACTTGCAAAGACATAGACCTTCCTTGAAGATCCATATCTTTGAGGTATTGGGTCTGTGGAGACAGATACCTGGGATCACCATGTATAGATAAACCCCAAGTAATATGGCCAGGTTTTTTTTATGTGAGATGTGAGATATTTCCTGGGTCCAGGCTACTGCTGAGGTTTGCCAGTCCTCATTTTTTTTCTGGGTCTTGCGCTGCCACTGCTAGGGCTTCTCCAATGAAAAAGGGTACACTTGTAATGTATTTAAAAATACAAACAAAGTTAAAAACTTGGCATTATACTAAATGTCCTTTGACCAGAAGCTGGCCACTTGGAGTGCCTCTGGTGTTGCTAGTAGAAGTTCCTCCATTGTGCATGTGGCAGGGCTCAGGCTGCAGTGTAGTAAGTGGTCTGTGCTTTGCTCTTCTCCACACTCACATGTCATGGACTCCACTTTGTGGCCCCATTTATTGAGGTTGGCTCTGCATCTCATGGTGCCAGAGTGAAGTTTTTTCAGCACCTTCCAAGTCGCTCAGTCTTCTGTATGCCCAGGAGGGAGTCTCTCAGTTGGTATCAGCCATGGATTGAGGGCACAATTCATGATGTGTCAGCTGGAAATGAGTGGTGATGGGTACCCAGACACACAAAAAGTAGACTTTTGTCTTCTCCCATGCAGTTCAGCCTAAGCTTTGTCTCCCTGCTCAAACCCCTTGAACAACAGAGCAATTCCTTGAAACCTGAGTCGTCCTCCATACCCTGAGACCTGCCAATAATTTATACTGTTTCCAGGGCTCAGCACCTCCTCCCTTATCTAACTCAAACTGTACAAAACTGAGAAAACAAGCTCCAAAGTCCAACCTTGGAAAATCTTTGAAAAATACCCACACAAAAACTGTCAATCATCTGGAAGTCACTCATTAAAATTTAAACTGCTGTAGATAAGCTGTTTTTAGCTTTCTGCTTCAAAATCAGGACAGAGCATTCTTAAAACAGCTTTTCATGCACTTTCATAAGTTTCAGATCACTTAACTGAGCCATTTTCTGGGTTTACTCTAGAATATTACTGAATAGAAAACTTATTGCTTCTTCTAGCAACAATGGCAGAAGAAACGGATTCAGGAGAGGGCATTAACACAAATGCCTTACAAAATACTCAATGTACTCGATAACAACGTGCTTTAGTCACGAAAGATGTGATTGTATTTAACAGATTATACAAAAAATTAATTTTACACTGGGGTGTTGAGCTGTAACTCCCAGCATTCCTCATTGATGCAGTTGAAGAGAATGGTGGGGAGGAGGGTATATGATTCCTACCTGTAATGGCGCTCCATGCAGTCATGCCGGCCACATGACCTTGGAGATGTCTATGGACAACGCTGGCTCTTCGGCCTAGAAATGGAGATGAGCACCAACCCCCAGAGTCGGTCACGACTGGACTTAATGTCGGGGGAAACCTTTACCTTTACCTGTCATTTCTTCAAGTGTATCATTGTCTTTTAAATAATTGTATACCGTGTATAGTTTTAATTAGAGTTTTGTATACATTTTAGTTTACATTGTTTAAAACATGTTTTAAGCCACCTTGGGTACCATTATTAGGGAAAAGGCTTCTGAGAGGGGATCTGTAGAATATTGCAGGACATCCCATTCCCAAACCTCTACTGCGCCTGGCTATCACCAACTTCTTGGCAGCTTTTTCCTTTAATGATTCCAAATGTATAAAGTGTATATGTGCTCCCAAGCTGTGTCCACCCTTAAAGAGATCAAAATAACTCTTCAGAAAGAAAACTTTAGGTATATCCACTAGGTCCTTTGCATGTTACTCATAGCGGCTTCCTTTCTATTGATAGCTCTTGTATGGCTGGAATAATATTGGAGTATGGTTGTATTTGTATGAAATGTAGATCAAGTGTTTACTGCTGATGAGCAAGAGTGTGTATTTTTCAGTAATGAAATAGTTAACAGCAGGCTAGTTTTGACTGACAGCCTGTTGTGATTGCTATGACCTATCAGGCTTGATTTCCTGCCTTTGAGGGTTGGAACTTCCTCCGGACTGAGGAATGTTGTTTATCTTATCTGGGCGTTCGGCTTGACCTTTCGCTGAAGATGGACTATGAATGCTATGCTCTGAAGCCGAGAAATGCAAACTGTAAATAGACATGTAAATAAAGTTAATCAACAATTGGACTTCGTCTGCTGGAGTGATTGTTTGACCAGTGCTGTTTCTCAGCATGGGAATACAGTCTGGAGAAGGAGGTGAGACCGGGATGATGATTTTTGGAATCCACTCTGCACTCCATCATCCCCTGACAAGGGTTATGGGCCCAGGGCCAAGGCCTCTACACCTCTGGCTGCACAGTGAGTGGAAATGTTGATGGCTGGTGTGCTTTCAACAACTGTGCGGCTGAGAGAGGGAATCCAGAGACAGAGGGGACCCAGTGAAAGCTCCAGTGAAGCTGCAGGAAGAAGATTGTGACTGCCTGAGTCTGCACTCGAGTGAGTGGCAGTACGGCTTAATCTCGGGGACTGAGAGTCACAGAGGCAGCTGATTCACCGGGAGCTTGGGGTGTTGTTGTTGTTTCTTGATGGCAGAGATGGCTGGAAAAAGCTTCATTTCCAGCATGGAAAAGCTGTCTGATGATAATTAAGCTTCGTGGTCAGTAATGATGCGATCTCTGCTGGCAACAGAGGATCTAGAAAATACCCTCGATGGGTCTGACCAGAATGCACAGCACAGGAGGAAAGCCAAAGCATATTTGGTACTGTGTCTTCAACCAAACCAACTTGTCCATGTGAGGAATAAGGACACTCCTGAGGAGATTTGGCAAGCTTTGAGAGATGTCCATCAGAGGGAGACTTGCATGTCTCAGATGATTTGGACTAAAAGGCTGTATTCAGCAAAGCTTGTTCAGGGCCAGGATGTCAGAAAGCATTTGGACAATCTAAAGCATATATTGGTTGGAGCAGAAGAAATGGGCCTGCAATATACAGAGGCACAGAAGTGTTATTTGGTGCTTTGCAGTTTGTCCGAGGATTGGGACTTTCTGGTACATTCTTTTCAGAATGTGAGAGTCCAGGACTTAACATTAGATTCAGTATGTGGAAAAATCTTAGAAGAAGTGGACCGAAGATCTTTTGAAAAAGCCCAGAAGCAGACGATGGCACAGTGAGACCAGGAGGAGGCGCAAGTGGCCGGCTTTGGTCCAGATGGTGTTCCTGGGAATCGAGAGGAAGCTGCAGTTCTCCAGGTCAAAACACGACGATGTTTTGTCTGCAACCAGCCAGAGCATTTTGCCAGGAATTGCCCAAACAACAAGGCTAGAAGTTCTCGTGGGAACAGAGGGGCAAGAAGTTTGTCAACAACAACAACAAAGCCCCAGGTGTTTATGGCTGCAGCGAATGGGAGGATCACCGAGAAGAATGCAGTTCTTAGGCTACTACCAAAACAAACTTAAATTTCACAGTGGTCTTGGGAGGCTTATTTTCTCAAAGAAGGCGTACTTTGAGAAGGATGAAGGCTGGGACAGGTTACATTTAAATAAAGAAATTTTGTTTAATAACAATTCCACTACAGAAGCGGAGGTACAGAATGCTTCAGGTGGAGGGAATTGTGTTGCAGAAAGAGGTGTGCAACAAACCATTAAGGAGGAAATGGTTACTCCAGTAAAACATGGGGAAGTACAGACTCCCCAGAAGAGTCAGAAGAGAGGGGGTAAAAGGAGAAAATCACCTAAGCTTGAGAGTGAGGAGCAGGTGACAGAAAAGAGTGAAGACGTATCTCTTCTTGAGACCGAAATTGAATCGGATGACTGGTGGTCTCCAAAATGTCATTTGGCATGAGTGTTGCCAAAACGCCAGAAATGGTAAATAGAGTGTGACTGTTTATTTGTCTGAACGAAAATTGAAATATGTGTATATGTTCAGAGAGAATTAAATCATTTTATGAGAAGAATTGTGAATAAAAATGTAATAGAGATAGAGAGTGAAGGAAAGAACTCTCTATTTTTTGGGGTGAGGTATGATTGTGAGATGATTTGGATTTAAGAGAGATTGAAATCCATGAATAAGCCAGCAGTGAGTTGAGATATAGCCTGGCAGCATTAAGTGAAACAATGAATAAAGTTTTCAGAGGTTATGAAAACAATGGCTTAATGAAGTGAAACATAGGTGTATTGTGTTATGTTGTTAGCATCGATTGTGTTAATAAAGATGCGAGAAGAGAATTGATGTATTGTAACCAAATGTATTTACATGTATTTGAATGAGACTCCATATGTAACATGTAATATAACCTGTGGAACTCCAGGAGAAAAGGAGTTGAGTGCTTTAGAGTAAAATTGAAATAGAGTGGAGAGTGTAAAACATTGATTAACATTTCAGAGGGGAATTGTTGGAGTATGGTTGTATTTGTATGAAATGTAAATCAAGTGTTTACTGCTGATAAGCAAGAGTGTGTATTTTTCAGTAATGAAATAGTTAACAGCAGGCTAGTTTTGACTGACAGCCTGTTGTGATTGCTATGACCTATCAGGCTTAATTTCCTGCCTTTGGGGGTTGGAACTTCCTCCGGACTGAGGAATGTTGTTTATCTTATCTGGGTGTTCGGCTTGAGCTTTCGCTGAAGATGGACTATGAATGCTATGCTCTGAAGCCGAGAAATGCAAACTGTAAATAGACATGCAAATAAAGTTAATCAACAGTTGGACTTCGTCTGCTGGAGTGATTGTTTGACCAGTGCTGTTTCTTCCTCATGGTGTCTGTGAAATGAGCACATGTGGTAGTAATTGCACCTAAGCATTACTCTCGGAACCTTTTAACAGCTGTTAGAGGTACTTTGGCTGCAGCCCCGCCTTCCTCCCAGGAAGCATATATTGCAGAGTTGGAGCTGTGGCCTTAGTTCCTTTTTTTCCGCCGTCTCACAGCAGCTCTCTAGGAACCTCTCGATTAGATTATTGATTCTTGACATTGGACTGTTTATTTGACTATTCTACTAATTCTATAAAGTCCTTTGGCTTGACTTGGACTTCTCTACACTATTCTCCCTTCTGGCTCCCTGACTTCGGAATTGGTATGGCTTCTTCTATTTCAAAGAACTGTTTGGCCTGTGGCTGTAAGCTGCCTGAGGCAGATGGCCACGATAAATGTCTTGTATGTTTGGGGGAGGCTCATGGAGCAAAGAATTGTTTGGTTTGTGCGGCCCTTACACCGCAAGCCCATAAAAGCAGGGAGAAAGCACTGAAAGCTCTTCTCTTGGGGCCGGGAAGAGAGCTCTCTCCATCTACAAGCAGCTCCCAAACGCCACGGCAGGGTAAGCCAGCTGAACGCCGGCAACTTACTTCCTCAGCAGCCTCGCCGGCTCCAAAGAGGGCACGTTCCACTCCTCCTGCTCTCCCTACTCCCCAGAAGACCTCCTGTGCTGTGGCTGAGAGCCGCAAGGGGAAGAAGAAGCGTGCAGCGTCTGAGGCATGCAGCGTGGCCACGCCTACTGTGCTGACGTCGCCAGAAGGGATATGGCCGCTGGCTCTGCCCACGACATCGGGGCAAGAGCATGGAGGCAAGGCGTGCATTATGCCGCCGCAGGCCTCGCCAGCTCCGGTCATGGGTGTGGCCCTGCTCCCCGAGGTGGAGACAGCCCACCCGCCGGGAGAAGAGCTAATGCCGCCTACTCTCCCTGCGGGGATGGGAGAAAGCCGCGGGGCAAGGAAAAAAGCGGCTGAGCCCACTGCTGGGCAGCCTGCTTCTGGAGAGGCCAGTGTAAGGAGTACTATGTCTCCGTTTCTCACTGCCTCCCAACCTATGGATCCTCCTCGTGAGGAAGGGGTATTGTTTTCACCGCAGCCAAGTGCTGCCTCTTTTCTTTCACATACTCCATTAAGCCGTAGCCATAGCCAAGGCTTTTTTCCATCGCCTCCTCAGAGGCAAACCCTGAGCACTGTCCCTACGGAGTGGAGTAGACCATTTACTCCCCGGGCAGATTATGTTCATCGCTCTCCAGGAGGAAGGGCTTATTTTTTCGGGCCCATATTGGTCCAAGACCAACAGCTGCCTCAACCAACCTCAATCCCAATACAAGCAAATCCTGTTGCACAATCTGCACATCAAGGCCTCAGCACTGCTATCGTTCCGACTTTAGGAGCTGATATTCCATCACATTCTGCATCAGAATCTGACTCTGATGAAGGAAAGGAGGATGTGCAAGCAGTGGAACTCCCAGTGGAGCCAGAGACATCAAGTTTTATAACCCTGATGTCACGCCTGTCTAGGGCACTGGAATTGCCTGTCACTGAGGCAAATCAGCCCCTGGCATGCCATCTTTTCCCAGCAGAAGAGCAGCGTCAAGCAGCTCATTCAGCTACAGCTTTGCCTGCAGTACCATATTTATTGCGGCTTGCAACTGCACAAGACATTGCCCCATCACTGATAGGCGCAGTTCCACGAAGGAGCGATGCCTTGTATAAGATAGACCTAACTTCTGCTCAATGGGTCGCAAAGCCGCCTAGACCTAATTCGGTAGTCACCAAGGTAATGCAGAACAAACGTTCAGCGAAGACCCATTTGACACCCTCAGATAAAGAGGGCAGGAAATTGGAAGCAGTAGGCAAGAAAGTACACTTAGGGGCAGGATTGTCAACACGTTTTGCACATTATGGAGCCTACATGGCAGCCTACCAGGACTATCTATGGCAAAAGATAGCCCCTTACTTGGAGGCTTTGCCACAGGACAAACGTGCTCTTTCTAAAGTTATCCAGCAAGAGGGTCTGGCCTTAGCCAAGTCACAAAAGGAAATGGCAAAAGACACAGCAGAGGGAGCAAGCAGAATGTTTGCAGCTGCGACTGTTGTCCGCAGACATGCTTGGCTACGGGCCTCCACGCTATCTGAAGAAGGCAAGCTTCTAGCAGAGGACCTACTGGTCAATGACAAGGGTCTCTTTGATCTGGAGACAGATGCAAAGCTTAAGGAGGCCCAGGAGGTTCGCCAGGCGGCGAACAAATATGGTTTTCCTCCAGCGTCCCGCTATCGGGGCAAATCATATCCAACTGCCTCTTATACTAGGAAGCAGTATGACACCACTAGCAAACCCCTTCCACAAACCTCTCAGACAACTTACACTCGGCCAGTGGCACCATCTAGGCCCCGCTCGCAGGGTAAGGGGAAATATCAACCAAAGGGGAAGCAGCACTTTTAGCACTGCTTGTCCCCATTGCTCAATTCCTTTAGCACGGCACACAGGTGATCACGTCCCTTCTCTTTCTCCATTGTGTTCCCTTCCTGGGACACAACATGGAGATCACGAAACACTTCCTGTTAAATTTGGAACCCGACTGGCAGAATTTGCTTCAGTTTGGAAATCAATAACTACGGACAAGCGGGTCCTAGAAATTATAAGTTTTGGTTATTCAATTGAATTTTTTCATGAGCCGCAGATAGGCTCTGTGAAGACCACCCCGTCCTCAAAGGTCTTGCAGGACGAGATAACTACTTTGTTGGAGAAAGGGGCAATTGTTCCCCTCCACCCATCCTTCTATTCTCATGCTTTCTTTTCAAAATACTTTTTAGTTCCAAAAAAAAAGATGGTGGTCAGAGGCCAGTATTGGACCTCAGAGGCCTTAATTACTTTATTCATTCTCGTAAATTTAGAATGGTGACACTTGCAGCCATTCTTCCACTTCTGCCAGATGGGGCGTGGTTTGTATCAATAGACCTGAAGGACGCATACTTCCACATTGCGATAGCCCCTCACCATCACAAATACTTAGCATTTAAGGTGGCACAGCAGGCTTTTTGTTTTAGGGTGCTTCCATTTGGGATTTCTACCACACCAAGGGTTTTTACTAAATGTATGGCCGTGGTGGTGGTGCACCTCCGCCTTCAGGGCATCACCGTTTATCCTTACATAGATGATTGGCTATTAGTTGCACACTCCAGAGAGGCTCTGCTACGGGATCTAGACTATACACTATCCCTTCTCAATGATCTCGGGTTGGTAGTCAATCAAAAGAAATCACATCTTGTTCCTGTGCAGAGAATACGATTCATCGGAGCAGAGCTGGATTCCATCACCAGTATGGCATATCTGCCGGAAGATCGCTTCCGATCCCTACGAATAGCGTTGCTCCGTCTCGTGCACAATGTGGCGCCAAAGGCCAAAGATGTACAGTCAGCCCTGGGACACATGGCTTCAACAACATCTGTAACACCATATGCACGCCTGAGAATGAGGCCTCTACAAGCCTGGTTTCTCAAGGTGTTCAATCCTATGCTCCACAGTTCACATATTCGTCTGTCTCTTCTGTCACATGTCCGCCAATCACTCCAGTGGTGGTTGTCTCGGACGAATGTGTGCAAGGGCATTCCATTCAGGCATTGCGAACCAACAGTGACGGTGACGACGGATGCCTCTCTGGAAGGATGGGGCGCCTATTCTGGCTCCCTAGTGGTCAGTGGCAAGTGGACGCCTCAAGAGTCTCAAAGTCACATCAACTTGTTGGAAATGATGGCAGTGCAAAGAGCCCTCCAAGCCTTCCAGGACATATGATGTCACAGGGTGGTCCAGTTGAGGACAGACAATACCACTGTGGCATGGTACATCAACAAACAAGGAGGCACACGCTCCCGCTTCCTCCTGAACCTCACCCTGCAGATATGGGAATGGTGTTTGCTGAACCATATCCATCTGGTAGCCATTCATGTTCCTAGTCAAGAGAACAAGATAGCAGATCGTCTCAGCAGGGGAGACAGTACCACCCACGAATAGTCTCTGTCACCAACAGAAGCAGCTTCTCTTTTCCAGAGGTGGGGCAATCCCCAAATAGATCTATTTGCAACAGCAGAGAATGCAAAATGCAAATTTTTCTGTGCAAGACAGGAACCCAACCAGCAGGTGGGGTGTCTCGGGGATGCATTCCTTTTCAGATGGACAGGGCCCCTGCTATATGCATTCCCACCGATTCCTCTCATAGCCAAGGTAGTGGCAAAGCTCTACCGCGACCAGGCAGATTGCATAATTTTGACTCCATGGTGGCTGAGGCAGCCTTGGTTCTCACTTCTTCACACAATGGCACGGGGTCAACACTATCCCCTCCCGCACCGCCCGGACCTTCTTACTGCTCACCAAGGCTGCCTGCGCCATCCGGACATCAAGCAGCTCAATCTCACAGCTTGGCGGATCCGGCCCGACCATTTTCACAAGCAGTGAAAGACATACTGTGTGCAGCGCGCAGGCCATCAACGAAACGATCATATTCCTACAAATGGAACAAGTTTGCCAAATTTGCATGGCAGCAGAATGTGGATCCAGTCACTGCTCCCACATCAGTCATTCTGGAATTTTTTGTTTCTTTGATAGATACCAGACTAAAGTTATCCTCCATCAAGTGTTATCTTGCAGCAATATCTGCTTGTCGTAAAGATGAGGGATACTCCTCCTGTTTCCAAGATCCCCTAATCCAACGCTTTCTGCGAGGATGCAGGAATACTCGACCTCCTGTTACTCCACCTGTCCCAGCATGGGACCTCCGGTTGGTGTTATCAGCCCTTCAGAAGGCACCTTTTGAGCCTATGGCAGAGGTGGAAATTTCATATGTGTCTTGGAAAACAGCATTTTTGTTGGCCATCACAACGGCCAGAAGGGCAAGTGAGCTCTGTGCACTACGGGCAGATGCTCCTTATATGCGCTTCCACTCTGACAAGGTGGTAATGCGTACAGATATCTCCTTTCTCCCGAAAGTAGCCTCAAATTTCCATTTGGTTGAAGATATTGTTGTACCTTCTTTTTTTCAAAATCCATCTACTCCGGTGGAACGGGCTCTGCATCTTCTGGATGCTAGAAGAGCATTAGCATTTTATGTTGAAAGAACAAAAGATTTTAGAGCTTCACCTAATTTTTTTTGTCAAATATAGGACAGACACTAAAGGTCTTCCAGTATCTTCACAAAGGTTGTCAGGATGGATCACAGCGACTATAAAACTGGCATATCAACTGGCACATCAACAGCCTCCATTCGGCCTAAAGGGCCATTCCACCAGAGCAGTAGCCACCTCCATGGCATATAGCCGAGGAATACCGCTACATGAAGTTTGTAGAGCAGCCACATGGGCCACCCCTCTGACATTTGTGACCCATTATAAGGTGGATCTGCTCTCAAAGAAGCAAGCAGCGTTTGGCAGTTTTGGGATCAGCACTGTCATGACGCCCACCAACCACGGTGAGTAGCTTGCTAGTCTACCACATGTGCACATTTCACAGACACCATGAGGAAGAAAGATTGGTTGCTTACCTGTAACCGTGTTTCTTCGAATGGTGATCTGTGAAATTAGCACATCCCCGCCCTTCCTCCCCTCTAATTGTCATGCCTTCTTTCTCAAGCCGCTGTCGGCGGCGGGGAACTAAGGCCACAGCCCCAACTCTGCAATATATGCTTCCTGGGAGGAAGGCGGGGCTGCAGCCAAAGTACCTCTAACAGCTGTTAAAAGGTTCCGAGAGTAATGCTTAGGTGCAATTACTACCACATGTGCTAATTTCACAGATCACCATTCGAAGAAACACGGTTACAGGTAAGCAACCAATCTTTCTGAGCATGGGAATACAGTCTGGAGAAGGAGGTGAGATGATGATTTTTGGAATCCACTCTGCACTCCATCATCCCCTGACAAATAACTCTACGTGCCCGCAGGGGTGAATTGTGTGATATGACTTTCCTGGCTGAGTGTCATTGCTTCTCTGGGCCCTTCGACACTGCAACATAATCCAGATTATCAAATCAGATAATCCACATTATCTGTTTTGAATTGGATTATATGTCTACACTGCCATAAAATCCAGTTCAAAGCAGATAATCTGGGTTTTTTATGGCAGTGTAGAAGGAGTTTCAGCTAGAGGTACCTGATGTGTAGTCAGGCCTGCTGTGACATCACATTGTTCTTGTACATCATGGATTAAAGGGAGCACAGAGAAGAGAGGTGGCTTTTTAAAAAATAAAAAACCAAAACATAAGATGCTATTGAGTGAGGCATTTCACTTATTACTCCAATTTGCCTGCTGATCTTTCTTTTATGTACTAGACACTGTTCATATGGTTGGGTTGCATCTGCCAGAAAATACTCATGGAAAAGATGGCTCTTTATGGCTGGTGTAATCCAGTTCACACAATCAAGCAATTGTGCATTTACTAGTGGTGTGCATTTGTATGGAATCACTGTTCATTTTGTTTAGTTTCATTTGTTTTGTATTTGTCCCTGTTTCCGAAAATGGGGCGCCTACACAAATAGAATTTTTGTCTGGCTTATGGGAAAAAAAAGAAAATTTTCAGACCATTAGCTGCAATGGGAGGGCTTCCGAGGCTCACCCCCCTGCTCGGTTTTCGGGCTAGAGGGGTGAAAATTGCCACACATGGAGGGTATTTTGACCCCTTTTAGCCCACCAACTTTTAAAACATTTGGGTCTTCCCCAGAGTACTATTAGTGTTGTTGTTGTTGTTATTATTAACATATTAGCTGTCATGGGGAAGCATCCCTCTCTCAGACTCAGCGTAGGGTACCAGAATAACTGTTGTTGTTGTTGTTATTATTATTATTATTATTATTATTATTATCAACACCCATTGGTATACATCAGCTGTCATGGGGAAGCAACCCTCTCTCAGACTCATCTTAGGGTCCCAGAATAACTATTATTAAGATGAATATTAACACCCATTAGTACACATCAGATGTAATGGGGAAGCACTCCTCTCTCAGACTCAGCTTAGGGTCCCAGAATAACTATTGTTATTAATACTAATATTATTAACACTAGTTGGTACACATCAAATGTCATGAGGAAGCAGACCTCTCTCAGACTCGGCTTAGGGTACCATAGTAACTATCGTTATTACTATTAATATTATTATTAGCACCCATTGGTACACATCAGCTGTAATGGGAAAGCAGCCCTCTGTCAGTACCTGCTTATTATTACAGGGCTGAAATGAAAGGAAAATGAAAGCAAACACAATGACTGTGCAGCTTTCATTTTCGTATCACCTCTCGTTTCCTATGAAAATGGTCGAAACAAAACGATAGCACAAAGGAAATGAAGGAAAAATTTTCATGCACAGATCTAGTATTTACTGTATTGAAGTCGACAACAATCTCAATTAATACAGTCTTCAACACTCAAATATTTTTTGTATATAACACCTTTTCAATATCCATTTACTTAAGGCAAGACACCACGTTAGTAAGTTTGTGGTAAGCCTGAATGACCAAAGTTTTATTTTGTTTCTATTAATACCATCTGTGGTTTTCACCATCATTTACTACATGGTCCTAACATGCTCCATAGGTGTACAGATTTAACACTATTCCGTTTTTATCAGTGATCAGAAAGGATCAGGGCAAAAGGCTGAGATCTACAAAATTCCTTAGGATTGACTTTAAATGAAATTCTGTTTAGGGGAACCTACTTTTCCTGGCAGCACATCAAGATGTATGATAAGATAATGATAATATTGTCAATCTACCGTTTCGTGGGCATCAAATGCAACTACATAGCCTGTATCACTACAGAGGCCTATCACAGGCACAAAAGATGGTGCTGTGAATGAAATGGCATTTGCCTGTTTATGTGAAGAATGATGAAACTTTAAATGAATCGTTGACCTTTCTTGAATGACATGTGACCTGTAAGATATCTGAGCAGTATATCATGAGCTGTTCTTGAAAATTGCTGTCTGCTGACCGAAAATAAACAATAAGATATCAAATATAGTTTGGAAAAATTGACTTGCTTTAACACTAGGGAAGGTGGGGAGGGGAGTGAATTATTTTGACTCGCCAGTCAGAAAACATCAATTCATTTCAAATCATCCTTGATCTGGAGGCTAGGACTGCATCTTTGTTTTAAAGCTTCTTTTATGTTTCAGCAGTGAATGTTAGGTGGAATACATAGTTTAGTTATATAAAAAAATTAGTGTCAGGAGCAACATGAGAAACTGGTACTCATTATAATTAAAAAGATTTAAATAGAGGAATTCTTGGAGTAAAAAAATATTTTAAAATACAAGGAAATCCCTTGTATTTTTGTTGTGTGTATGTTTGCTACAACAGTTCTCTGTTTGAATTGAAAAGCTAGGAAAATGTGGGTATTTCCTTTCCTCCTGAATTTTATGTTGCTTTAAATGAATCATACGCTGGCCAAAAAACCCTATCCTGAACAATGAGAATAACCAGAACTGATGCTATCAAAACATTTTTGCACTTTCAAAGTTGATCCATTTCATTATTGTGAATAGTTACTCTGTTGTCTGGCAAACCAATAAACTTCTGTAGTGTGAGAACATTTTTAAAAATCTAAAATGGGAAACTTAATTTTTATTTAAAAATTCAACAAAGCATGATTATAGGCATAATATTTTTAATGTTTTATTGATGCTGGCATA
Organism: Anolis carolinensis; assembly: GCF_035594765.1. Taxonomy (NCBI): domain Eukaryota; kingdom Metazoa; phylum Chordata; class Lepidosauria; order Squamata; family Anolidae; genus Anolis; species Anolis carolinensis. The sequence continues at coordinate 189,757,074 of NC_085843.1, forward strand.
GAAGATTGCAGGAAGGAGTTTTTTTCCCTTCTTCCTTATTTAATACTTTGCAAACTAGTTCTGTTTATTATGGTGTAATCCTATGTATTAGGCCCCATTGTGCAATGGAAACTCCCATTGCACAATGGAACATCTGTGGTGCCCCACTGTACACCATCACAATTCATTGCCATAGTTGTGTTGCATGTGCAGTAAAGTTATGCATTCAAGTCTCTCATGCAGGATCTCATTCAATATTTATTTATTCACAATAAACAACCTGAAGATCACAACCAGGCATAGTGAAGACATCTGTCCTTGTGCTTTGCTACTCTGCTGCTGAATACGCATACCCAGTGTGGAATACATCTCACCACATTAAAACAGTGACGTGGCTCTTAATGAGACATGCTGCATTATCATAGGATTGAAACGTAAAAAGGAAAGTATGTGTGATGTCTCAGGCACCTTTGGCCCCTGATCCCGCAGCCATTGCTGATCAAACTGAAGAGAATTTGGGTTTTTTTCCCACCTCAGCAAGATTCAATCCCTTTCCAGATGTCTCCTGTTGACATTGCCGAGCCAGAGCCAATTAGGAATGCCCTTGAAATGTTGCCGGCTCTTCCTGGATCTCTGGAGAGTTTGGAAAGTAGCCCTTCTATCAAATTCTTTTTTTTAAATTATTTTTATTGAGGGTTTTTTCCAACAGAAAAACAAAACAAAACATAACAATAATAGGGAGAAACAGATGGAAATGGGTGGCGTCTTGGGGGAAGGGGGGGGAGAAAAGGGAGGGGAAAGGTGTAGGTTTGGCGGTGGGGGAGTATAGACACTAAAGGGGAATTGGGAGGGGGGAGGTGAAGTTTAGGAAGGGGGGGTTGGGTAAGTTGACTTCTGATTTTTGTTCTTTTAATTCTTCACAGTCCTTTGAACCAATCTTCCTTCATTTGTATTTTTTTTTAAGTAGTCCTCAAAGTTAGACCAGTCTGTAGCTCTCAGCACTTTGCCGTTGCTTCTTTTAATCATAAACGTCAATTGATCCATGTTCTTAATCTCGATCAGTCTGTCCAACCATAGTTCTTTCGTCGGTATTATACCAGATTTCCAATGTCTGGCGATCATGAGTCTTGCTGCGGTTATAAAAAAAGGTGAAGAGTTTGTCTGTGTTAGTATCAATTCTATCTCCAGGCTCATATAGTCCTAGCAGGAGCAATTCTGGTTTTTTGACAAATTTTGTTTTTAAAATATCATTACTTTCCTTAAGAATCATGGTTCAAAATCTTTCTAACTTTCTACACCTCCACCACATGTGGAAATAGGAGCCTGTTTGAGCTTTGCACCTCCAGCACTTGTTATTTGCATTCTTGTACATTTGGCCTACTTTTTTCGGAGTTAGGTACCACCTGTGTATAAGTTTAAGCCAATTTTCCTTCAAGTCTACTGAATACGTATATTTAATTTTTTTGTTCCAAATTGATTCCCATTCATGCATTTGGATGGGTCTATCTATATTTCTAGCCCATAGTATCATCGAATTTGTTACTACCTCTGTCTCCGTTTCCCAGGTCAGTAATTTATTATACAATATAGATATATATTGTATATATATCTATCAAATTCTAAACAGATCGCTCTCGAAGACAAAGTTTAAGGAGAAGTGTGAGATTAGCAGAGCGAGGAGATTGTGGCTAAGCCAGTTCTCTTGGGAAGAATTGGGGAGGCAGGCATCTGGCGCCTCGTTGTTAGCAGCTCGTTTCTCTTGGGAAGATTTGGGGAGTCACGCACCTGCTTTGGGGGAGCTCTTGGACTTCAATAAAAGTTCTGCGCAGAGAATCTCTGTTGCGGTGTCAACTGAACTTCTGGTTGAAGAATACATCGTCTCTTGATCCTGAGCTTCCAAGCGGCCTGCTGGCACGCTTACTCTCAAGTAGACCGGGCATTTTGTTTGGACTGTGTTTCAGATCCATCACGAACAGCCTTAGCCTTGCCTTGAAACCTTGTTTTGGACTATTACTTCAAGTATTTTCCTGAGGAACTTTGCTCCTTTCCCCACTCAAACTTCCAATAAGTTTGAGTGTGTTTCAATTATTGGATTTTGGACTTTGGACTCTAATATTGGACATAAAACTTTCATTCTTTGGACTAATTCTGATCTTTTCTAAAAGGTCAACTGTTTGACTATCTATTCTGCTCATTTTTGTTTGAAACTATTATTGCTTTAATAAAGATATTAGATTGTTTATTGACCTCCGTGTTGGTTCCCAGTGTTCGCGCTGCCTAAGGGTGTTACAGTATGGTATATAATATGTAAGTACTATGTTAGTAATGTAATATTATCCTCTATATTAACAAATTTTAGTAGCACACCTAGATACAACACCGATTCTTTTAACATATCGGTATATGACTGGTATCCAGGAGCTACTCTACGAAGAACTTATACATGTGTTATGTTAATTACTGAACTGACTTGATCCATGCGCCTGTAACACTTGGGAATACTATCAAGAAAGCAGTAGATTCTGCTTTTTTTCATTTATTCGATTTGGCAAGATTGAAATTAAATTCGAGACTACAAGAGTTTTACTTTAAGACTTATGTGAATGGTTTCCTAATTGTGCATCTGAGTGTTAAGAACTGTGTTTAACTTGATTCAACGCTGCGTCAGCAATTTTGATTGTTATTAAGTCGACAATAAGACTATGTCTGGTTTTTATTTTTATTTGACAAAACTGGCACTGTAACTAGAAACGGGAATAATTTTTCCATAATACCTTTGTAAATGTTGCCAAATTGTATTCTTTTATGTTAAATACTATACTAAGTCAGTGAATGAGAATACAAATATTGGATACCTTAAGTAAAGTATACGTAGTCATACATACTACTGGTAGACGTGAGAGATTCCACAGGGACTGGGCTATGATCTACCACCGTTTCCATTCAAATCCAGTTTAGATTGATGTTAGTACGATACCATAATCCCCTTCTTTTGCAGCTTGGATAACAAGTGCTACTAAAATTTGTTTATATAGAGGATAATATTACATTACTAACATAGTGCTTACATATTATATACCATACTTTCCTTTTTACGCTTCAATTTAGATTATAGACATCTGCACATTTAGTTACATTATCACAGGATGTCTACGCCCCACACTACTGAAGAAATTATACTGTTTAGCTAGTACTGCACCATCTGACATCCGCCAGGAAGTAGCAGGCAACAATGAAAGGACCAAGGCAGTGACATATGTGTTTCTAAATACATTACAACTGTATTCTCGGTTTCGCTTCTGATACAATAAAAATATTCATTTTAAGTCAAAAGTCTTCCCAAGATGACTTTTAAAAAGAATTAAAGGTACTGCTCCATTATCCCGGTGGACACCAAAAGGGAGCACTAGACAGAGAAGCTAGGTGCCCCATTTTGGCCTCTGCTTGGATCATGGAACAGTACCGAATTAAGACACAACAAGTAAAAACTAAAAAGAACCATTATAAAAAATAATATTAAAAGAATATGCAATTACAAAAATAAGCCACACTTAAAGAGGTAAAAAGACCAATGAAATAAGATCATGAAAAAGCAGCAAAACTTAAGGTCATAAAATACAATTTAAATTGGAAAACCAATATGGAAACTGAGAAAACAACTTCTAGATCCTTGAATTCCATTTGAATTATTAGCAATCTGTGTCTCTTTCTTTTAATTGCTTCAAGGAACTTAAGAATAAACTTTTAGCAAAAATGGGCCGGCAGAACATTGGATAAGCGAAAATGTTGGATAATAAGGAGGGATTAAGGAAGAACCCATTAAACGTCAAATTACATTATGATTTTACAAATTAGGCACCAAAACATCTTGTTTTACAACAAATCAACAGAAAAAGCAGTTCAATATATGGTAACGTTACATAGTAATTACTGTATTTACGAATTTAGCACCAAACATCACAATATATTGAAAACATTGACTACAAAAACATTGGCTATTAACAAATTGACTACAAATAAAGATAGAATTGCATAAAATGAACTTAGAATAACAACATTGTTGGAAATTAAATGTGTAAAAGATTCAGTCCTTGCTGCCTAGAGAAACAGCTGTGGATCTGGGCGGGAGGCAGACTGCGTTGGATAATCCAGAACGTTGGATAAGCGAATGTTGGCTAAGTGAGACTTTACTGTATTTCAGTTTAGCCTAAATGCTCACCAGGCATGGATCTTTTTATCCGAGGTCCTAGCTCTAAATTCAACTAAAATAAGAAGTATCATTTTGAAACAGTACTTTGTAAGAGCCTATTCAGCTAAGAGAGGATGAGAAGATGAGGCAACTGCTTCTCAGATTTTGTTTTCTACCTATGTAGTACAGTAGAGTCTCGCTTATCCAGCATAAACGGGCCGGTAGAACGTTGGATAAGCGAATATGTTGGATAATAAGGAGGGATTAAGGAAAAGCCTATTAAACATCAAATTAAATTATGATTTTACAAATTAAGCACCAAAACATCATGTTATACAACAAATTTGACAGAAAAAGTAGTTCAATACGCAGTAATGCTATGTAGTAATTACTGTATTTACGAATTTAGCACCAAAATATCACAATGTATTGAAAACATTGACTACAAAAATGCGTTGGATAATCCAGAATGTTTGATAAGTGAGCATTGGATAAGTGAGACTCTACTGTAGTTAAAAAACAATCAATCATAGAAAAGATTAAGTTCCTAATAGGTATATACATTTTGGTTGTATTTTTTTTTAACAAGTGTCTGCCATCTTTTTGTTTCAGTTGCTTAAAATAACACTTTGTTGTTTGTTACATTCTTCATGCCAGGAATGGAAACACCTACAGCAGTACCCTATGCATTTATGTACATTTGTTTGAAACAATGTAATAAAGACAGCAGGGCAATGACATAACATGCAGTAACACATATCTACTCTTCTTCAAGTCTGCACAGGGGGATCAAGTGGAATGAAATGGCCTGGAAAGCCTGCATTTGCCTTCCTTCAACTGAATATATTCAGTCATTTTTGTCACTTCTGCTATTTTCCATGATTCTGTTAACCAGTGTGTAAGTGAAGGCACATTTCAGCTTCCCCAGTGACCAAGAAGTCATTTAGCAGCTGTCAGCAGACGCAGTACCAACTCATCATGATCACTTTGCGCTGTTCCTTGTAGGAGGACAAGTAATATCAAAGCCAACACATTAAATAAGATTGCGTGACCCATCATGAAAGTAATAATTCTTGCCCCTGAAACCATTGTAGAGAGGGTATTTGTGCCATGGAGAAAGCTGGCATCACTGCTCCCGAGCTCAGACAAGTAGCACCTCAGCAAGAAGGCTGGGAAAAGATCTCATGAGAGCCCAGAATCTCTGCCATTTTGAGATTTTGGTGGGAGATCTTGTAGTCTCATATGGTCACAGCTTGTGCATGACTACATAGGCTTTTAATTGATTTATATAAAGATACACAAGTATCCTTGACAGCCAATGTCAGTCACATCTTCAGAGAACTTCCATGCACTTCCCTGGAGAGCTTGTGTGGGTCTAAGCTGCCAGGCTGTAATAAAATCACTTCAGTAGCCAAGTAGGTGTTTGGAGACAACCCATGTTCCCCCTTACTTCACATCAGAGACAATTGGATAGTTGGCTTCTTTTGGTTTTATTTTAATGTTCGTTTTAAATTTGATTTTAAAGATTTTTCATGAAACCCTTGCAATGCTTTTGGGGAACTCTAGAATTCCACAGAAGATGATTTGAGCTAGAGACAGGGTAGAATCATAGAATCATAGAATAGTAGAGTTGGAAGAGACCTCATGGGCCATCTAGTCCAACCCCCTGCTAAGAAGCAGGAAATCGCATTCAAAGCACCCCCGACAGATGGCCATCCAGCCTCTGCTTAAAAGCTTCCAAAGAAGGAGCCTCCACCACAATCTGGGGGAGAGAGTTCCACTGTCAAACCGCCCTCACAGTGAGGAAGTTCTTCCTGATGTTCAGGTGGAATCTCCTTTCCTGTAGTTTGAAGCCATTGTTCCGTGTCCTAGTCTGCAGGGCAACAGCAAACAAGCTTGCTCCCTCCTCCCTATGACTTCCCCTCACGTATTTGTACATGGCTATCATGTCTCCTCTCAGCCTTCTCTTCTGCAGGCTAAACATGCCCAGCTCTTTAAGCCGCTCCTCATAGGGCTTGTTCTCCAGACCCTTAATCATTTTAGTCGCCCTCCTCTGGACGCTTTCCAGCTTGTCAACATCTCCCTTCATCTGCGGTGCCCAAAATTGGACACAGTATTCCAGGTGTGGTCTGACCAAGGCAGAATAGAGGGGGAGCATGACTTCCCTGGATCTAAACGCTATTCCCCTATTGATGCAGGCCAAAATCCCATTGGCTTTTTTAGCTGCCGCATCACATTGTAGGCTCATGTTTAACTTGTTGTCCACGAGGACTCCAAGGTCTTTTTCGCACACACTGCTGTCAAGCCAGGCGTCCCCCATTCTGTATCTTTGATTTCCATTTTTTCTGCCGAAATGAAGTATCTTGCATTTGTCCCTGTTGAACTTCATTTTGTTAGTTTCGGCCCATCTCTCTAGTCTGTCAAGATCGTTTTGAATTCTGCTCCTGTCTTCTGGAGTGTTAGCTATCCCTCCCAGTTTGGTGTCATCTGCAAACTTGATGATCGTGCCTTCTAACCCTTCGTCTAAGTCGTTAATAAAGATGTTGAACAGAACCGGGCCCAGGACGGAGCCCTGCGGCACTCCACTTGTCACTTCTTTCCATGATGAAGACGACGCATTGGTGAGCACCCTTTGGGTTCGTTCGCTTAGCCAATTACAGATCCACCTAACCGTAGTTTTGTCTAGCCCACATTTAACTAGTTTGTTTGCCAGAAGGTCGTGGGGGACTCTGTCGAAGGCCTTACTGAAATCCAGGTACGCTACATCCACAGCATTCCCTGTATCGACCCAACTCGTAACTCTATCAAAAAAAGAGATCAGATTAGTCTGGCATGACTTGTTTTTTGTAAATCCGTGTTGACTATTAGCAATGACCGCATTTGTTTCTAAGTGTTTACAGACCACTTCCTTAATGATCTTTTCCAGAATCTTGCCTGGTATTGATGTGAGGCTGACCGGACGGTAATTGTTTCGGTCGTTCTTTTTTCCCTTCTTGAAGATAGGGACCACATTCGCCCTCCTCCAATCTGCTGGGACTTCTCCTGTTCTCCAAGAACTCTTGAAGATGATTGCCAGTATTAGATCCACTACTTCTTGGGAAGGGCTTTTGGACTTGCAGCTCAATAACATTTGGAATGCTCTACAATCCCATCCCTAGTTTAAAAAATATAGGGGGAGTAGGTTTGAATAATCCTATCTGAGATGGGGAAACTCCAAAAGTTTAATGTGATCTAGTGAACTTGGCTATAGGGAAAGAACTGCCAACTGTGTTCCAGCCAGGAAAGTGTGATATGAGTTCAGAAAGTACAAAAGTAGTGGTGACTGTACTTGCGGCATACTCTCTGCTGGAGCTAAACACTCCCTAGTTGAGGAGAGGGCTACAGTAGGAATAGTTCTCCCTCAGAGTTAGCTCTATGGCATTACTAGCCCCTTTTACCAGTGGTCTTGCAATATATTGCACATGCTCTATTATTGCCCTACCTCCAGCTCTGAACACACCCATTGCACTCGGCTATCAGTTATTGGTTGTTGTTGAGTTATGCTCTTATGATATCTTATATGTTTTTATGTGTTAATTCATTGCAATTGCAATGTATTTTATGTTGATATATATATTATTGCTGTATTGCTGGGCTTGGTCCCCATGTAAGCCACCCTGTACTTACTTACTTAGGCGATCCTTCGTAGTTCGAGGATGATGGTCCTCCAGTCGTGGGGACTTGAGGGTGAATTCTTAGGTGGCTGAAGAGACCTATTCTTGATCTGCATGTTCTCCCGCAGTGAGGACATCGGTTTCTAGGTAGAAGGCGGTCCCGGTCAGGGTTGGCTTCACGGGTCTTCCTCTTGGCACGTTTCTCCCTTAAGCCCTCCATTCGTGACTCTTCAAACTCCGCAGCACTGCTGGCCACAGCTGACTTCAAATTAGAGCGCTCAAGGGCCAGGGCTTCCCAGTTCTCAGTGTCTATGCCACAGTTTTTAAGGTTGGCTTTAAGCCCATCTTTAAATCTCTTTTCCTGTCCACCAACATTACATTTCCCGTTCTTGAGTTCGGAGTAGAGCAACTGCATTGGGAGACTGTGATCAGGCATTCGGACAACGTGGCCAGTCCAGAGGAATTGATGGCGTATGAGCATCGCTTCAATACTAGTGGTCTTTGCTTCTTCCAGCACGCTGACATTTGTCCGCCTATCTTCCCAAGAGATTTGCAGGATTTTTCTGAAGTAACGCTGATGGAAATGCTCTAGGAGTTGACGTCTGTAGACCGTCCTCGTTTCGCAGGCGTAGAGCAGGGTTGGGAGGACGATGGCTTTATAAATGAGCACCTTGGTAGCTCTACGGATGTCCCGATCATCAAACACTCTCTTCTCCATTCTGAAAAATGTTGCACTCGCAGAGCTCAGGCAGTGTTGTATTTCAGTGTCGATGTTGACTTTTGTGGAGAAGTTGGCTGCCAATGTAGCGGAAATGGTCAACGTTTTCTAAGCCACCCTGAGTCCCCTCAGGGGAGATGGGGCAGAATATAAGAATAAAGTTATATTATTATTATTATTATTATTATTATTATTATTATTATTATTATATTATGATTGAGTACCTTATCCCATGTAAGTTTCCCTGTTTTCTCTCCATTTTCGCATGCTGGAAAAATGGAGTCCCAGCAAGACCAGCCCATTCCAGTGACCGCCTGTGGGAATTGTTTTGTCGACATCCAAAAATTGAGAGAAGACTCTATTTTCAGGAGTGGGATATTACCCGACTCTCAATTGAAGAGAAGGGGGAAGTGGGGGGAAACAGGAAGATAGAAAAAGAACATGGGATGGACCTGTTGTAGTTGGGCCAAGGGGCAGCTCTGGTACTACAGGATAATACTGTATCCTGCTTATTGATTTTAATGATTGTTTTTATTGATGTTGATGTTTTTTACTGGGATAATTGTTTTATTGCTTTGTTATTGTTATTTGTTTGTTTTATCGGGCCAGGCCCCATGTAAGCCGCCCCAAGTCCCTTCGGGGAGATGGGGCGGGGTATAAAAATAAAGTTGTTATTATTATTATTATTATTATTATTATTATTATTATTATTATTATTATTGGTGGAAAAGGGACAATGGGGAGCAAGTGTCTGATGAGGAACAGCAGGTAAAACGGATTCATGAAATACTTATGGCTCCTTCTGAGGATGAAACATTTGAAGGATTCTCTAGTGAAGAGGAGGTAATGCTGGAGGATGATGAGTTAACAGAAAGTAGAGGAACAAAGAGGTCAACCCGGGAGCAAGAATCAGATGAGGAAAGGGAAATGAAGAAGATCCGGGAAATACTTACTGCTCCCACGGAAGATGAAACGTTTGAGGGTTTTTCTGGGGATGATGGGTCTGGGAGTGAGATGGAAAATGCTGCAGATTGGACTCAAGTAAATGTGTGTGCTGAGCCAGTTCCTGAGGGTGCATCAAGGGATTGGCAAACTACTGATACACCAGGGACATGGGGAGACCTAAGTCTTGACCAAAGATGGAGTAGTTGGAGGGCTGATGGGTGAGGTGCACATATGAGATCAAGATCAACTGTGGATAATGATGACAGGGCGGAGGCCTCATCTTCATCAGACTCCGAGGTGTAAGTTAAAAGTGGAGTTGGAAATGGAGGTTCCTTGCAGAAGGCAAGGTGACTTTTGGGACGTTGTTTTGTCACTGCCTGTCTCCTTGGGTTCTGGCTGTACAGCTTCGTGTTCCTGAATTCGGACTGCTTCCTGATGACTGTGTTTGCTCCTGGTTTGGCGTTCCCGCTTTGGCGTTTCTGGCTCCTGACACCGGTCTGCTTCCTGACGATGACATCGTTTGCTCCTGCTTTGGCGTCCCTGATTTGGCGTCCCTGCTTTGGCGTTTCTGGCTTGGCGTTTCTGGCTCCTGACTCCGGTTTGCTTCCTGAAGACGACACCATTTGCTCCTGCTTTGGCGTTTCTGGCTTGGCATTTCTGGCTCCTGACTCCGGTTTGCTTCCTGAAGACGACACCATTTGCTCCTGCTTTGGCGTTTCTGGCTTGGCATTTCTGGCTCCTGACTCCGGTTTGCTTCCTGAAGACGACACCATTTGCTCCTGCTTTGGTGTTTCTGGCTTGGCGTTTCTGGCTCCTGTCTCCGGTCTGCTTTCTGACGACGACATAGTTTGTTCCTGGTTTGGTGATTCCGACTTGGCATTTCTGGCTCCCACTGGCTCCTGAATTCGGTCTGCTTTCTGACGATGACAGCGTTTGCCCCTGGACTGACATTTCTGACTTTTGATTTAGGTTTGGCTTTTGACTACGTTTTCATTTGTACTCTTTACTTGAGAGCGTTTGGCTCTTCCCTGACTCTCTGTGCCACAGCATAGCGTGACGCTTGTTTCCTGTAAACGTTTTGGTTGTGTTTGAACCGGATTATCAAGCAAGATAATCCAGATTATCTTTCTGTTCTTTATAAAGTGCTTTTCTTGAAGCAGTGACGTTTTCTTTTGCTTAAAACACTGGTTAAGTGTTTCTGAGTTTAAAACACCATTTGATAAACATTTGTTAATTCTACTTGCGTGTGTGGCACTTTAAGAGGAGTCTGTGTCGTGACAGGACCTTGCAAGGGTAAGACAAGTCCCCACTCCTCCCAATGTTTTATCCTGCTTCCCTCCTGCCTGTGGGATAATGTCCTGAGTTTGCAAAGACATTCTTTTCAAGACACACAGAAGAACAACTGGGGAGCCCCAAAGGAGAGAACACAAGGAAGGTTTTCTCCCATACCACAGGGAGAAGTCTCCACTTGGAAAGCCCCCCATCTGCCTCAACAGACCCATTTTTCTAAAAGGGAGGGGGAATGACAAAGCAAAACTGATTGTTCTTTATCATAGCCCGAGGAAGATGGTACTAATCAAATGCTGTAGCAGTTGGCATTCATTGCCTGCTAAGTATGACTGACAGCATGAAGCAGATCTTGAAGGGCACCAGCCATTGAACTAAATGATGAGAATAATGTGGCTTTTAATGGTACTAGACTGCAAAAACAAGGATTGTCAGTTCCAGCAGAACTGGAACGGTATACACCAGCAAAAAGAAGTCCCATCTTCCAGGGGGTAAGATGCTATTCCATATTTTCTTGTTCAACCGTGTTTTTTTTTCTGGGAGTGAAAACAAACATACAAAAGTAATGGTGGAAATACACCGAGGTTTACAAACAAAAGTAAGGACCTCTTTATCTTGAGCCCACATCTACAAAAGTCCATAAAAGAGATGGAGGGATCCCACAATAGGGGCCCTCTCATCTGGAAGCATTTCTCCCACCACTTGCTATATTTTGCTTTTGAAAAGGCACTTACATAAATCAAGTTGGCCATTTGGGAAACTTTACCTTTTGTGGCTAACAATAGGTAAAGGTTTCCCCTGTCGTTAAGTCCAGTCATGTCTGACTCTGGGAGTTGGTGCTCATCTCCATTTCTAAGCCGAAGAGCCGGCATTGTCCATAGACACCTCCAAGGTCATGTTAAGGCAGGAATGAAGGGGTAGGAGGAAATGGCCATATAAGGAGGTACGAGCAGGCCAGGTACACAGCCGATGGGTTATCACATGATTTCCCCGAAATCATGTGTTTTGAGAGAAACGAAAGTAATGACGAAATGTAATACTGCACCACAAATATGCACCAATGGTTTGATATGTGGGCGGTCGTAAACCGAACCCATTGAATTGTATAAATAGACACTTGACCCTGTCGGCGGGGTTCTCCCTTTTCAGCACCTAGTTGTGCGTGGGATGAACCTCTGCAGCTGCATGAACTTTAGTAAACTGCTTTCTTTGGAAAAAACTCCAGTTGTCTGTCTCCTACTTCCACTGCATCCGCACAGACACATGAGAAGCCGAGAAGAGGGGAAGTCTGGCTTCCGCTACAATGTGGCCGGCATGACTGCATGGAGCGCCGTTACCTTCCCGCCGGAGCGGTACCTATTGATCTACTCACATTGGCATGTTTTCAAACTGCTAGATTGGCAGGAGCTGGGGCTAACAGCGGCCGCTCACGCTGCTCCTGGGGTTTGAACCTGGCTAACAATATGGAAGGATAAATAGTTTTTTAAAACTGCCAACCATTGATTGGCTATAGAATCTGTATCTCTCACACTTCTGTCAGAATTACACAGGACAAAAAAATCTCACAAAACCTCAAAAGACTTTAGTATATTTGGGGGACCTTGAAATGTTTCTGTGGGAGATGGTGGGTGTTGTTTCTATGCTTAGTGCAATTATATCGTGCTTTAAAGGAAATATCCAAAAACAAGGAGGGGAAGATTAAAACAGAGTAAGCTACATGGCCTGGTCTTTACAGTACAAGTCATATAACGGGCAAGAAGAAAGATAACTGATAGGTAGTATTTTAAGGCATATTAACCCAATTACAAGTATATTTTTACAATTGTAGCTCTAGCATTTATCACACGGCATTTATTAGACCTCTGAGCTAGGTTATGTCAAATGAAACACTGTGAAACTGCAGCATTTCATTAAATTGCTGCTAGAGCAGGGCATTCAATCCTGATCCTCTTAAAGCACATGATTTTATCAAAATCTTTGGAAATTGAAGCAATCACTAAAAGGTGTCAGGAAATTAAAATGTTCTGTCTCAGTGAAAGAGATACACTCCTTGTAACATATATCAGAGGGTTCCCAGCACCCCCTCCTTTTTAAAAAAGACACATTACTATGCAGGGGAAAGTCATCAAATACAGAAGGAGGCACCGGAGATTCCAGAATTATCTAGCTGGTGCCATTTTTCATACGGGGGAGCAACACAGACTGTTCTCCTGCCACAGTTTACCTTCAAGCTTTGCAGAAATCTATTCCTGATACATTATCTGCAGAAATGATATAATTTTGCAACATTACAGAATGTTGATTCCCTTTTAAAGCACAGCATTTGAGCTAAGCATTTCCTGTTCACACGTTATCTGACATATTCCTATGATAGAGAATGGTGTGCTTCTTGCACTTGCACACAATGTAACAATGTCCGACCTCAGTCCCCTGTTTGTGTGGACCCCCGATTTGGGGCACGGAGCAAGGCAGTGCAAGGTGAGCGAAAACGAAACTTCTGACAACCAGAAAGGTTACCTTTAAGATAAATGAATACAATGACATCTTGAAACCTCCTGTTACCGATTGATAGGATTATGCTCTGTGCTTTATTACACGAGAAGCATTTGTGTATTGTAAATGTATGTTAAAAATGTACCCACTCTGTTATCATCTTTGGTAAAGGAAGTACTTAAATTGTAATTATTTTGTCCTGTTTTGAGAACTTTGCATAAACATGATTTAAATTATTTAGTATGAATCCTCAGAATGAAAAAAAATAGGTGTGTATGTCTTCAGGAGGAGGTGAGGAAGGAATGCTCAGAAATGATTTCTGTTTACCACTAAAGCCTGCAGTGCTACCTTTGGATGTGCAAAAGCAAATTTAGAATCAGTTTGAAGATATACACCAGTGGTTCCCAAACTTATTTGGCCTACCGCCCCCTTTCCAGAAAAAAATATTACTCAGCGCTCCCTGGAAAGAGAGGCGTGGCTTAGAGGAGTGGGCGTGGCCCCTGCTCAAGAGGGCAGGGCTGAGCATCTCCCCTAGTTCAAGGTGCAGGGATGGGAGGTGGAGGTGGGCGGGGCCACAAATGGGCGGCCAGGACTGGGATGGGCAGAGTTACGAGCTCTGAGGCAGGGCTGAGCTTCTATCCCTGTCCTGCGGTGCCTACCAGGACACAGGGGGCGGGGCCAGAGGAGGGGGTGGGGCCTCTTCCCAAGTGCCTGAGGGGCTGAACCTCTATACCCCGCCCCCATGTTCCAACAAGCGCCTCAGGGGAGGTATACAGAGGCTCTTGGGAAGAGGCCCTGTCCCTGCCCGTAGCCCCGCCCTTTAGTCCTAAAAGGCCTCTCAGGAGGGGTATAGAGGCTCAGCCCTGTCTTGGGCTCTTGGGAAGAAGCCACGCCCACTCCTCTAGCTCCGCCCCCTGTGTGTCCTAACAGGCACCTCAGGTGCTCAACCCTGTCTCTGGCACTTGGGAAGAGGCCCCGCCCCATCCCTGGCCCCGCCCCCATGTCCTAAAAGGTGCCATCACCGCCCCCCTGAATCACTGCAGTGCCCACCAGGGGGCGGTAGCTCCCACTTTGGGAATCACTGATATACACCTTACCCAACAGGCAGGTAATACCTTCAATTCCCAAGCTATCACAAGGTGATGTTGTTATTGCTAAGCTGAAATATTTTAGTGGCAAATGTCATAAAATGGGCATGTTGGTATGTACTTAAGTGAATCTGCTCCTTTAGAAATTATTTGACAGTGGACACTTTTTGTGCCAGATTCTCTGGGTTATTAGGAGGAATGATACACAAACTTTGTGAGGCTAACTAAATCAGAGGATTTGATTTGAATAACATATTTCATTGGCCTCTTTCTTGATTTCAATTGTAGGATTTTTTATTTCAAAATTTGCATATTTATCAAAAAGAACAATAAAATATGTACACATAAACAAACGCAATATTTCCTAACCTCTGTACAGTGATTATACCTGACTATGCCATTCCCTTCTCCCATCCATCCTGTTATAGTGCCTTTACATCTTTCTTGATTTCAGAAAAGAATATTGTTTCCCACAATATTCTTGCAAAGAAGTTACTAAAATGTAGGATTGACCTAAGGAAGCCAAATGAGTTCTCACTCATGGCTCCTCTTCATCCTGGACAGAAGTGACTAGTGGAGTTCCACGGGATTCCTAAGTGTCATTCAAAACCATTATCAATGACTTGGGTGATGGAATTTTTTATCATGTCAGAAGCGACTTGAAAACATACTGCAAGTCGCTTCTGATGTGAGAAAATTGGCTGTCTACACAAACGTTGCCCAGGGGATACCTGGATGTGTTACCATTCTGCTGGGAGGCTTCTCTCATGTCCCCGGATGATGGAATAATGGGCATGCTTATCAAATTTGCAGATGACATCAAATGAAGAGGGATAGCTAATACCAAACAAAGCCCTGAGTAAAACCGAATTAATTCTGAATAACCTTGGTTATTCTGAATTAATTAAATATCCCATTAGATCCAGGCTTTCCTGAAAGGTCCTGGTCTAATGGGATATTGGGTCTGTGGGGACTCACTCCCAGGACTACCCCCATTTGCCATCCTGAACCTTTTTGGCTCCTGCAGCCCAAAGGTCTGGGATGACACCCAACCCCTCCCTCCCCTTTGTCCCCCCAAAACCCTTAAAAATAAAGAAAATTTTACCTGGCCACCATTAAAGAAATTATGCACCAGGTGCTGGGGAGGAGTGATTTTCCTCCTCACCCTTATCCTCTGGCACATCATTTCCTAGGACCAGGAGAACCTTAATAGTGGCCATGTAAGTATTGTTTTGGGTTTTTTTGGGGGGGTGGCTGCATGCCATCCCATTGTTATCAGGATGGCATGTAGCCACTCTGTCCAAGAAAGCGGGGGTGGCTTGTGGGGACAGAAATGTGCACCAAAGCGGGTTTTAAAAACCCACTTTGGCATGCATTTCTGGCCTGTCTGGAAGTGCCCCAAAATGACCTTAATAGATTATAGAGCTGGGCCAAAACTAACAAAGTGAATTTCAACACGGAGAAATGTACGGTACTAATTTGGCAATACAAAGAGAATTTCATAACTCTAGGATGATGAATTTCATAACTATAGGATAGCTTGAAAACAGTCCATGTGAAAGGGCTCTAGGAGTCCTGGTAGACCACAAGCTGAATGTTTGTCAACAGTGTGATGCAGCAGCTAAAGAAGCCAAAGTGATTCTAGGCGGCATCAACAGAAATATGGTATCTTGGGATGCAACAAACTTGTCGAGTTATTGCACTTTGAACCAGTTGAACTGCTCAATGCTATGGAGCCTTAGGAATTATAGTTTTACAAGTTCATTTCCAAATGGAGTTACAGTAGAGTCTCACTTATCCAACACTCGCTTATCCAACATTCTGGATTATCCAACGCATTTTTTGTAGTCAATGTTTTCAATATATTGTGATATTTTGGTGCTAAATTCATAAATACAGTAATTACTACATAGCACTACTGTGTATTGAACTACTTTTTCTGCCAAATTTGTTGGATAACATGATGTTTTGGTGCTTAATTTGTAAAATAATAACCTAATTTGATGTTTAATAGGCTTTTCCTTAATCTCTCCTTATTATCCAACATATTCACTTATCCAACATTCTGCAGGCCCGTTTATGTTGGATAAGTGCGACTCTACTGTAATTCCTTACCAAATTACAATTCCGCTGATTCTATAGCACTAAGCCTTGGTAGTTAAAATGGTGTCAAGTTGCATTAATTTTACAGTGTATATGCACCTTTGATCCTGCTTTGGTCAGACCTTGTCTGGAATAATATGTCCAAGTCAGGACACCGCAATTCCAGAAAGATATTGATAATGTGGAAGGTGTCCACAGGAGGATGATCAAAATGGTAAAATTTCAGGAAACCATGCACTATGTGGGGTGTGTTAGGGAGCTGAGCATGCTTGGCCCAGAGAAAATACTGTTAAGACAATAGTCATGTTTAAATATTTGAAAGGATGTCATATTGAAGATGACACCCTGCTTCTCCAAAAGATAGGAAATAGAGCAATGGATTTAAACTGCAAAAAAAGAGATTCCACCTGAACATTAGGAAGGACATCCTGACAGTAAAATATGGTGCTTCGGACTGTGGTAGGATTTCCTTCTTTGGAAGTTTTTAAAAGGAGGCTGCATGGCCATCTGTCAGGAGTGCCTTGATTGTGTATTTCTGCATGGCAGAATGGAATTGGTGTGGATGATCCTTGTAGTCTCTTCTAGCTGTATGATTCTGTGATTCTAAATACAGTAGAGTCTCACTTATCCAAGACTCGCTTATCCAAGGTTCTGGATTATCCAATGAATTTTGTAGTCAATGTTTTCAATATATTGTGATATTTTGGTGCTAAATTCGTAAATATAGTAATTACAACATAACATTACTGCGTATTGAACTACTTTTTCTGTCAAATTTGTTGTATAACATGATGTTTTGGTGCTTAATTTGTAAAATCATAACCTAATTTGATGTTTAATAGGCTTTTCCCTAATCCCTCCTTTTTATCCAACATATTTGCTTATCCAAGGTTCTGCCGGCCCATTTAGCTTGGATAAGTAGACTCTATTGTATAGAGCAGGGTTCCCCAAACTAAGGCCCGGGGGCCAGATGCGGCCCATCGAAGCCATTTATCCGGCCCCCACGGCACAAGGGCACAAGGGCTAAATGATCCAAGGGGTCTCTTCTTCTCTTACAACCATCATCATCATCATCATCATCATCATCATCATCATCATCATCATCATCATCATTTTTATTAACATTGAGGCTGGGTGGCCATCTGTCAGGGGTGCTTTGCTTGTGCTTTCGGTGCACAAAGGCAGAAAGGGATTGGACTCAATGGCCCAAGGGGTCTCTTCCAACCCTCATTATTATTATTATTATTATTATTATTATTATTATTATTATTATTATTATTATTAACATTGAGGCTGGGTGGCCATCTGTCAGGGGTGCTTTGCTTGTGCTTTCGGTGCACAAAGGCAGAAAGGGATTGGACTCAATGGCCCAAGGGGTCTCTTCCAACCCTCATTATTATTATTATTATTATTATTATTATTATTATTATTATTATTATTAACATTGAGGCTGGGTGGCCATCTGTCAGGGGTGCTTTGCTTGTGCTTTCAGTGCACAGAGGCAGAAAGGGATTGGACTCAATAGCCCAAAGGGTCTCTTCCAACCCTCTTTGTTGTTGTTGTTGTTATTATTATTAATTATTATTATTATTATTATTATTAACATTGAGGCTGGGTGGCCATCTGTCAGGGGTGCTTTGCTTGTGCTTTCAGTGCACAGAAGCAGAAAGGGATTGGACTCAATAGCCCAAAGGGTCTCTTCCAACCCTCTTTGTTGTTGTTGTTGTTATTATTATTAATTATTATTATTGCTCGGTGGCCAACTATAGTCCGGCTCTCCAATGGTCTGAAGGATCATGAACTGGCTCCCTGTTTTAAAAGTTTGGGGACCCCTGGTATAGAGAATCATTTTGCTTGTACAATTATGACCAGGATCTATTTTGTTAACTCACAGCTCTCTAAAATTTGAGGCTATCACAAGAATTGTACCAGTTTCCTTCATTTCTATTTTTCCTTTCTGAACAAGATTTACTATGGTGACAATCTGCTGAGAAATTATCTGATGCAAATCCTATTGAAATGAACAGAAGCTGCATCACAAGCACAGTGTCTTAAAGGGTTTATATATGGGATAAGGGGGGCACTTCACTGAAAAGAATACCATTAGAACTCCTTGTTTAAATCATTCATTGCCTCCAATGGACACCATATTATTATTCTCCTGTTTTTAATTCCTATTAACCGGCACAGCAGCATTCCTTTATACTTTGGCTCATGTCACAGCAGAAAGGCTACATTGTGCCGGGTCTCATTGATTTAATTACTCCAGCCTGAATGAATGTAGTCAAACCTAGAACAGCTACTTAAAATGTAATTCAATTCAGTGATGCATAAAAATACCACACTGATAACAGTAACTGAGAAGAACCTCTTGAGAAATAAGCCTATGCTCATACAGTGTGAATGAGGAAGCCTGGAAAAGGCAGGCAATTTGAAAGAATAGAGAGCCCTTATTAAATCTTCCTGCAGAGGGAGCTTGGTAATAGGTTTTTGTTAAAAATGACACTCTTATGAATCTGTGTATGGTGATGTGTTGAAATGCAGCGGCGGGTGGGGTGGGCTGAATTTCATCCCCTCTAATTGTTTTTCATTGGTCTCAAAGACCATGTTCCTGTTAATCTCTTCTTTTATAAACTGTTTAAAAAAGTCCCATGGAAAAAGATAGGAGAGATGTGTGTGTTTTATATTAAAGACGGTGGTAAGAGTTTCATTAGACTCCATGCATATGGCTCCTTGTTTTAGGACTAGAAAGTAAGTATTAAGAGGGAGATTATAACCACAAATCTATGACTGGATTTTTAAAACCACACATATTTGAAGCGAGAGGCCATCAGACAAGTGTATATCGCTGGCATTGTTTGCATCCTTATACTCTTTTTTGGTCATTCCATTCCCATGTTATTGATTGCCTCTATGCCGTTGTGCATTTTAGGCAGTAAACTACAGCTGGTTAAATTCCTAGGTAAACTTTTCAAATGATTGAAAGGTATAAAACATAGTCTAGAGTTATATATTCTGCCCATCCAAAACAAGGAAGCTAAATCTGTGGCCTTTTATTTATTTATTTATTTATTTACAGCATTTATATTCTGCCCTTCTCACCTCGAAGGGGACTCAGGGCGGATCACATTACACATATAGGCAAACATTCAATGCCTTTTAACATAGAACAAAGACAAACAAACATAGGCTCCGAGCGGGCCTCGAACTCATGACCTCCTGGTCAGAGTGATTCATTGCAGTTAATTGCAGCTGGCTTGCTATCCTGCCTGCGCCACAGCCCGCATCTCATACTATGCTGGCTACGGCTGAGGGCAACTGTGGGGTTACAAGATGCTTATTCTTGATGAAAGTTGATTTGCTACTGAGATAGGCTTACAAATCCCAAGCTGGTAAGTGATCCATGATTCCAGAATCCATCAGCGCAATCAAACACAATTAATTTCTTTCATAAGTCTGATTCTTAACTAGCAGATTCTGACTATATATTAAGGCATGTGCATACATTCACATAGGTTCAATGTACTGCTGTTCATTCGTTCAGTCGCTCTTCATGACCTCATGGACCAGCCTGCGCCAGAGCTCTTTGTCAGCCATCGCCATTACCCAGCTCCTTTCAGTCACTTCAAGGATACCATCCATCCATCTTGCCCTTGGTTGGCCCCTCTTCCTTTTTCCTTCAATTTTCCCCAGCAGCATTATCTTCTCCAAGCTTTCCTGTCTTCTCATGATGTGGCCAGAATACTTCATCTTTGCCTCTAATATCCTTCCCTCCAGTGAGCAGTCGGGCATTATTTCCTGGAGGATGGACTGGTTGGATCTTCTTGCGGTCCATGGCACTCTCAGGATTTTCCTCCAGCACCAAAGTTCAAAAGCGTCTATCTTCTTTCGCTCAGCCTTCCTTATGGTACAGCTCTCGCATCCATCGGTTACTACAGGGAATTGCTTTAACTATGCGGACCTTTGTTGCCAGTGTGATGTCTCTGCTCTTCACTATTTTATCGTGATTGGTCATTGCTCTCCTCTCAAGAAGTAAATGTCTTTTGATTTCCTGGCTGCACGTTCAATGTATTATGAAGTAGTTAAGGTAGGGGTCCTCAAAATCTTTAAACAGAGGGCCCGTTCATGGTCTCCTAGATAGTTTGCGGCTCAGACTATCTTAAAAAAAAACAAAACCATGATCAATTCCTATGCACACTGCACATATCTTATTTGTAGGTAAAGGCAAAAGTTTCCCCTGATGTTAAGTCCAGTCATGTCTGACTCTGGGGGTTGGTGCTCATCTCCATTTCTAAGCCGAAGAGCTGGCATTGTCCGTAGACACCTCCAAGGTCATTTGGCTGGCATGACTGCATGGAGCACCGTTACCTTCCCGCCGGAGCAGTACCTATTGTTCTACTCACATTTGCATGTTTTCGAACTGCTGGGTTGGCAGGAGCTGGGGCTAACAGCGGCCGCTCATTCCGCTCCCGGGATTTGAACCTGGCACCTTTTGGTCCACAAGTTCAGCAGCTCAGTGCTTTAACACACTTCGCCACCGGGGTTCCACAATCTTATTTGTAGTGCAATAATAATAAAGAACAAATACAATATTTAAAATGAAGAACAATTTTAACCAATATTAACTTACCAATTAGACCTGATTTTACCCTCTGGGGTAGCAGGGCACAAACTATCCTACTCTTTTCTGTTTTTGAGCTGGAGAACGACAGGCTAGCCATAGGCAGGTACTTTGTAATTAAATATTTCACTAGCCCTGTCCCATTCAACATATTAAATACCTATACATTTACTACTCTTTCTTGTGGATTCTGTAAGGGAGAGTTCTTTGCCAATCCTACACAAGTTGCTAGTATGAGAGCTATGTAAAACACATGTTTTCAATTAATAAAAAAGGAAAGGATTCATTTTGCAATTACAATCCTTTTCCTAGTTGTGCATTCTCCAAGGGGGAGAGGGCTATTCCTCATGGGGAAAACAATTCAGGCTGTGGTCTGCAGCTGTTTGGTTCCCATATTCCTTGAACATTTTTAAAAATTAAAGTTAGCAAACAGTTTGGAAATGTCTAATCAGGAGTGCAAATTCCTACTAGTGCCTGACATTAGCAGTGAAATTGCATAGTTTCATTAATTAAAAAATAAAAGCGGCAGAAGAAGATAGTTACAACTCTGCAGCCAAAGCAACAAGTTTGTTTGATTACTGGAGTGAAATGACAAGCACTTTGATCATGGGGAAACGAAGCAGTTCAAAGTGATACCTCCAACATGCCCACAATCACACATCACAGTCCCCAAAGTCACTGCTGAAATGCTTTTGGATTGCTGCACCCTGGAAACACTATGAACACATACTGTATTCAAAATGCTTAGCTCTCAACATTTTCTCATCGGTTTTGTTCTCCATACTTTCCAGTGCATATTGAGGGTAATTTAGATCTGGTGCAGATCATTGTTAACATTCTTCTCCTCTAGCCAGCAAAATTATCTTTCCTAATAATCATGTACACAAAATTTTTATTAAACACAGATTGGTCACACAGAATGATAGTGTTGCAGTAACTCAAGTCTGCTTTTTTGTTTTTATGAACAATACACTAGTACAGTAGAGTCTCACTTATCCAACATAAACGGGCCGGCAGAAGGTTGGATAAGTGAATATGTTGGATAATAAGGAGGGATTAAGGAAAAGCCTATTAAACATCAAATTAGGTTATGATTTTACAAATTAAGTATCATGTTATACAACAAATTTGACAGAAAAAGTAGTTCAATACGCAGTAATGCTATGTAGTAATTACTGTATTTACAAATTTATCACCAAAATATCGCAATGTACTGAAAACATTGACTACAAAAACAGTGACTACTAAAAGGCAGACTGCGTTGGATAATCCAGAACACTGGATAAGCGAACGTTGGATAAGCGAGTCTACTGTATTTCAAATCCAATGTTTAAATGTTAACGTTGTTATTGTTACAGTAAGTAGTAACAGGATCAAATATATATGTGTGTGTTAAAAAAAACCTTATTGTGTTAATTATTATGAGCAAACTTGGACCACACCCGGTGGGGTATAACTGTGTGAGTTTTTAGAATACAGTTGGTGATGGTGATGGTTATGCTGAATGTGCAATGACTGGCCAGCAATGCTCTTTGCTATGAAGAACTGTGTAAGTTTGTTGAGTTTACTTCATTTTTGATTTTGCAACTCTGCTGACAAGAGTAAAGATTTTTGTTCCTTTTTCCTCTTGTTTGTGTGTCTATTGCTTTGGACCTGATTGATATTTGCTTATGTGCAACAGTTATTATGAGCGTTTTTAGAGTTGTTATGACTGTTATTATATTGCTATTATCACTAATGTTGTTATGGCAGCTTTGGTTCAGGATATTTGAAGGACCATGTCTCCATCTGTGAACTCATTAGAGCAATTAAGATTTTCTAGAGAGGCCCTTCTCTTTGTTCCACCAATTTATCAGGCTTATTTGCTGGACACAAGGGAAAGAGCCTCTCGGCCTTCGGAATTTCCTCCTTGCTCTCCTTCCATCAGCAACTGAAAATATGCTGCCAGTTGTCTTGAGTCCTATTACTGGAAGAAGGAGCCTCCAGTGGCGTAGTGGACTAAAGCCTCATGACTTAAAGGTTGGGTTGCTGACCTGAAAGCTGCCAGGTTCGAAACCCACCCGGGGAGAGTGCGGATGAGCTCCCTCTATCAGCTCCAGCTCCATGTGGGGACATGAGAGAAGCCTCCCACAAGGATGGTAAAACATCAAAACATCCGGGCGTCCCCTGGGCAACGTCCTTGCAGACGGCCAATTCTCTCACTCCAGAAGCGACTCAATTTGCTCCTGACACGGAAAAAAAAAAAAACTGGAAGAAAGGTAGGATAAAATGAATAAAATACTGTATCTACTTAATTATAAGTTGATCTTATGGACAAGTTGAGAACAGGTTTTGGACCCACAATTTTGGATTTTCTTTGATTCATGGGTAGGTCCCCATTGGCACAATGGGTTAAACCTTTGTGTCAGCAGAACTGCTGACCAAAAGGTCAGCGGTTCGAATCTGGGGAGCAGGGTGAGCTCCCATTTGTCAGCTCCAGCTTCCCATGCGGGGACATAAGAGAAGCCTCCCACAGGATGGTAAAACATCAAACATCCGGACGTCCCTGGACAACATTCTTGCAGACTGACAATTCTTTCACACCAAAAGTAACTTGCAGTTTCTAAAATCGCTCCTGACATGAAAAAAAAAGAGTAAATCAAGGGTTCCTTCTTTTTACAGAAGGAAAGAGGAAAACTCACCTTGTTGGATTGCAGCCTCCATTCACTCCTGCCAACATTGCCAATGGTGAAGGATGGCAGAAGCAACAGCACCTGGAGGGTCTGTATGTTCCTTGTCCTTAGACTAGGAAAGCTGTTTCTTTTATGAACCACAACAGATAATAAGTACATATAGAGCAGTATACAAAAGATTCCATGACATTCCTAAACTTACATGGTGTGTTGAAGGCAGCATAAATTTTGTAACTTTTAAAAGTTTTGATTTCTTTTATCATGGTGCCAGGATCCATTAGGGCTGATGTGTGTGTCATTCTTGCTGCCACCTGGTGGGTCCCTCTTTTGGCACATGGAAGTGGTGTGTGTGTGTGCATATGGAGTCACAAAGACAGATTACCCCATTCTCAAGTGGCAGGGGAATCAAACAATGGCTTCTGTCTGTATGGCTTTCCAACTCCCTCATTCCAGATATCATACTAGGTGGACTGACTAAGTTGTCAATTGATATTTAGATTCAGACCCATGTTGTAGCTGAACAATCAGTGTAGCTGTGGCCTTTTACTTCTAAGGAAAAGCGTGGTTTGTGAGTTTATTTATAAAGTGAATCCCCACTTTCCCACAGATCTGCAAATAAAAGTTTTCCTTGTTGTTTTCCTGCAACAAGTGTGGCAAAATTTAGGTATGCTAGCTTTAATTTATTTTGTGTCAGACTTTGAGACTCAATTTTTATGGAGAGGTCTTGTTGTTCCTGTTGTTCTGTCTCTTGCCATGAATCATCTGAAGAATCATAGAATCATAGAGTTGGAAGAGACCTTGTGGGCCATCCAGTCCAACCCCCTGCCAAGAAGCAGGAAAATCGCATTCAAAGCATCCCTGACAGATGGCCATCCACCCTCTGCTTAAAAGCCTCCAAAGAAGGAGCCTCCACCACACTCCAGAGCACAGAGTTCCACTGCTGAACAGCCCTCACAGTGAGGAAGTTCTTCCTCATGTTCAGGTGGAATCTCCTTTCCTGTAGTTTGAAGCCATTGTTCTGCGTCCTAGTCTGCAGGGCAGCAGAAAACAAGCTTGCTACCTCCTCCCTATGATTGCCCTCATATATTTATACATGGCCATCATGTCTCTTCTCAGCCTTCTCTTCTGCAAGCTAAACATGCCCAGCTCTTTAAGACGCTCCTCATAGGGCTTGTTCTCCAGATCCTTGATCATTTTAGTCGCCTTCCTCTGGACACCTTCCAACTTGTCAACATCTCGCTTAAATTGCAGTGCCCAGAATTGGACGCAGTGTGATTTCAGGTGTGGTCTGACCAAGGCAGAATAGAGGGGTAGCATGACTTCCCTGGATCTAGACACTATACTCCTATTTATGCAGGCCATAATCCCATTGGCTTTTTTAGCTGCTGCATCACATTGTTGGCTCATGTGTAACTTGTTTTCTACGAGGACTCCAAGATCTTTTTTATGTGTAGTGCTGTTGAACCAGGCGTCCCCTATTTTGTATCTTTGCATTTCATTTTTTTCTGGCAAAGGCATAATACACAACATGCATCTTCTTTGCTTCTTTATTAACAATGCAAACCATTCTGTTAAAAGGTAAAGTTGACATTAATGTATTGTATGTCTTTTTCTTTTATTTATTTATTATTTCTAAAAAAGATGAGGATGTAGGGGTGTGGGGAGGTTCTGGGGAGGATGGACTTGAGGATTGCTTCAGTATTGTTTGGCTTGTTTAATTTTGGTGTCTATTTTATTTTAGGAGCCCCGGTGGCAAAGTGTGTTAAAGCACTGAGCTGCTGAACTTGCAGACCGAAAGGTCCCAGGTTCAAACCCGGGAGTGGCCGCTGTTAGCTCCTGCTTCTGCCAACCTAGCAGTTTGAAAACATGCCATTGTGAGTAGATCAACAGGTACCGCTCCGACAGGAAGGTAACAGCGCTCCATGCAGTCTTGCCGGCCACATGACCTTGGAGGTGTCTGTGGACAACGCCGGCTCTTCAGCTTAGAAATGGAGATGAGCACCAACCCCCAGAGTCAGACATGACTGGACTTAACGTCAGGGGAAACCTTTACCTTTACCTATTTTATTTTAATCGAGGATATTTAAATTGTATCTTTTTGACAACTTAATAAAAATTGAGAAAAAAAGGGGGAAATTGAAATGTCCTCCCATCTTGTCCTTGTCTAGTTGAACCCAACTCAGTGGAAGGCAGCAAATAAATAGACCCTAGTTGGGTACAGCAAATAAGCTGACCATATCCCAACTAAACTTGAACTTGCTGGTAGAAATATGGGAATGTGGAATGGGAAAGGCCCATTGGGCCACCTAGCCCCCCATTCTGCCGTGCCCCTGCCCACCCCACCCTCCCCTCTCTTTTTCCTGCCAGTGCAAGATTGTTTCAATTTAATAGAAAGACAATTCCATAGCAAGATTGTATTTTCTGCTTGTCGGTGTCAGGGAGCTTTGCCATCCCAGGGTCAAGAGTTATCCTGCCTGGTCTTTTGTGTTCTAAATTTAATTGTTCCAGTCCTTTTTTCTCTTAAAGAGATCAGTAAAAACTGTTAATTTGATCAATACTTAATTTTTTCACCTCAAGCTCTTTTCTTCTGCTGACTGGTGATAAGCAGTCAAAGGGGCAGCAGGACAAGTAAATTGTCAGAAATTTTTTCGCTCTCTTCAGGCCATTCCACCACTTAGAGTGATGTAATTTATACCACAGTAGTGGCTCTGCAATTACCCTGTCTATTGCTGTCGACAGTATCTCACTATCTTTTAAATGGATCCAGCTTCAGTCGTCCAGCCAAGCAAACAGTACAAATGATGCCATTCCTCATACTGCAAGTCCTAAAGAGATAAGTTCTTTAAAGAGGGGACCATTTATCAGGTGATACAAGCAGGGTACTTACAAGCTTGCTTCTTTGTTTAGCTTCTTTGGCAGCCTTTTCAGATTCCTAATGCTATTGATCTGTGGGAAGATGAAGCAAAACTACTGAAATCAAAGGAAGTGAAGAGCAACCCTTCCCTGTAAACCATATACACTAATTAATATACAACATGTTCAGAAATATTTCTGTTCTACATTTCTTGGAAAAAAGAATAAAACAAACGCCCCAAAATACTGGATATCAAGATCTGTTTGTCATATAAATCTTGTTGACATTTGGCATCAGTGGCACACTGCTTTTTCTTCATATACTTTTTGAGATGTAAGTTACAGCAGGAGCTTATAATAACTTGCATGATTTTATTTATAGAGTGTTCCCTCACTTATCGCGGGGGTTAGGTTCCAGGATCACCTGCAATAAGTGAAAATCAGCAACGTAGGGACACTTTCATATTTATACATTATTTTAGTAGTTATACACTATTCTAGGTCTTTATCAACCAATCGTGTGTTGATAAATTGCCTCCTTCTCCTCCCATTGCCACTTGGGCTCCTCCCGTTGCTGCTTGGGCTCCCGTTGCCACTTGGGCTCCCTTTGGCTTCTCCTTCCTCCCTTCCTTAGGCTGTAAATTGTAATTTTTTATGATTTATAATAGTCTTTTAGAGTTTATTGAAAAACCGCGAAACAGCGAATCCGCGAAAAGTGAACCGCGAAGTAGTGAGGGAACACTGTATTGATATGGAGCCATATGGTTGACTTGACTTCCTATAGACACTGAGCATCGTCTTGGCTCTCCTACTTATTTCTAAGGTATAGTTATTTCCACTGTTTCACTGAAGGTGGCTTAGATGAGACTCCAAGGCCCCTTCCACACAGCTGAATAAAATCCCACATTTTCTGCTTTGAACGGGAATATATGGCAGTGTAGACTCAGATAACCCAGTTCAAAGCAGATATTGTATTTTCTGCCTTTATAATTCTGGGTTATATGGCTCTGTGGAGGGGCTCCCAGACAGTCTGTGTTGCAGACCAGATTCGGACCTTAGTTTTCAAAGGTAAACAATTTGTACTACGTTATAAATGGGATTTAACCAAAGCATAGCTAGCACACTTTTTTAAACTTTGCAAATGCATTCCTGTCATCACTAAAAGCCAGGCTGCCTGGAATTGCAGCTTGGAAACAAAAGATTTCTTTCTTTTCAATCATCTCCATCTCTTCATATTGATCCTTCTCTTCTGCATTTTAGTATTTGAGTTAATTTTTTTTAAAGAAATGGTTTGACAGTTGTGTTGGAGAACTAGAGTTGGGTTGAGTGAGGGACAGGATAACAGTGAACAAGAGTGAAAAAGTATAGAGTAGAAACCGGGGTAGAAACAGTTTTTATTTTAATTTTGGGTTGTTGGGCTCTAACTTAAGTTCACAATTTTTTCTTCCTCTGCTGGCTTCCTTTTGTCATATGTGAGGATTAGACTTTTTTACATGGCAGATTTTGGAACAAGATGAAGTTTTGTTGTTAAAAATATGTATAACTCCATTAAATGCAAAAGATACTCTGAAATCTATATCCTCTCTCATAGTTTAGATGGTGTAGTTGCATCCTATTACTTTGTTATGTCAAGAACATATTTAGCTTGAATAATCAAGAAATACAATGGGAAGATACAGTAAAATTTGTTACTAAGGACTTCATCACATGGGGCCTGTAAACATCGTAGGACATTTACATCCCAGTTGATCCATGTAGCCCCATCACATAATGCACATAATTTCTGGAGCAGCTCCATGGATCAATTGGGTGTAAGTGTCCTACAAGCTGGTCCCAAAACATTTATTTATTTATTTATTTATTTACAGTATTTATATTCCGCCCTTCTCACCCCGAAGGGGACTCAGGGCGGATTACAATGAACACATATATGGCAAACATTCAATGCCAACAGACAAACAACATACATTAGACACACACAGAGGCATTTTTAACATTTTTCCAGCTTCACGATTCCGGCCACAAGGGGAGCTGTTGCTTCACCGTCCAGTAGTGGCTGTACTTCCGCATTCCTTTCCTCGTGTTTTGCTGGCAGTTTTATGGTGTTGTAAATTAGCCTCCCGCATAAAGCATCCCTAAATTTCCCTAATTGACAGATGCAACTGTCTTTCGGGGCTGCATAGGTCAACAGCAAGCCAAGGCTATTAATGGTCGGAGGCTTAACCCGACCCGGGCTTTGAACTCATGACCTCTCGGTCAGTAGTGATTTGTAGCAGCTGGTTACTAGCCAGCTGCACCACAGCCCGGCCCATGGGAGGATTCCTGTGTTCTGTTGGGAACAATGGGGCCAGAGTGGGAGAGGGCACATGCCGATGCTTCCCATATGTGCCCTGCCAATTTGCCATAGAAGCTGGTGAATCACCTGTGTGACCTCATCAATGTGATGAGCTTGTTAGTCTTTCTTCAGCATAAAATCTCCAATAAAGATATCATGAAATTAATTCTCCAGAAATCTGCATGTGTGCATTGAAGCAGTTGAAGTTCAAAAAACATCCTCCATGGCCATGAAGCCATGAATCCTGTGGATCCTGGAACTGGGTTGGAGTCAAATTCTCTGGAACATATAAGGACCAGTCAGGTCTTGATCCAGTTCCTGTATTTTGTGTTGCACATTTGCTTCCCTTGCATCTCTGCCACTTTTACAGCATTACTTTGTCAGTGTAGATGCATCCCAAGTTGTTGTCGTTATTTCAAAGCTTGGAATTATATTGGGATCAGGGCCAGCCCTAGGTAATTTTCAAGTGTAAGCGAACAGAATTTTGCCCTCCCCCCAAACAATCACTGAAAAATAAAAGCTTTGGATAAGCAAAAATGTTCGATAATAAGGAGGGATTAAGGAAAAGCCTATTAAACATCAAATTAAATTATGATTTTACAAATTAAGCACCAAAACATCATGTTTTACAACAAATCAACAGAAAAAGCAGTTCAATACATGGTAATGTTATGTAGGAATTACTATACCATATTTGCGAATTTAGTACCAAACATTGAACTGGGATATAGGGCAGTGTGGACTCAGATAACCCAGTTCAAAGCAGATATTATGGGTTATTCTGCTTTGATATTCTGAGTTATATGGCTGTTTGGAAGAGCCCTGAATCTCCCAGAATCTTCACGAAAACAGAATGGAGGGCACCCGAAGTTCGACACAAAAGCAAGACAGATTTGCACACCCCTACAAAAAAGTATTTTTCCAAACTCTGTACTGTATTTAGTCTGGACCTTAATTCCAATGTCATGAAAGATAGTGAAAACTTCAGGGTCACTACTCAGTCCTACTTTGGATGAATTCTCATACCTTGGATGTATTGATCACAATTTTTGCTACAAAAAAGCAGAGATGAGGACGCACCTTGGTGTAAATAATAGTAGCACAGTACCTTATATTTCTCCTCGTAGGATTGCCATAGTGAAAGCTAGTGGGGGCTCTTATATGTTTATTGAATGGATAGAAGAATAAATGTCTACAAGTGTTGCTTTTTAGCTGGTTGCATAATAAGCAAGACTGCCAAAAATTCTTAGACACAGCTACCCTGTTTCCCCGAAAATAAGACAGGGTCTTATATTAATTTTTGCTCCCAAAGATGCACTAGGTCTTATTTTCAGGGGATGTCTTATTTTTCCATGAAGAAGAGCTCACATTTATTGTTGAACAACAAAATGAACATTTATTATATACTGTAAAGTAGTTGTCATCACAAACCAGCATAACCAGACAAACTGTGAATCCTATCAAGAATTTCTTGTTACTACCATTATTTACATGTGCAACAATCTATGGTACCTCTTGCAGTTTAGGTTTCACAAGGTTTCCACACTGATTTCTCTCTATTCTAGTTTCAATGTAGTCATGAATGATGAATAATATAATATACTATAATAATAATATGATAATATAATAATAATATATTGATATACAATATATTAATGAGATAATATAATAATAGGATATAATAATAATAGAATATGATAATAATATGGTATTAATAGGATAATATAATAATGGGATATAATAACAGAATAGCATAATAATTTAATAATAATAGGATAATATAATAGAATAATAGAATGGAATAGAATGATATAAAATATATTAATAGGATAATATAAAATGGAATATAATAATAAAAGAATATGCTAATAATGATAAAATAATAATATGATAATATAATTGAATAATAGTATAGAATATAATGATATAAAATATATTAATAGGATAATATAAAATGGAATATAATAATAACAGAATAATAATATAATAATATGAAAATATAATAGAATAATAATAGAATAATATAATGATATAATAATAATAATAGAAAAATATAATATAATGATATAAAATATATTAATAGGATAATATAATAATGGGATATAATAATAGTAACAGAATATGATGATAATAATATGGCAATAGAATAATAGTATAAAATAATGTTTCAGGGCATAGGATAGGAATAAGGATGAGAGGAGAATCCCAATACGTCCTGTATCTTTAAGAAGCAGAAGGAGCAGGACGAGTGGAAAGGGTGTTCAAGCCCTCTTCCTTCCCTCCCACCCTCCCTTGCCCTGGCTCCAGAAGCCTTGGGGGCGAAGCAAGCATGGCCAGGAAGCATGGCCTTGTCTCCGGAGGAAGAAACGGCAGCGCAGCAGCAGCCACGGAGGCTGGGGGACAGGCAAGGCAAGGCCAGCAAGCACTTTCTCTCCCTCCCTCCCTCCCTCCGGTGTGTATGAGTGCTGCTTTAGCCCTGCAGCCATGCTTCCCAATGGAAGTCTGCTGCAGCCTTAGTTGCTAGGTCTTACTTTCAGGGGAGGCCTTATATTTGGCAATCCCCCCAAACCCCTGCTAGGTCTTATTCTTTGGGGAGGTCTTATTTTCGGGGAAACACGGTAGTACAGGAGCTCCTTCCAGTTTTCAGTTTGGAAAGCCTATACCTCAGGATATGTTTGGATGCAATTCTTGTAACTGAGATACTGGGCATTTTCAATTTAATACATTAATAGATTTCTTAGACACCCAATACACATTTAAAAATTAAAGTCACATATCCATTAGCATCATTTCCTGCATGTGAACTATTCACTAAAATAATGGCTAAGAGATAGCTAACAGTCTTGGGATACAGCTACACTATCAAATGAAAGCAGTTTGATACCACTCTAACCGTCATAGCTCAGTGCTATGGAATCATGGAAATTGTTATTTCACAAAGTATTTAGCTTTCCTTGCCAAAGAGTACTGGTGCCATGACAAACTAAAAATCCCTAGATTCCATATCATTGCACCATGGCAGTTAAAGTGGTGTTAAATTGCATTAATTCAGCAGTGTGTGATGCAGTGTTGGATATACCTTACTAGTTTCATTGAATTTTAAGGATCTGGATCTGATTTCTTTCACATCAATTAATATTTGTCAACTGAATATGTGAATTATCATGTTTGATTTTACATGCGATGACATGAAACTTCTGTTAGCACCAGGAACTAAATCATGGCACCTCAAGTAATAAACTACCCCAAAACACAACCCATCACTGGACACTGTGTTTTATTACATTGGGGCCACGGCTACTACAGCAGGTTAAACCACCAACTACAGAAGATCTTGCCGACCGGAAGGTTGGCAGTTCAAGCTGTGGTTCGGGGTGAGCTCCTACCATCAGCTCTAGCATCTGCTTACCTAGCAGTTTGAAAACAACAATGTTAGTAGATAAATAGGTACCGCTTTGGCAGAGAGGTAAAAAGAACCCTTGAACAACATGCCGGCAATTCGATCAGGAAGCCATTTCTGCATGAACCAGCAACTCTAAAAATGTTTGCTCCCCAACTCCAAAACCTCAGTTTCTACACACTATTATGCTCCATTATGCTGTCTTTCCACATGTACTTTCTACAGAGAGATAGGAAACTGCCAAGGAAGGGAAGGATTTTTTCCCCAATTGTGGCAGGGTGCTTAACCCCATTGACTTGAAAATTGATTGAAACTGAAACAGGAAATACAATCTGGTGACAATGTCTGCTTTTTTGGCCTGGGTTTTTATTTTTATTTTTGGAGGGTAGCTGGGGAAAGTGAAACTGTATCTGTGGATTCAACCATCTAGGTCAGGGGTCCCCAAACTAAGGCCCGGGGGCCGTATGCGGCCCATCAAAGCCATTTATCCGGCCCCCACGGCACAAGGGCAGAAGGAGGTTGGGCTAAATGGCCCAAGGGGTCTCTTCCAACCATTATTATTATTATTATTATTATTATTATTATTATTATTATTAACATTGAGGCTGGCTGGCCATCTGTCAGGGGTGCTTTGCTTGTGCTTTTGGTGCACAAAAGCAGAAGGGGGTTGGACTAAATGGCCCAAGGGGTCTCTTCCAACCCTTATTATTATTATCATTATTATTATTATTAATATTATTAACATTGAGGCTGGCTGGCCATCTGTCAGGGGTGCTTTGCTTGTGCTTTTGGTGCACAAAAGCAGAAGGGGGTTGGACTAAATGGCCCAAGGGGTCTCTTCCAACCCTTATTATTATTATCATTATTATTATTATTATTATTATTAACATTGAGGCTGGCTGGACATCTGTCAGGGGTGCTTTGCTTGTGCTTTTGATGCACAAAAGCAGAAGGGGGTTGGACTAAATGGCCCAAGGGGTCTCTTCCAACCCTTATTATTATTATCATTATTATTATTATTATTATTATTATTATTAGCATTGAGGCTGGCTGGCCATCTGTCAGGGGTGCTTTGCTTGTGCTTTTGGTGCACAAAAGCAGAAGGGGGTTGGACTAAATGGCCCAAGGGGTCTCTTCCAACCCTTATCAATATTATCATTATATTATTATTATTATTATTATTATTATTATTATTATTATTATTATTAACATTGAGGCTGGCTGGACATCTGTCAGGGGTGCTTTGCTTGTGCTTTTGGTGCACAAAAGCAGAAGGGGGTTGGACTAAATGGCCCAAGGGGTCTCTTCCAACCCTCTTTATTATTATTATTATTATTATTATTATTATTATTAACATTGAGGCTGGCTGGCCATCTGTCAGGTGTACTTTGCTTGTGCTTTTGGTGCACAAAAGCAGAAGGTGGTTGGACTAAATGGCCCAAGGGGTCTCTTCCAACCCTCTTTATTATTATTATTATTATTATTATTATTATTATTATTATTATTAACATTGAGGCTGGGTGGCCATCTGTCAGGGGTGCTTTGCTTGTGCTTTCGGTGCTTATTATTACTACTACTACTACTACTACTATAGTCTGGCCCTCCAACAGTCCGAAGGATCATGAACTGGCCCCCTGTTTAAAAAGTTTGGGGACCCCTGATCTAGGTCTTTTAAAAAATCCCAAAAGTAAACTTTGATTTTTCCATGTTATATAGTTTTATTAGTAAAAAGGTAAAGGTTTTCCCCTGATGTTAAGTCCAGTCGTGTCCGACTCTGGGGGTTGGTGCTCATCTCCATTTTTAAGCCGAAGAGCCGGCATTGTCCGTAGACATCTCCAAGGTCATGTGGCCGGCATGATTGCATGGAACGCCGTTAACTTCCCACCGGAGCGGTACCTATTGATCTACTCACATTTGCATGTTTTCGAACTGCTAGGTTGGCAGAAGCTGGAGCTAACAGCGAGCGCTCACTCTGCTCCCCAGGTTTGAACCTGGGACCTTTCAGTCTGCAAGTTCAGCAACTCAGCACTTTAACACACTGAGCCACCGTAGGCTCCACATAGTTTTATTATGCCATTGTAATTAATGTATTTTGGTACCCATGGGGATCCTGGAACCAAACCCAAACTTTATATCAAGTGCCCATAATATTAATAATCAGTGAAATTACTGTACTGAAATTTGTGTTTGTGTATACATGGCTTTAAGTTTCCTTTGAATTAACAGGTCTTCTATCATTTATTGATCTATATTCCACCTTTCTTTCAAAATGGTACTTAGGTGGCTAACGAAATAAGGTTCTTACGCTTTTCTATTTGCTTCTGTAATACAGTGTCACAAACTGTTGAACTATGGAATTCATCAGACTATATATTACAAACAATTTTGTGCTTTGATTTTCTGTGTTCCTCCCATGGAGCTCAATGATATGTTTGTGGTTGGTTTCTCAGTGTATCTTCACAACCAAGGCGTAGGTTAAGTCTAGAGATCACCCAATTTGACTCTCTACCCACTCTACCACTTTGTCTTTAATGAAAGTAAATTGTTTTAGAATAAATTTAAATTATTTTACAATTTGCACCCCAGTCCTAGGCATATTTATGCCATAAGCAGTAAATCTTGCTTCATTGAAAAGCGTCTTACACTCTCTGTTTAATGGATCACACTCTCTAGAAATTCAAAATTAAATTTCAAGGCTGCTTTTCTTTCTTTTAATTGAATTTAATTGATGTAGTGTTAGCTTGCTGGCTAAAGTGTGTTTTTAGCCTTTAAGTTTGTAACTGCATGTTTTTACTATTTGTTGTTTTAAAATGTTGTGTAAACTGGAATTGCTTGCAGTTGAAGGTGCTTTATAAGTTTTAAAATATAAATTATTTAAAAATATAAAGAAATAAGAGGATTTAATATTCTAATCTTTAAAACTTAATATCAAATTAAAGTTTGATCAATCAATTAATAGCTGGGGAATTATTTCTAAAGGCCTTCTACACATTTGTATAGATTTGTAATATCTACAGATTTGTAATGCCAATACTTTCTCAATCCTACATGATCAGGAACTCATATTGAGCTTTGCTTCAATGAGGTTAGTTATTATGTTCAGTATTATTTTGTACCATAAGACTTTTCACATAAATAATATTATACGCACACATTTATAATGTTGATCAGTTTTCTAGAAATGAGCTGCTAATCATGATGGTGATGATGAAAAATATCATCTCAAGTAATTTTTTTTTCAGGGAAGAACAAAGGAAGGCCTTTGCCTTCTTCATTTTGTCTATTGTGTTTTGCACATACATAGATGCACACAAGCTCCACTCAGGAAATATTAAGGAGAGAGAAGGTTTGCATTTACAAATGCACACAGATTGAATAATCGCCTGGTGACGCCTATTCAGTTCCACACTGTTTTCAGTGGCACATATTTCAGACTTTAAGCCCCTCGGTCCCAGCAGCACAGCTCCAAATTCAAAGGCGCTGGTGCCTTAAGTTGACAGTGTAGCGGACTGTTCCCAGCACAGAAATAGACATGATGATGCACTAGTCTGGTAACAAATCTGTTTTTTATCTATGCCGTCTATCTGTGGACTGCAAAGACGGACAGATGAGGAATGCATTTCCAAACCCAGGGGTGGAAGCCACGAGTTTCACTTATGCTCATAAGCCCCTTCCCCATACCAGTCCACCCAACTGATAAGGATCCAAAGCCTGTCTGCATTTTTGCCTCAGTTTCATTTGTGCTTGACTACATAATAAAACTAGTAAAATTCTATTGCCCATGAAGTTTCTGAGTCACTGCACTTTTTCCTATTTCCCATCCATTTTTATTGAAATCAAGCAGCCGTCCGAGAGACCTGCATTTGCCATGAAAAGAGGGCAGCCGTCCTTTAACCTGCGTGTATCACTTGGCAAGGAAGATATGATCTTTGTGTTTACTACAAGCCCACAGTTTTGTTAAAAGCTAAAAAAGACATGGGCTCATTTCCCCTCAAAGCTGCCGCCGCGAAACCAATGCTGAACCAAGGCTGTCGCTGTTGAGAACCAAAGGTCACGCTGAGAAAAATGAAACGCCGTATGAATAGAACAGGGCTCTGGAGCTTCCCCGACAAATTCATTTTGAGCCCGGTGCTATCTCTCAGAGGGTGTGTGCCTCCGAGGAGTCTCAGGAGAAACGTGAACAAATATCTCTGGAATTCTAATGCCGGTAACTGCCACAGAATTTTAAACCTCAACGGCCCGATACACTATATGGAATATGAATTTGTATTAGCAGATTATATCCTGTTTTACACTATAGAGTTATCTATCTGTGTCCCACCTTAAATGAGCAATGACTGTCTGAACATCACAGCCAGCAAAATGGGGATACGTATTATTCACGGGTTCTTTACAGGCTATTTTATTAAAGAAGTGAGGAAAATCTCTATTGTAGCAATGGGGATTTTTGCAGCTATGGAAAACACATGCTTGACTTCTTCTGGCTGCGTGGCTTGCTACATACATACATACATAAACATACATAATCAATAGGCATTTTTCATTTTGGATCAGACCTGTGAAGCAAAATGAAATTGATAAATAGCATGTGTTAGAAATATAACAATTTCCTTATCTTTGTCAGAATCTCACTGACAACCTTTTGTTTTGTTGTTTGCTAAAAATATATACTCTTAAGAAGCTTGTTGTGTGTGTGCTAAAATTTTGTTATGTCTTAAATACAAAACTGAAGCATAGTTTTAATAATAACAAATCATTTCCTTCTATTGCTCAGAGTGCCTAACAAACACATATTAGATATCAAACAGTTGCATGTAAAATATACTCAAGGATTATAACAGATTACAATGTCAATTGGCATGATGGTTTCCCTTTTTGGGGGCAATTATTGAAAAACTTTGACATTTTTGTTCCAGTTATTTTTGTCATGGACTATAGAGGATGAGTGGAATTTGGGAAAGAATGAAATGATTATACTGCGGCGGAAGATAGAAAAGAAGATCCAATGAGAAGGACAGGACATAAAAAACCCTGCCTTTCTACCCCTATGATGTCTAACAGTAGGATCACCAAGAGCTTTGCCAGGGATGTACATTTATAATAATAATAATAATAATAATAATAATAATAATAATAATAATAATAATAATAATAAAAAATTTATTCTTATATTTTCACTTACTTTATTATTTCTTACAAGAATGAAAAACTGTAAAGATTTTTCACTCTACTGACTAAGAATACAAGAGTTTTCGCAATGATTTTTTTTGCATTTTGGGTATTTTTATTTGAAAAATTGTACAACTCTTACTCCCTTATATTCGCAAACTATGCAGTTATATTCTTTGATTTTTGTAATGCTTTTAATGTTACATTGTATTTTGCGTTGTGCATATTCATGTTAACGATTCTAATTTGTGTTAGTATTCTGTATTTATAAATTATATTTATATTAATATTTATATTTTAAGAAGAAAATACGTGAGCCTTGGTACAAAATAATGTTTGTTGCCAACTGGGATGTGTGCAAAAGGCAGTTTTGAGCAAAGAAAGTTTTGTGCAATTGAATTGTTTATACAAAAAATCCTGAAATGTGGAATATCTCATGAAAAGCTGCCCATTTTAAAAGATTTGATGTGCTGAAACAGCTTTTCTTGCCAGGTACAGTAGAGTCTCACTTATCCAACACTCGCTTATCCAACGTTCTGGATTATCCAACACATTTTTGTAGTCAATGTTTTCAATATATCATGATATTTTGGTGCTAAATTCGTAAATACAGTAATTACTACATAGCATTACTGTATATTGAACTACTTTTTCTGTAAAATTTGTTGTATAACATGATGTTTTGGTGCTTAATTTGTAAAATCATAATCTAATTTGATGTTTAATAGGCTTTTCCTTAATCTCTCCCTATTATCCAACATATTCGCTTATCCAGCGTTCTGCCGGCCCGTTTACGTTGGATAAGCAAGACACTACTGTATGCAAAAAAAAACCCTGCAAGTATTATTTACACCCCTAATCTCTTCAAATCCATTGCAGCCTGCCTCGTGAAACATGCGTTCAATATTTTTATTAGTGCCTCCTATTTTAAATTAGTGCTTGATAGATATGCTCACATTGCAGTGATGGGAAACACAGCAAAATTTCTTAAAGTGATCCTAATATTTATGTTGGGAGGGGGCATATTGTTATAGTGCATGACTGCTTGAAACTGGGAATATTTATTTATTTATTTATTTATTTACAGTATTTATATTCCGCCCTTCTCACCCCGAAGGGGACTCAGGGCGGATCACATTACACATATAAGGCAAACATTCAATGCCTTAACGTATAACAAAACAAGACAAACACGGGGCTCCGAGCTGGCCTCGAACTCATGACCTCTTGGTCAGAGTGATTTGTTGCAGCTGGTTGCTCAACAGCCTGCGCCACATCCCAGCTATAATCCCCATATAATCCCCATTCCCAATAGAATGGTGAAAACAACAATGACAAAAACATAATTGTTTCAAAAATACCAGAAAGGCTCTTTGTATATGATTGTGCCCCTGGAGCTCTATTATCCCCTTGAGTCCACCTGAATTTGTAAAGGATATGACGTTTCTGCGCACTTCAGCATTGACAGACATGACTGAGATATTTAATTATCGTGTCAGAAGTGAACCAAGGGTACAAGTTGTAATGTATTTGAAAACACAAACCAAGTTTTAAAAACCTTGGCATTATATTTAAATGTGCTTTGACCAGTAGCTGGCCACGTGGAGTGCCTCTGATGTTGCTATAAGAAGGTACTCCATTGTGCATGTGGCAGGGCTCAGACTGCATTGTAGTAGGTGATCTGTGGTTTGCTCTTCTCTACTTGTGGACTCCACTTTGTAGTTCAATTTCTTAAGGTTAGCTCTGCATCTCGTGGTACCTGAGCACAGTCTGTTCAGTGCCTTCCAAGTTGCCCAGTCTTCTGTGTGCCCAGGAGGGAGTTTCTCATCCGGTGCCAGCCACTGATTGAGATTCTGGGTTTTAGCCTGCCACTTTTGGACTCTTGCTTGCTGAGGTGTTCCTGTGACTATCTCTGTAGATCTTAGAAAACTATTTCTTGATGATGACTGAGATACCTTATGCATATGGCAGTTCCAGATAGATATGAAAATCAGGACAAATAATATGAGGGAAATCTCAAGTTCAGAGCAAAGTTATGCACAAGAAAAGATGCAAAGGTATGGTTAGGTGCATGCTTTTAAATATACGTTGCAGCAAATATGGTTATTATAAAAAAAATCCATGTCTTGCACATTTCACTGTTCTAATCACTACGGCTGAAGTCTAAACATTACTAATAGGTATGCATTTCCTTGAAAAAAAAATCTCAGGTGAAATAGAAGGCAAAACATATCATTTATGTGAATTCGTCCACATGGAATACTACTGAAATACATACCAAGTATACCCTAGAAACAGAAAGAGGATAAACAGAAAGGGACATTCTGCCTCTGAAGTCCTGGAGTTTTTACTCTAAACTTCATTTTAGTTTTCCATTATCAAAATTAGATCCAAAGTTGATTTAAAGTTGAGAGACGGACAAAAAGGAAATGCTTCCTCCATGAGAGCACTGTAGCACAAAGCACATGAGCTCTGGCAACAGTGACTAAAGGCCATCATATAATTCTGTTACTGTGCTAAAGGAAATCTGCCTTCTAGTTTGATTTCCATTTGAGGGTTATACACAACTAATACAGCTCCATAATGTTGGAACTCTATTCAGTAAAACTGCAAGCAGTTACCATTTACAGTATATCATAGCTCGATGACAGCAGGAATGGTGGGAGTTCATTATAGGGACCATGAATTGTAGGAGGTAATTTAGATTACAATTTAAAGTTTAATTTAAAAATCTATCAACAAATGTGAAAGTGCTCGAGGAACATTTTAAAATGCACTTTAATCTCACCAGCACAAATAGCTTTTTCAGGGCTCTAAACATCATCACCTGGCAAAACTGTAAAACTTTACTGCACCTTTAATTAAATTACAAACACAAAGGATAATTAACATTTTTATTTTTATTTTATTCATGCCATTGTTTTCCTTCAGAGTCAATATCTTGAAGTTACAGCAATAGGATATCGAGGGGAAGTTTATGGCTGGCACATTCCACTCGGATATTATGGCATCTAATAAATGAAATGTGTACTTTGAAGAGTACGTATGCATGTACTCACAGATCCCACCCACTCCCAACGTGCATTTGAAAAGCTAGAGGCGGAGGGAAGGATCCTTCAGCCAAAGTATACAGCTGTGTGATCATTGCCACCTCGCAGAATAGGGCACCCTGGGAAGTTCAAACCAAGCAGAAAGCTGTATGAATGCAGTGATGTGCACGCACCATGGAGCAATGCCTCAACTCTTTCAGATATTTGAACAGGGCTATCCTACCACCCCTCATTCTTCTTTTATTCCTTGCTGATCTATTTCTCATTTTGATCACTCACATCTTGTGAATATCCTTCTTAAACTGTACTGCCCAGAACTGAACACAGTGCTATAGGTAAGTTTTCACCGAAGCAAGACACAGTCACACTATCACTTCCTTTGATCAGGTCACTTTAATTTGGTTGATGGAACCTAGAATTGTCCTCCCTCCTTCCCTCCCTGGTGCTGCATCACATTGTAGACTCATGTTTATCTAAACCAGGGTTCCCCAAACTAAGGCCTGGGGGCCAGATGCAGCCCATTGAAGCCCTTTATCCGGCCCCCACGGCACAAGGGCAGAAG